>NC_060176.1:7383328-7731023 GCF_021184085.1 Oncorhynchus gorbuscha
TTCATATTAAGGGCTAATGATTAAGCTGAACATCAGGCCATCAGCCACTGGGCCTTGTTGTCAGATGGAACATAGATGCTATTTTGCTAGGATTTGTCATGTGAAATATTTAATATAGTATTATAATAATAATATTATAAATTATATTTTATGTTAATTTATGTTAATTGTTGTTTGATATCCTTAAATTGTTTGATATCCTAACTTGTATGGCTTTTATGTTTGTTTTAAATTGTTGTGACACAGTTTAAATTTTTTTGTCGAGTAATTTGTCTGTACCCTGTAAGGGTGAGGTAGGTCTGTTCAGAGCAGAGAGGGCATAGCGTGTAAGGCATTGAGAACAGGAATGTGAGAGAGCATTATTGCTCACACTTGATGTGAATGGAAAGGGGTTGAAGAAATGACAGCGTTACAGTGGGTGGTAGGGCCTCAGTACAGCCTGGGAGGAAATGGAATGAGAAAGTGCAGTCAGGCAGACCACTCATTCAGCATGACAAATGGGAAAGGCCAAGGGGATACCTGATACCACACTGTGGGCTAGCAGCATGCACCTGCCTGGCCAGGCTCCATGTGCATGCCACTGGAAATCATGTTAACGCTAATAATAGTAATAGTAGAAATGCTGCTAGAATTGGTTATAATAGGAAATAGTTGTAATAATAATATCAATAATATCAACAATAACAAATATCCTTTTGAAGTTATAAATCATTTAATTCAAAAGTATTTTAAAATGTACTTACATTGAAATTGATAGATTCATATTCATTGTGTATTTTCCATTGAAAGGGTGTTCTGCAAAGAAAAGGAAGTGATTCAACTTGTGTAACTGTTACTGTATCATCATCAGCTTCATTAAGTACCTTTATTTACATATTCTTTATCTTTTCAGCTAAATATACGTGTAAAATATGTATATTTTATTGTAAATGTTATTGTAAATGTTATTGTAAATGTATAAGTATGAAATGAACAATCATCCATCAATAATATTGTTAGTTTACCACTCGACATGTTAATACGTTCAGAAAATACAAGTTTCAGTATAATTGTTGTGTAAAAAAATATGGAAATAACAAATTCAGAATAACACAGCACAAATTGTTTTCTATTTCTTTTATCAAGAAAACTATGATAAACACATTCTCTAAGTCATGGAAAGGCAGACTTTCCTCTCTCCAGCAGAATTACAGTATCCATGTCAGAGTGCTGCTGATGAGTGTGATTACATGTTAGACTGTGGAAACAAAACATCCCAGTATTTGTATGAACAGTACACCTCCCGTGACATTCTTTGATGTGACTTTCCTCAGTAACTACTGCAGGTTCCATCTGAAGAGTACTCTGATCTACTTTCCTGTCTGTCTGCAGAACAAGATTGTTGTCACCAACTTTCCACTTTGGCTTGCTGCATTGTACTCTACTCCTACCTGGTTAAATAAAGGTGAAATAAAAATAGATAAAAAACTTCATTCATCAGTTAACAATACCTGATTTATCAGTTAATAGAATTATAAACATATGATTATGCATATTAAAATAAAGCACATTTGGATTGATTAGGTGGTGAAATAAATCCTCATGATTTATGCTAATGCCATTTAGTGTTCAGATTCCACCATTGCAGGGTGGGGCTCTGAAGAGCAATCATGTGCCTCTGTATGTCTCTACTGTACTGATACACCTACTATCATATGAATGATGATGTCAAAGAAGAATGAAAAGCAATAATACCTGCTTTGTCTTTTATTTCCGTCCAGCTCAGCTTTCCTCAGCTCTGCTTAAACAGAAAGGCATTAATGAGCACACAAAGAGTTAATGACTCTGTTTCTACAGACAGACAGGATGTCACAAGCCACATGTCATGAGGTTTACATCTAAATTAACTCAGATACCAAATTCCACTGGCATATTAAATCTATGAGAGCTATCTAGAATTGGAAGGGACAGGGAGTGCAATAATCCAATTGTAGAACAGGACACAGCGAGAGACATAGTGGAGAGGACGAGAGGTGGTCTGTATGTCTCTCTGTATACACAGCCTGTTCAGATTGGATGGGCAGAATGTGTTTCACCCACCCTGATCTGGTCACTCGGGCTGGGGCAGTCAGTGAGGAGGACTCCCCTCCTCCGTTCTCACAGCATGGCAGATAAACTGTGGTCACTCACACTGGTCAGTCAGTCAGTCAGTCAGTCAGGGGCGTCAGGGTGCATGCAGCGTGTCGTAAAAAAACTCAATCTGGTCTCCCATTTCTGTGTTTATATTGGGCAGGGGAATGACCACAGACTGACAGTAGAAGGCCCTGCTCTCTCTGTCCAAAGGACAAAAATAATGGTCTGTTTTCACTAGACAAATACATGACCTCATTCTCCCAATTTCATGTCAATATGTTTTTTTGGGGGTGCACATTCCATAGAATAGAATAGAGAATAACATAGAATATGAACAGCGTGTTAACTTTATAGAGGTGTTTATAGTTTTATTTACTCGTATTGTGAGTGTTTATTATAGTTCGTTGTAGATAAACGGAATAATGCATGTTTATGTAATGCGTGGATGTGGATTAGACTGAATACTGTAGGTTTGAAAATAATGTAAAAAGTATGACATTCACAGAAAGATAAATGACATTGACAATACACATTACATTCATATATGCTGTATGTATTCAATATTTTGTATTTCACTATAAATATAGAATCATTATTTAAGGGGTTGATCTGAACATCCTCATATTTGACGATCACCAACCTTGGAATCAAAGGATTCCGATATGACAAGAGTAGATGTCGGTTTGTTTTTGTGTTAGTCCGTGTGTTTAGATGCCCACACTTGTTAGAATAAGTGTGCTAACTCTTGCCTGTGTGTTTGTGTGGGCGTCTCCATTATATCCTATCTAGTCATGAGGTTGTAATGAGTTAGTTCAGTTAGTTGCATGGTCCTGTGGAGCTCTGTTGATCCAGTATTTACACAACGGTGACCAGGGTAGTGTTGTGCAGGGCAGAGTAGATGGATTGGGGGAACTACTGTGTTACACCTTGCTGCTACAGCAGAACACAGGTAGAGCACCTGTGTAGTAGTGAACACCACTTCCAAAGAGAATCACACCTATAAGGAGTCCATAGGCACACTGCTACGTTTTGTCTGTCACAAAGTAGTTGGAAAATGCACATTAACACCAGCCGTCTCTGGCAGTTTTGTTTCATTTTAGCCGTTCCCAATTAGCTTCATGCATTTTTGAAATATTATTTTATTGTACTGAAGTCTGAAGTTGAAGTCTGCTTAGTTTTGTGCTGACGTTTGTAAAGCAAATTGGACAAATCACAGAGAATTATGAGATGTGCAGAAAAGCAACAGTTTGCATAGGATACATTTTCTTTATTTCTAACCTTCTATCCCAATTTACTGAACTTTTACACATCAGTTGCATGATATATTGTAGCCATATCATTGGATGAAAGTCAAACAGAAATAGACAGCAATTGTACTATTTTAAAAGTCCTGAATGTCGTATTTGTTGAACCATAGCAAATAACATCTAAAAAGAAAATATATGTTTGACATATTTATTGTAGTAAATAAATCTGGTTTCTAACATTTCAGTCGGAATGCCACTTAAAAACGAGGGTCTCTCTGCCATGCAACTTTATTTGGAAATGAATATGGTCTTGGTGGCCTTTCATTGCTTTAGTCTATTTCACATGTTCAGACTTGTTTGTATATGGCTGCTTCTCAAAGTCGGTTCAATATCCCTGGCTGTTTCCCACTGTATATACATGCATTCTCTCACTGTGGTCATATTGTGTTTCAGAACCTCTGGCAGCCAAGTTTTACTGAAATAACTAGCGCTGAGTTGCTTTACTTTTTATTCAAAAGTAACACAAGCATTTAAGCTAATCGCATATTAGTCAGAATCATTTTCTCTCTGAGAAAGAAAAGTGCCATTTGTAAACAAATCTGTGATTTCATTGGATTGCATAGTACAGTATCACAAATAAAAATAAAAAAACAATATGAGAAAAATAAAAGCATATGATGGTTTTATTTATTTATTTGATTTTCATTTAACCTTTATTTAACTAGGCAAGTCAGTTAAGAACAAATTCTTATTTACAATGACGGCCTAGGAACAGTGGGTTAACTGCCTTGTTCAGGGAGTTCCCTTTGGCTCTGTAATAACTTTATAGCGGGGTAATCAACGAATTGCTGACCAAATCATTAGAATTTATCACTTGGGTTCAATGTGGATACAACTATTTCACAACCGATATTTTCAGAAAAACATATATTTGTGGGGGAATCCAGCAGAGAGCAGAGAGTCGTCATCCTATGCGTATATACAGGTGAAGTTGGAAGTTTACATACACTTAGGTTGGAATCATTAAAACTCGTTTTTCAACCACACCACAAATGTTCTATTAATAACCAACAATAGTTTTGGCAGGTCGTTTAGGACATCTACTGTGTGCATGACACAAGTAATTTTTCCAACAATTGTTTACAGACAGATTATTTCACTAATAATTCACTGTATCACAATTCCAGCTAATTGACATCATTTGAGGCAATTGGAGGTGTATCTGTGGATGTATTTCAAGGCCTACCTTCAAATGCCGTCTCTTTGCTTGACATCATTGGAAAATCAAAAGAAATCAGCCAATCAGCCAAAAAATTGTAGACCTCCACAAGTCTGGTTCATCTTTGGGAGCAATTTCCAAACGCCTGAAGGTACCACGTTCATCTCTACAAACAATAGTACGCAAGTATGAACACCATGGGACCATGCAGCCGTCATACCGCTCAAGAAGGAGACGCATTCTGTCTTCTAGAGATGAGCGCACTTTGGTGCAAAAAGGGCAAATCAATCCCAGAACTGAAGCAAAGGACCTTGTGAAGATGCTGGAGGAAACAGGTACAAAAGTATCTATATCCACAGTAAAGCAAGTTCTATATCAACATAACCTGAAAGGCCGCTCAGCAAGAAAGAAGCCACTGCTCCAAAACAGCCATTAAAAATGCAGACTACGGTTTGCAACTGCACATGGGGACTAAGATCGTACCTTTTGGAAAATGTCCTCTGTTCTGATGAAACAAAAAAAGAACTGTTTGGCCATAATGACCATCGTTATGTTTGGAGGAAAAAGGAGGAGGCTTGCAAGCCGATGAACACCATCCCACGGGGGTGAAGCACGGGGGTGGCAGAGTCATGTTGTGGCGGTGCTTTGCTGCAGGAGGGACTGGTGCACTTCATAAAATAGATGATATCATGAAGATGGAAAATGATGTGGATATATTGAAGAAACATCTCAGGACATCAGTCAGGAAGTTAAAGCTTGGTTGCAAATGGGTCTTCCAAATGGACAATGACCCCAAGCATACTTCCAAAGTTGTGGACAGCCAAGTCAAGGGATTGTAGTGGCCATCACAAAGTCCTGACCTCAATCCTTTAGAAAATGTGTGTAGCAGAACTGAAAAAGCGTGTGCGAGCAAGGAGGCCTACAAACCTGACTCAGTTACACCAGCTCTGTCAGGAATGTGCCAAAATTCACCCAACTTATTGTGGTAAGCTTGTGGAATGCTACCCAAAACGTTTGACCCAAGTTAAACAATTTGAAGGCAATGCTACCAAATACTAATTGAGTGTATGTTAACTTCTGAACCGCTGGGATGTGATGAAAGAATAAAAGCAGAAAAAATAATTCTCTCTACTATTATTCTGACATTTCACATTCTTAAAATAAAGTGGTCATCCTAACTAACCTAAGACAGGGAATTTTTACTAGGATTAAATGTCAGGACTTGTGAAAACTGAGTTTAAATTTATTTGGCTAAGGTGTCTGTAAACTTCTGACTTCAACTGTATATATATATGTATATATAAAGTTGCGTACATGTTCAGTACCAGTATCACTACCAGTTTGCACACACCTACTCATACAGGGGTTTGTCTTTATTTGTACTATTTTTTACATTGTAAAATAACAGTGAACACATCAAAACTGTGAAATAACACATATGGAATCATGTCGTAACCAAAAAAGTGTTAAAAAAATCTAAATATATTTGAGATTTGAGATTCTTGAAAGTAGCCACCCCTTGCCTTGCTGACAGCTTTGCACACTCTTGGCATTCTCTCAACCAGCTTACATTTACATTACATTTAAGTCATTTAGCAGACGCTCTTATCCAGAGCGACTTACAAATTGGTGCATTCACCTTATGACATCCAGTGGGACAGTCACTTAACAATAGTGCATCTAAAACTTAGGGGGGGTGGGGTGAGAGGGATTACTTAACCTATCCTAGGTATTCCTTAAAGAGGTGGGGTTTCAGGTGTCTCCGGAAGGTGGTGATTGACTCCGCTGTCCTGGCGTCGTGAGGGAGTTTGTTCCACCATTGGGGGGCCAGGGCAGCGAACAGTTTAGACTGGGCTGAGCGGGAGCTGTACTTCCTCAGTGGTAGGGAGGCGAGCAGGCCAGAGGTAGATGAACGCAGTGCCCTTGTTTGGGTGTAGGGCCTGATCAGAGCCTGGAGGTACTGAGGTGCCGTTCCCCTCACAGCTCCGTAGGCAAGCACCATGGTCTTGTAGCGGATGCGAGCTTCAACTGGAAGCCAGTGGAGAGAACGGAGGAGCGGGGTGACGTGAGAGAACTTGGGAAGGTTGAACACCAGACGGGCTGCGGCGTTCTGGATGAGTTGAAGGGGTTTAATGGCACAGGCAGGGAGCCCAGCCAACAGCGAGTTGCAGTAATCCAGACGGGAGATGACAAGTGCCTGGATTAGGACCTGCGCCGCTTCCTGTGTGAGGCAGGGTCGTACTCTGCGGATGTTGTAGAGCATGAACCTACAGGAACGGGCCACCGCCTTGATGTTAGTTGAGAACGACAGGGTGTTGTCCAGGATCACGCCAAGGTTCTTGGCGCTCTGGGAGGAGGACACAATGGAGTTGTCGACCGTGATGGCGAGATCATGGAACGGGCAGTCCTTCCCGGGAGGAAGAGCAGCTCCGTCTTGCCGAGGTTCAGCTTGAGGTGGTGATCCGTCATCCACACTGATATGTCTGCCAGACATGCAGAGATGCGATTCGCCACCTGGTCATCAGAAGGGGGAAAGGAGAAGATTAATTGTGTGTCGTCTGCATAGCAATGATAAGAGAGACCATGTGAGGTTATGACAGAGCCAAGTGACTTGGTGTATAGCGAGAATAGAAGAGGGCCAAGAACAGAGCCCTGGGGGACACCAGTGGTGAGAGCGCGTGGTGAGGAGACAGATTCTCGCCACGCCACCTGGTAGGAGCGACCTGTCAGGTAGGACGCAATCCAAGCGTGGGCCGCGCCGGAGATGCCCAACTCGGAGAGGGTGGAGAGGAGGATCTGATGGTTCACAGTATCGAAGGCAGCCGATAGATCTAGAAGGATGAGAGCAGAGGAGAGAGAGTTAGCTTTAGCAGTGCGGAGCGCCTCCGTGATACAGAGGAGAGCAGTCTCAGTTGAATGACTAGTCTTGAAACCTGACTGATTTGGATCAAGAAGGTCATTCAGAGAGAGATAGCGGGAGAGCTGGCCAAGGACGGCACGTTCAAGAGTTTTGGAGAGAAAAGAAAGAAGGGATACTGGTCTGTAATTGTTGACATCGGAGGGATCGAGTGTAGGTTTTTTCAGAAGGGGTGCAACTCTCGCTCTCTTGAAGACGGAAGGGACGTAGCCAACGGTCAGGGATGAGTTGATGAGCGAGGTGAGGTAAGGGAGAAGGTCTCCGGAAATGGTCTGGAGAAGAGAGGAGGGGATAGGGTCAAGCGGGCAGGTTGTTGGGCGGCCGGCCGTCACAAGACGCGAGATTTCATCTGGAGAGAGAGGGGAGAAAGAGGTCAGAGCACAGGGTAGGGCAGTGTGAGCAGAACCAGCGGTGTCGTTTGACTTAGCAAACGAGGATCGGATGTCGTCGACCTTCTTTTCAAAATGGTTGACGAAGTCATCTGCAGAGAGGGAGGAGGGGGGGGAGGGGGCGGAGGATTCAGGAGGGAGGAGAAGGTGGCAAAGAGCTTCCTAGGGTTAGAGGCAGATGCTTGGAATTTAGCGTGGTAGAAAGTGGCTTTAGCAGCAGAGACAGAGGAGGAAAATGTAGAGAGGAGGGAGTGAAAGGATGCCAGGTCCGCAGGGAGGCGAGTTTTCCTCCATTTCCGCTCGGCTGCCCGGAGCCCTGTTCTGTGAGCTCGCAATGAGTCATCGAGCCACGGAGCGGGAGGGGAGGACCGAGCCGGCCTGGAGGATAGGGGACATAGAGAGTCAAGGGATGCAGAGAGGGAGGAGAGGAGGGTTGAGGAGGCAGAATCAGGAGATAGGTGGGAGAAGGTTTGAGCGGAGGGAAGAGATGATAGGATGGAAGAGGAGAGAGTAGCGGGGGAGAGAGAGCGAAGGTTGGGACGGCGCGATACCATCCGAGTAGGGGCAGTGTGGGAGGTGTTGGATGAGAGCGAGAGGGAAAAGGATACAAGGCAGTGGTCGGAGACTTGGAGGGGAGTTGCAGTGAGGTTAGTGGAAGAACAGCATCTAGTAAAGATGAGGTCGAGCGTATTGCCTGCCTTGTGAGTAGGGGGGAAGGTGAGAGGGTGAGGTCAAAAGAGGAGAGGAGTGGAAAGAAGGAGGCAGAGAGGAAAGAGTCAAAGGTAGACGTGGGGAGGTTAAAGTCGCCCAGAACTGTGAGAGGTGAGCCGTCCTCAGGAAAGGAGCTTATCAAGGCATCAAGCTCATTGATGAACTCTCCGAGGGAACCTGGAGGGCGATAAATGATAAGGATGTTAAGCTTGAAAGGGCTAGTAACTGTGACAGCATGGAATTCAAAGGAGGCGATAGACAGATGGGTAAGGGGAGAAAGAGAGAATGACCACTTGGGAGAGATGAGGATCCCGGTGCCACCACCCCGCTGACCAGACGCTCTCGGGGTGTGCGAGAACACGTGGGCGGACGAAGAGAGAGCAGTAGGAGTAGCAGTGTTGTCTGTGGTGATCCATGTTTCCGTCAGTGCCAAGAAGTCGAGGGACTGGAGGGAGGCATAGGCTGAGATGAACTCTGCCTTGTTGACCGCAGATTGGCAGTTCCAGAGGCTACCGGAGACCTGGAACTCCACGTGGGTCGTGCGCGCTGGGACCACCAGAGTAGGGTGGCCGCGGCCACGCGGTGTGGAGCGTTTGTATGGTCTGTGCAGAGAGGAGAGAACAGGGATAAACAGACACATAGTTGACAGGCTACAGAAGAGGCTACGCTAATGCAAAGGAGATTGGAATGACAAGTGGACTACACGTCTCGAATGTTCAGAAAGTTAAGCTACGTAGCAAGAATCTTATTGACTAAAATGATTAAAATGATACAGTACTGCTGAAGTAGGCCAGCTGGCAGTGGGTGCGTTGTTGACACTACACTAATCAAGTCGTTCCGTTGAGTGTAATAGTTTCTGCAGTGTTGCTATTCGGGGCTAGCAGGCTAGCTAGCAGTGTTGTTTACGTTACGTTGCGTTAAAAGAACGACAATAGATGGCTAGCGAACCTAGAAAATCGCTCTAGACTACCCAATTATCTTTGATACAAAGACGGCTATGTAGCTAGCTAAGTAGCTAGCTACGATCAAACAAATCAAACCGTTGTACTGTAATGAAATGAAGTGAAAAAGTGATACAACCTGTGAATGCGACCGGGTAGTTGAGTTCTATACAGAAGACGTTGGCTAGCGTTGGCTAGCTGTTGGCTAGCTAGCAGAGTTGGCTAGCTAGCAGAGTCACCTACGTTAAGGACGACAAATAGCTGGCTAGCTAACCTCGGTAAGTTAAGATAATCACTCTAAGACTACACACTCTAAACCTAAACAACACAATTATCTTGGATACGATGATACGAAGACAGCAAAGACAGCTATGTAGGTAGCTAACACTAAACTAATCAAGTCGTTCAGTTGAGTGTAATAGTAATAGTTTCTCAGTGCAGCTAATCAGTGGACGTTAGCTAGCTGGCTAGTGAAGACTACGTTAGGACGGCGAAATACGATAATTACGCAATTATCTTTGATACAAAGACGGCTATGTAGCTAGCTGAGAAGAAATTGCTAAGATAAGACAAATCAAACCGTTGTGATATAATGAAATATAATGAAAAAGTTATACTACCCGTTGGAGCGACGTGCAGATGCGACCACTCGCTCCAACCTTCACCTGGAATGCTTTTCCAATGGTCTTGAAGGAGTTCCCACATATGCTGAGCACTTGTTGGCTGTTTTCCTTCACTCTGTGGTCTAACTCATCCCAAAAAATCACAATTGGGTTGAGGTAAGGTGATTGTGGAGGCCAGGTCATCATTCTACAATGTAGAAAATAGTAAAAATAAAGAAAAACCCTGGAATGAGTAGGTGTGTCCAAAATTTTGACTGGTACTGTATTTTATTAAAGGGATAGGTAACTCAGATGACAAAATTATCAGTTTCCTTACCATGCAAGCAGTCTATGGGCAATTGATTGTGAAGCTTATTAAAGTCACAAATAGAGGTTTTGAAAATGATGAACACAAAGTGATTTTTTGATCGACTCATTTTGTGTTTCTTTTCTATGAGAACTTTCAAATGTCCCTCGCAGATCCAAACTAGAGATATATATTTTTTTATTGATGATAAGCAAGAGATTGTATTTGGCTCATCCCGTGGTTGACATGTGTTCAGTGATACATTGCATTACATGTACTGTCTAGCAGAGTCATATGAGGCCATTGGTTAAAGCATGTTCATCCCATGTATGACGAGGTCAGGGACATCTGTCGTTCTGATGCTCAACAGAGCAAACAATATGTTTTGAATTAAGATCATGTGTGTTGATTAAGCCTTATCTTTCTTATTTACAAAATCTATATTGATTTAAATATGCTTTGTAGATTAAAGTAGATGAGTTAATCTGCTTGTCTCTCCCATGTTGTCTCTGAGCTGCGAGGGGGAGAGGAGTTATAATAATCCAGAGATATAATCCTATGATTCTTTCAAGCTTTTTTGTGTTGTTAAATGCCAGGCATTTGTTTTGATTTAATATCATCCTAATCTGCTTTAGCAGCCAGTCGGTCGCTGTAAGGTTCTTTCTGCTTTTTGTCAAAATGTTGTTACTGACATAGCATTGTTCTGTTCACTGTTCTCTACCTATATAATACTCCAAAAACACAATTCATGTTCAGTTCAAAAGAATACAAGATACAAATCGCTGTGAGGGATCGGCACTTTAAACCAAATGATCTCAGAATCATATTTTATTTGCAAATAGAACATTATAGTCCCAAGCTCTTGAATTGCTAACATAAACTTAAATGCTAGTGTCGTAAACCATGAAGTGCTCAGTAATTATTAGGGAACTAATCTGTGTTACAATACTGTAGATTTATCGTGTGCATTTCAAATCTGGATGTTTTACATGAAAGGTTTGTTATTATCCTGTTTGGTTATTATGCTGTGTGATGTGATGCATGAATGTTGAGAATTGTGGATGCTGACTGAAACACGCCACTTGCATTGTAATCAGGTGACAATATATTCAAATGTCTTCTGAACACTCCGTGTTTCTTCTTCTTCTTTCTGTCATCCTTTGATGATGCTGCTGATTATTAATCATCATTTTTTATTTCATAAATGATTTCTATAGAATGAGTCTTGTCATTAATGTGTATTAAAAGTCTATGAGGTACATGCATAGCTAAGTCTTATTCTTATCTCTTATCCAGGAGGATAATCGGGAAGAGCATACAACCTAAGCCATGAACTATGAGTGTTGCAGAGGGCAGCACCTGCTTGGGGAACCTTTTAGGACGTATCGTTCAGTAAAAAGTTTAGCCAAACTATCTGTACAGATTCCAACAGGTCCTTCTGGGAATATTTTTTAATAGGTATTTACTGTCATAGCTAGTTTAAAATAATTGAACTGTCATATAAAGCTTATCCTCATTATTTTCCAGTGCTATTTTTACTCTGTTGTTTATTGTAAGTAGATTCAGTTCCTGGAAGATCTCTTTACTGCCTCTGACTTGCCCTGTCCAATATTATTAGGTGCTATGAGTTCAGCCTGTGCTAAATCTGTTAATGCATAAGACCATAAGAGCCTCTTATGTTCCAGGCAGGTCGGGGTGAAGACACATCAGATTAATATTTGATCATGCAGAAGGGCCCTTAATCAGATCTGCTTATTCCCTCAGCTGAGTGCTCCCCAGCAATTATCATAATTGTTGCTGCTAAACACGCTTGTCTTTACGGCTGCCTGCCTGGTTGACTGGATGCCGGCTGTTTGGGTGTGAGTGAGCCTAACTACGTGGTCCTTGAGAAGGGGATTCCAGCACCAAACCCAATTAATGCTCAAAACGGACGGCTGGGCTGCAGAGGGGAGGGGAGGGCCTATGGAGGGCCGAGGCTGGGTTGGCCTCGCCTGTTCCTGCCCACTATTAGCGCTGTGCTCCAGAGTCTCTCTCCAGTCTCTCTACTATACCTCCTCCACTGTACCTCCTGGAGCTACCTGGAGCTCTAGAGGACACACTCAGTAATACCCTTCTCAGCTACGCCAAGAGCCTCGGCTGATAAGAGTGAAATCAAAGCTGCACATCACAAGGAAAATGACTATTAGGGACTAAAAATATCTCTATTAAAATGCACAGCTTATAGATGTTCTCCAGGCCGCCAGAGTGGGCCTGCCTGACTGACTTACTACCTGACTGCCTGACTGACTGCCTGACTGCCTGACTGACTGCCTGACTGCACAGTTCATCCTGCCTCAACTCGCATTCTCTGCTTCCTCACCGCTGCCTCTCTCTCTCTCGCTGTCTCTTGGTCACCTTCCTCGTCTGTCTCTTCGTCAATCTCTTCATCTCGATCTCTTTCTCTGTCCTGTATTTGTCTTAAATATTTCTGTAAGCCTTATGTTTCCCTTGCAGTGATATGGAAATAAAGACAGGATTTGGCATTAACACATCAAATTCTGTTTTTTTAAATTATTGTTGTGAAATTATTACTTGTGCTTGAATTAATACATATTTTAATATGTAATATGTAATAATAATAAATAATTATTTTATATATTTTATTTACTTAACAATGTTTCATAAAAAATATACCTGTGTGTTAAAGGTATACAGGAAATGATCATTTAGCTTACTGTATACCTTCTAACTGAAACTGACATAGTCAGGATGTTACCCAGCTGTACCCCCACTGTGAATAGTGTGGGAGACATCCCCTCATGCCGCCCAGCTGTTCCCCCTCTGTGAATAGTGTGGGAGACATCCCCTCATGCCACCCAGCTGTACCCCCACTGTGAATAGTGTGGGAGACATCCCCTCATGCCACCCAGCTGTACCCCCACTGTGAATAGTGTGGGAGACATCCCCTCATGCCACCCAGCTGTACCCCACTGTGAATAGTGTGGGAGACATCCCCTCATGCCACCCAGCTGTACCCCCACTGTGAATAGTGTGGGAGACATCCCCTCATGCCACCCAGCTGTACCCCCACTGTGAATAGTGTGGGAGACATCCCCTCATGCCACCCAGCTGTACCCCACTGTGAATAGTGTGGGAGACATCCCCTCATGCCACCCAGCTGTACCCCCACTGTGAATAGTGTGGGAGACATCCCCTCATGCCACCCAGCTGTACCCCCACTGTGAATAGTGTGGGAGACATCCCCTCATGCCACCCAGCTGTACCCCCACTGTGAATAGTGTGGGAGACATCCCCTCATGCCACCCAGCTGTACCCCCACTGTGAATAGTGTGGGAGACATCCCCTCATGCCACCCAGCTGTACCCCCACTGTGAATAGTGTGGGAGACATCCCCTCATGCCACCCAGCTGTACCCCCACTGTGAATAGTGTGGGAGACATCCCCTCATGCTACCCAGCTGTACCCCCACTGTGAATAGTGTGGGAGACATCCCCTCATGCCACCCAGCTGTACCCCCACTGTGAATAGTGTGGGAGACATCCCCTCATGCCACCCAGCTGTACCCCCACTGTGAATAGTGTGGGAGACATCCCCTCATGCCACCCAGCTGTACCCCCACTGTGAATAGTGTGGGAGACATCCCCTCATGCCACCCAGCTGTACCCCCACTGTGAATAGTGTGGGCGACATCCCCTCATGCCACCCAGCTGTACCCCCACTGTGAATAGTGTGGGAGACATCCCCTCATGCCACCCAGCTATACACCCACTGTGAATAGTGTGGGAGACATCCCCTCATGCCACCCAGCTGTACCCCCACTGTGAATAGTGTGGGAGACATCCCCTCATGCCACCCAGCTATACACCCACTGTGAATAGTGTGGGCAACATCCCCTCATGCCACCCAGCTGTACCCCCACTGTGAATAGTTTGGGCAACATCCCCTCATGTCAGTCAGCTGGAGAGGAGGGGACACGGCACACACAAGCCTTCTGCTTTGTTATAGGATCAGTAGGGTAGATGTGATTTCAGCACATCGGTATGTGGAACTCTTAGCACTCACGGTTCCCGAAAGTCAAACTCAGGCAGAAGTGTGCCTGTCCATGTGATTACACACTGTAGCCAGTCCTGTTAAACAGGGGAGGGCTCACAGACTCACGGGCTCACACACACACACACACACACACACACACACACACACACACACACACACACACACACACACACACACACACACACACACACACACACACACACACACACACACACACACACACACACACACACACACACAGGACACGTGCTCACACAAACACACACATGTGTGCCTCAGCATACAGGACACACACACACACACTTACAGGACACACACACACAGGCTCACACACATACAGGACACACACACACACACACGCACACACACTCGACAGTACACATGTAGCCCAACATGTGTGCCCAACATACAGGACACACACACACTTACAGGACACACACAAACACACACACAGGCTCACACACATACAGGACACACACACACACACACACACACACACACACACACACACACACACACACACACACACACACACACACACACACACACACACACACACACACACACACACACACACACACACACACACACACACACACACACACACACACACACACACTCGACAGTACACATGTAGCCTAACATGTGTGCCCAACATACAGGACACACACACACACACACACTTACAGGACACACACAAACACACACACAGGCTCACACACATACAGGACACACACACACACACACACACACACACACACACACACACACACACACACACACACACACACACACACACACACACACACACACACACACACACACACACACACACACACACACACACACACACACACACACACACACACACACACACACACACACACACACACACACACACACACACACACACACACACACACACACACACACACACACACACACTCGACAGTACACATGTAGCCTAACATGTGTGCCCAACATACAGGACACACACACACTTACAGGACACACACACACACAGGCTCACACACATACAGGACACACACACACACAGGACATGGGCTCACACATATACAGGACACACACACACACACAAGACAGTACACATGTAGCCCAACATGTGTGCCTCAGCTGTCACATAGAATGCTGCAACAGTCAAGCTCCATACAACTGGTGGCAGGATGGGTATGAATGAGAAGCTCTCATCGATCCAGTGTGTCACGTCCTTAGTCCCCAAAATGTACTGATTATTTGTAGATGTTGTTTTCTATACAGTAACAGTGCATCTGAAGGTACTTGTGTCGGTAGAATGGTTAATTGACACATCATTGCAGTTTTACTGCAGTTCATTGCGGTTTTAAGTCGGTGTAACAGAGTTTGAAATGTGAAAACGAACCACTACATTCTGACTTTCCTATAGTCCTCCTCATCGTTTTTAAACTATCTCCGATTAATAAAGTGTCAGCTAAGCAGTTTGTCATAAACATGTCCTCAGAATAAATGAGTCTTTTGGACTGAGTGTTGTCTGTATGAAAGCCATCTATCGTTCTGAAGGCATGCCACTGTGTGGAGGAAACACTGGAGAGAGATTGCATCCCATTAATCTGGGCTGACTGGCTGGAAATTGCATCTTTGTAATGAGTATTAGGTGTGCATCTACATGAATTAAATCTGAATGAGCGGCTGATTGATCACATACTCCCAAATGAGGCTCCTCCCGTGATCATTATTGTTTAAAAGTGACTATATCATATCAGGATGATTAAAAACCAGCCTCTGGAGGGAGAGGGAGAAAAAAGAAACATGAATTAGGAAATTTGACTCAGTATTTGAATGATTTGTCTGGTATTGGCTAGAAGCTACAATGTATTCCCAGTTCCAGTTGTTCTACAATGAAGAGCTGAACAGAGGCAGGAGTGATGGCTGTTTATCTACCAATGTTAAACATCTGCTTTGTAGAGATACAGTACAGTAGACCTTGTCAAACCTTTGGTATTCAGGTAAACGTCCATCTCACTACCTGTGTGGTCTGTCCCCTGTTTCTCTACTTGATCTTCATGTATATTTTCCTGTTTCCCAATAAACTGCCCTGCCCTTTGAGGCCTCAGACTGGACACTGCTAAACGCTCTGAGCCATGCCCAGTCTGAATGGTGTTCCATTCTAAACATGGACGCCATCCGTCTAGCCAGCGCATAATCTGAAAGCAGTACGCATTTAACAACTCCATACCAGATTCAGACACCACACATTCAGTTAACAGACCGCTGGAACGATCATTTGTTTGAGGAATCTGGTAACATGAAAGGGTCTGTAAGGGTAAACATAGTGCACAGGGTATGTTTGAAGTCGTGGCCAAAAGGTTCAGGTGTTTTTATAGACACTGAGGCATTTATGCGGTCTAAACTATATGTCTGGAGTCGCCTACACAATGCTGCTACACACAACCCCATGCCAGATATTACTTACTTCATAAAGTAGAGTGAAACGGCAGGCAGCTGAATTGGTTCAGTTTGAGTCACTTATATAACATGTTGATTGTTCAGAACTCCCCAGTTGTGTACAGTACTGTATGCCTAGGGCACTGTGTCATCACATCGAAACAGCTGGACAGAACACATTATCTGTTCCAAGTTACAAACATTCATCCAACGTGCAATTACTACATCCTGAAACTTTGAAAGTAGCTTTTTATCAGTGATTGCTGCAATTGTTACAAAATGGGCACTGTAATTTTCCAGAGTTGGATTTGGCACATGTGGGGTGTAGAACACCTTATTTAGTAAAGATCTGACTGAAGAGAGAGTCGTCACCTTGTTTCTCGACATATTTACTGTACCTGGACACGATAATGTTCCACTATAATGTCTTTGTGGTAATTATTCTGCCAAGCACCCTGTTGGGGTGATTATACTAAAACCCTAATTAGCCGCTGCACCAAGATGTAAACCCTTAAAGCCCCAGCATCCTCCTCTTTCCTCACCTCACCTTTGTTTCAGAGATGTACTTTTCTGGCCATTTTAATTTCATACCTTACCTTGCAGTGTACTGAGGTGTACAATAATAATACATTGAGTTGCCTGAGGTTAGTAGAGTTAAACTTAACTAAAGCAAATTGTGTTCTTAAAATATATTAGATTTAATGATGCAAAAACAAGTACTTGCAGCCAGAAATTAATTTGTAAATGCATTGTTCAAGAAATGAGATATCGATATCATATTTTTTTCATTTGATTTTTGCTCTGCCCCTACAGAGCTGTGTATGGTTTGCAGGAATGTACATATAGAGAGTGATGTTTGAATGTTTTACTCCAAATGTTTACAGAAAGGTCCTAAAAAATGGGCATTGTAAGTGCAGTGGTAATTTTGCTTTGTGCGTGGAAGGTCATCAGACAGACCACTCACCATATTACAACAACAAGCAAAGTAGAAATAGTGATCAAGTCTTTCCCCTGATTCAGAGGTAAGTCTTCTTATTCAGCATACTGTGTGTTTTCCAGGGACAAAGCTAGTCCAGCGCTAATAGTTGCACTGTGTCTGCCATTTTATGACTGACATGGCAATACACAGATTGTACAGATATTTATGCCATCTGCAGCTGGGAGAGATAATTAAAGAATATAAATTAATCAAGTGCAATTAATTAGAGGCTTTATGTTCACAGCAGTACATCTCTGCATGTATAATTTATATTTATTGATCTGTTTGGTTTCATTAGCCTTTGTGATAACACTGGAAATGCATTAGAGGGGAAAATGCACAATTAGCATGCTGCAAGGTCTGCTTGTAATTGATAGATCAGCGCTCGTTCCCCGCAGATATAAAGCTGTGTAAACTGTCATAAGCAGTTACAATCGATGACTGATATTTCGCGCCATATCTCCACGTTGATAAATGTTGTTTTTGAAAGCAGCTCCCACGCTTAATGGGAGGCTGATAGGCATGCAGAATTTACTGTTTAATCAGGCTAAAGAATTTATTGCGGTTCCTCCGTAGCCTGGGAGTGTGTGTTGTTGGTTGGTTGAAATGTATGATTGGTCTCTATAAGTGCTATGCTGATGTTATTTGCTCCAGTCAGCAACCAATATGGCTGAAGCATTAAGAGCTTTGTGCTTCCCAGCTGATTTTTCAGTGACTCTGCTGCCATCGTTCATCACCGGCCTGTTTCTCTCCACTCTCCACTACGACTATCTGACTGAGGAGAGAGGAACCAGGCTAGGTAGTCAATATTCATCCCCACTGTTTTCACTGCATTCACAGTTTCTTTCTGCAGTACAATCACTATGTATACTATTTAAAAAAATACATGTTTTATTCAGTAACAGTGAGAGGAAGCAACTAGAAATACTCAGAGGGGTCAAAATACATGTATTATTATGAGGTCATCATTGAATTACAGAGATGGCATGTAGATTGACCCACAGAGGACAGATCCACATACAGAATGACAGTATCTAGTTCTGTTGACCCAATGCTTGTGTTTCACTGACCCCGCCAACCTACTCTATGTCCAGAAGGTGCTACCTTGACAACCTGAAGGAGGATAAATGACAGTGCTGCTCTGCACTACTCATTTTCCTAAATGAGGTTAAAAAGGTTCCATCTCCCCCTCTTGAATTGATTATGCGTTTATTGATAAAGAATTACCGGGCCCCAATGTGGTCCTCCAAAAAATGATCATGCTTTATTAACTGCACTTCCTCTCCACATACTGCAGCTTACTTCTGTTCTGCCTGCTCAGGCCTCAGCCACGACAGCCTCACAATATTCTCATGAACCATTTCATCATAAAGATGGAATCATCTTCAAAGAGTAGCTCCTATTTGGTGTAATTACATATTTTTGTTGTGTTGTTTGGTATAGTGACATATTTGAAGGCACTGCCATGGCGTGTTGAGTCAGTGATCATTCATGTGGCTTGAAAACAGAATGACAGTAAATAGGTAGTGTGTTTATGGGCACCACATGTAGTCCACTGAGACCAGCTTCTGTTTATTCCCTGGGTTTAGTGTGAAGGATTATCATTTCCTCTCTCATGGAGAGGTGAGCCTCTTCTATACCTTAGATACCCAACCTTGTCATTGTCACCCTGCTTCATTGTATGACAGGAACTGGAGCAGGTTAGGAAAGGATATGCAGTTTGGAAGTGAGCCCTTTTATGTATTAGACAGTATGCCATTGTGGTTTCTTTGCCTACTTACCCACACTCCTTGATCTGGCAAACATTGTGCCACACCCACGAACGTTAGATTAATGAGTCTGAATCTGAGTACCTCCCCGACCCTTCACCAAATGTGAACACGTACGGTGACGTCTGATTGGTCCAGAAACCGATGGGTTGAGGCAGAGCTAGAACACACGTGGGTAAAGCAGCGATTTGAAAATTCGTCATTGGCTTTGATACTCCGATTGGTTAGAGACAATCCAATTGCTGATTACTTTGTTTTGTACAATGCCCCTTATACGGCCTCGTCACCACAAACCATCAATCAATCAAATGTATTTATAAAACCCTTCTTATATCAACTGATGTCACAAAGTGCTGTACAGAAACCCAGCCTAAAACCCCAAACAGCAAGCAATGCAGGTGTAGAAGCACGGGGGCTAGGAAAAACTCTCTAGAAAGGCCAGAACCTAGTAACGAGTTCAATGGTGGAAGTCTCAGACTAAAGTATGTAGCGAACGACAGAGCAGCTGAAGAACTTAGTTTGCATCGTCGGGCTAGGGGTTTCTAAGCCCTGTTTTGCAGCTGGAAGCCAGACTTCTACATACATTTTCGCCCTGTGTCTCAGGCAATTTCCTCTCCCTCTGTCACTGTTAATGCTCACAGAAACACCACCCCCTGTTTCAGGTTGCAGGGCTGTGCTGTAGGAGAGGCAAGGGATCTGTGCCTTATAGTGCCTTATAGTGAGATTCTCAGTCTTTTGTACACCTGCTAGTTTCCTGTTCTCTTGTCCTATATTTACGGCTAGTAGTCTATCCATGGTTTAAATGATTAGGGTTATTGAAATTTTGCTGAACCGATGCATATATAAAAATGTTTATGATTTTTTTCATGTAGTGATTTCATTTTGTTTTTCACCTAGATGAGAGAGATTGTTACGTTTTCACATGTTAAGCTAGTGGCAAAAAATTCAACATTTAGTATTTATGGTGAGCGAGTGTCTGTTCTTGAATAATGCAGAAACAGATATGTTTGCCCATAAGTAACAGAAACCCTCTAACCTTCCCTCCTCCCCTCTCAGACCCATCTCTGAATCCAACCCTGAGATAGTAACAGAAACCCTCTAACCTTCCCTCCTCCCCTCTCAGACCCATCTCTGAATCCAACCCTGAGATAGTAACAGAAACCCTAACCTTCCCTCCTCCCCTCTCAGACCCATCTCTGAAAACCCTGAGATAGTAACAGAAACCCTCTACCTTCCCTCCTCCCCTCTCAGACCCATCTCTGAATCCAACCCTGAATAGTAACCCCTCTAACCTTCCCTCCTCCCCTCTCAGAGATAACCCTGTAACAGAAACCCTCTAACCTTCCCTCCCCTCCCCATCTCAGACCCCCTGAGATATCTCTGAATCCAACCCTGAGATAGTAACAGAAACCCTCTAACCTTCCCTCCTCCCCTCAGACCCATCTCTGAGACCCATCTCTGAATCCAACCCTGAGATAGTAACAGAAACCCTCTAACCTTCCCTCCTCCCCTCTCAGACCCATCTCTGAATCCAACCCTGAGATAGTAACAGAAACCCTCTAACCTTCCCTCCTCCCCTCTCAGACCCATCTCTGAATCCAACCCTGAGATAGTAACAGAAACCCTCTAACCTTCCCTCCTCCCCTCTCAGACCCATCTCTGAATCCAACCCTGAGATAGTAACAGAAACCCTCTAACCTTCCCTCCTCCCCTCTCAGACCCATCTCTGAATCCAACCCTGAGATAGTAACAGAAACCCTCTGAATCCAACCCTGAGATAGTAACAGAAACCCTCTAACCTCCCCTCCCCTCAGACCCATCTCTGAATCCAACCCTGAGATAGTAACAGAAACCCTCTAACCTTCCCTCCTCCCCTCTCAGACCCATCTCTGAATCCAACCCTGAGATAGTAACAGAAACCCTCTAACCTTCCCTCCTCCCCTCTCAGACCCATCTCTGAATCCAACCCTGAGATAGTAACAGAAACCCTCTAACCTTCCCTCCTCCCCATCTCTGAATCCAACCCTGAGACCCATCTCTGAATCCAACCCTGAGATAGTAACAGAAACCCTCTAACCTTCCCTCCTCCCCATCTCTCAGACCCATCTCTGAATCTCTGAATCCAACCCTGAGATAGTAACAGAAACCCTCTAACCTTCCCTCCCCTCTCAGACCCATCTCTGAATCCCTGAGATAGTAACAGAAACCCTCCCCCTCTCCCCTCTCAGACCCATCTCTGAATCCAACCCTGAGATAGTAACAGAAACCCTCTAACCTTCCCTCCTCCCCTCTCAGACCCATCTCTGAATCCAACCCTGAGATAGTAACAACCCTGAGATAGTAACAGAAACCCTCTAGTTCCCTCCTCCCCTCTCAGACCCATCTCTGAATCCAACCCTGAGATAGTAACAGAAACCCTCTAACCTTCCCTCCTCCCCCTCAGACCCATCTCTGAATCCAACCCTGAGATAGTAAATCAGAAACCCTCTAACCTTCCCTCCTCCCCTCTCAGACCCATCTCTGAATCCAACCCTGAGATAGTAACAGAAACCCTCTAACCTTCCCTCCTCCCCTCTCAGACCCATCTCTGAATCCAACCCTGAGATAGTAACAGAAACCCTCCCTTCCCTCCTCCCCTCTCAGACCCATCTCTGAATCCAACCCTGATAGTAACAGAAACCCTCTAACCTTCCCTCCTCCCTCTCTCAGACCCATCTCTGAATCCAACCCTGAGATAGTAACAGAAACCCTCTAACCTTCCCTCCTCCCCTCTCAGACCCATCTCTGAATCCAACCCTGAGATAGTAAAACCCTCTAACCTTCCCTCCTCCCCTCTCAGACCCATCTCTGAATCCAACCCTGACCCCTCTATCTCTCCCTCCCATCTCTGAATCCAACCCTGAGATAGTAACAGAAACCCTCTAACCTTCCCTCCTCCCCTCTCAGACCCATCTCTGAATCCAACCCTGAGATAGTAACAGAAACCCTCTAACCTTCCCTCCTCCCCCCTCTCAGACCCATCAGACCCATCTCTGAATCCAATCCAACCCTGAGATAGTAACAGAAACCCTCTAGCCTTCCCTCCTCCCCTCTCAGACCCATCTCTGAATCCAACCCTGAGATAGTAACAGAAACCCTCTAACCTTCCCTCCTCCCCTCTCAGTAACAGAAACCCTCTAACCTTCCCTCCTCCCCTCTCAGACCCATCTCTGAATCCAACCCTGAGATAGTAACAGAAAACCTCTAGCCTTCCCTCCTCCCCTCTCAGACCCAAATCCAACCCTGAGATAGTAACAGAAACCCTCTAACCTTCCCTCCTCCCCATCTCAGACCCATCTCTGAATCCAACCCCCTGACCCATCTCTGAATCCAACCCTGAGATAGTAACAGAAACCCTAGTAGACCCATCTCTGAAACAAAACCCTCTAACCTTCCCTCCTCCCTCTCAGACCCATCTCTGAATCCAACCCTGAGATAGTAACAGAAACCCTCTAACCTTCCCTCCTCCCCTCTCAGACCCATCTCTGAATCCAACCCTGAGATAGTAACAGAAACCCTCTGAATCCTTCCCTCCCTCCCCTCCCCTCAGACCCATCTCTGAATCCAACCCTGAGATAGTAACAGAAACCCTCTAACCTTCCCTCCTCCCCTCTCAGACCCATCTCTGAATCCAACCCTGAGATAGTAACAGAAACCCTCTAGACCTTCCCTCCTCCTCCCCTCTCAGACCCATCTCTGAATCCAACCCTGAGATAGTAACAGAAACCCTCTAGCCTTCCCTCCTCCCCTCTCAGACCCATCTCTGAATCCAACCCTGAGATAGTAACAGAAACCCTCTAGCCTTCCCTCCTCCCTCAGACCCATCTCAGACCCATCTCTGAATCCAACCCTGAGATAGTAACAGAAACCCTCTAGCCTTCCCTCCTCCCCTCTCAGACCCATCTCTGAATCCAACCCTGAGATAGTAACAGAAACCCTCTAGCCTTCCCTCCTCCCCTCTCAGACCCATCTCTGAATCCAACCCTGAGATAGTAACAGAAACCCTCTAACCTTCCCTCCTCCCCTCTCAGACCCATCTCTGAATCCAACCCTGAGATAGTAACAGAAACCCTCTAGCCTTCCCTCCTGCCCTCTCAGACCCATCTCTGAATCCAACCCTGAGATAGTAACAGCTGGAAATGTTTGTGGCTGGGCTCTTTTCTTTCTGATTCCCCCACCGTTCCTCTGACTGTGTTGTGGAAGGAGTGTGGGCTGGGCTGGACTGAGAGCAGAGTAGGCCCATATTGACACTGCTGGTGGACCACTGTATCCCTTTAAAACCACTATGGGGGCTATCTGATTTCCCTGCAATGGATCCCCAGAGAGAGTGGCAGCTTCCATTTTTCTTAACTTGTGTATAAGTAAACTGGCTGGTATAAGACCTGGCTGGGAGGTCAAATCAATCTCTGCTATTTATTACATAGAAATGTGACACTCCTTCTTAAATGCTCCTGTCCCCAGTGATTTAGCCCCGGGCCTGCGTTCTGTCTGCCCAGTGTCAGTGTGTATGCTTGCCACGGAGACGATCGAGCCGGGTGCTTTACGACCGCTGCGGCCAAATTGTCTTTTTCTCTGTGACTCGCCTCGTGTAAACAAAGATGGGTTAATATGTTCTTTGATGACAGTTTTATGTAAAGGCTTTTAGGCAAGGAGTGTATATCATATTTACTGTAAGTACACTTCAAGTACAAAGACAAGTTAATGCAGCATGAATTAGTAAGGATTGTAGTCATGAACAGGTCATCTTTTTCAATAAAGTGCATAGAAATAAATATGATTGTTATCTTGCTAGTCCTAGATACAAATTCACTTGTTTGTATTCTGCTGCACAGGCCAGTGTAGAGCACTGGGACAATGATACTGATTAGCCCTTTAAGAAGTGATACAATTTGTATTTCTGTGGGAAGCAGCAGAGGTCTGTTTATTGCGTGACAATGTGATATTGTGCTCCTTATGCTGTCTTAATTGGAAACAGTCTCCCCACAAAAGGTGCACAAGGCCCTTGATTTTTGTAAGGCAATCTCACCCCTCCTCCCTCCTTCCCTTCCTCATTCCCTCCTTCTCTTCTTCTCTCTTGTGGAAGAGTAGTGAAAACCCCTAAAGCATTTCCTTAATCCTCCAGAAGACCATGCTGTCCCACTAAATATGGTACCTGTGGACAAACAATAGATTTTTCCATAATAATAATGTGGAAGTGTTCATTATGAGTGTCTAATGGAGCTAGTGGACTCGGCCTGACCAGACATACAGGGAAGCTCTCCTTTTGATCAGCAGCATGGGGTTAATCCATGGGAAGAAATAATGGAGCTATCGGAGAGGGAGAGGTAGGGGAGAGGGAGTATCGAACTGTGTTGAATTTACAGCCGAGAGGGCTCAGTAAAAGGATGATTTTTAGAGCCTCTCGCTGCGTATTGAAGGAAAGACTGTCTGACAAGTCATCAATGAGCCCTGGCGCTATACTAAACTAATGAAAGCCGCATTTGATCTTCTCCGAAGAGGTTCAATACCACTCCTGCTATTATTTAAGTCCTCAGCTTCACCCAAACCTGTTTTCAGATCCACAGAAATCGTTAGATAGTGGCGACAGAGTGAACTGTGTTTGTAAGTATCTGATGAGAGGAGGAAGTATTTTAACAGGTTATAATGTATCCCTGATGTATGCATCTACTGGATACTTCCTGGTCTCTGGATATTCCTCTCTTTTCTTTTTATACCTTGGCCATTTGGGTAAAAATATTGCCCGTGTCCTCATTATTATCTACATTTTCTAGTTTGTAATTTCCTTGACAAAAACAGACCACCTAATATCTGCCTAATGGACCAACCGGGTAATGTAAAATGCATATGAAAACACTATTGAGTCACATTTTATTCAACCACTCGGCAGAGTGCTGCATAGTCTGTGCTTGGTGTGTTCTAAGAAGTTTCTCATATACCATTTATAAAACAGAAATATTTTCTTAGCTGTGGTAAATCTAACGTGCCGTCTTTTTACTCATAACTGATAGAAATGCAGTTATATCTCAAAACCTCTACAGGGTGTCTGTCAATCTTAAGTATACCATCATAAGGCTATTTTTATGCTGTGGCCTTGCCTATATTTCACCCTTTGTGCTTTGAGAGGAGGCCACCTGAAAGTCAGCAGATAAATTCTGCCCACAAAAATGATATAATCTTATCTTTTGTTTATAGATTTTCCAGAAACATTGAAGGCTGCCAGTGCTGTATTATTTTCTCATTGAAGCAAAATGAAAATAAAGCCCAGCTGTTGAATTTATATTTGAGCTCCAACATTAAGAGGCCATCCCGACCGCACTGGAGAGACGGGCAGGATAAACGATTTGGTCTGAGTCTTTGCCAGGGAACGAGGCAATGCGTCATCTGCTAACTTCAATGCTGTGCTCTGCACTGCAAGCAAAACAACCCCATCCCTGCACTTGAACTGGAGTGTTTCAAGGTTATGTTAACTGAAACATGTTGAAGTAATAATATAAACACAGTGATAACCGGCAGTTTGGAAGATTTCAATAATAAATCAGAGACCATAGAAGGCCTGACTGAAATGTGTGATGACATAGGATTGGGCAAAACAATTACTCTCTGCCTATAAACACAAGTGCTGCACATGTAATTCCTCATTTATGAAGACCCCCTCTCCACCACTGTAAATAGATCATCGTAACCTAATTTGTAATGTCTCCATAACTTAAACCACATACTCATGTGTCTCTTATGTCTCCCTCAAGTCTGTGTATAACTGTTCATCTACTAAGCAGAATCGTCAGCTTGGCTCTATTCTGTGTGGACAGTCCCCGTGTCTTCCAGTCATGTCAGTTTAGAGAGGCATGTCTAGGGCTATTGCCTATTGCCAAAAGCCTAGTCCAGGAGCTGAGTTGTAGCAGGAAAAGAGGGAGGGAGGGCCAGAGAGAGAGGGAGATATGGGTGGGAGAGCTGTGATGAGAGAAGGATGAATGGAGGGAGAGAGGGAGAAAGAGAGAGAAGGAGGTGGGGAGAGAGGGAGGGAGGGAGGGAGGGAGTTAGCTGCAGGCAGCCAAGGCAGTGCAACGGTTAGGCCTGCTAATCCTCACATATATATTCTCCTAATTAATCCTGATTACCACTTTTTAACCGCCCTGCTCGGCCTGCCCTGAAATAAAGTGACACTTGCTAATGAATTAAACCTGCAATTTACAATTGCTCCACTATTCCCTCCACTGGTTCCCACAGCCCTGTGTGTTAACATTGGTCCCATGTGGCCAACGTTAATAGTAGCAGCCCCCCCAGTCAGTCAGTTAGACAGTTAGTTTAGTTCAGTGGTGTATGGTGTGGTCTCACTTCACTCCGTGCTAGTTAACTGCTCAGCATTTGCATGACACCTGCACCCTTTTATAGGGACTGGGACATGATGGTGGTGAGGTAGGGGTGTGCAGGAAGGGGAGTGGTCAGTCCTGCAGTTAGATGAATGAACTATAAAGGTGGAAATGAAGGTGTCAAATGTGAAATAGTAATATGCTGTTTGCTAGATATTGTGAAACCCTGATGAAGACAGCTTGTCTAAGTGATTTCATGTAATGTATCAGAACTACAGTGTCTGCTTTTCTTCTTTTCCCAGACTTCCCAAGTCTTTGCTCTTGAGGAGGAAACATTTAGTAGTCAGAGTATGTGCACAACAAAAAGTATATATTTGAGCCCCTGACATTGAAAATGAAAAGGATTTATAACGGTTTGTGTGACTCCTTGCCTTATTACCATTCAGAATGTGATCAGATCAGACCCACTGGTAAAGCCGTGTCAAATCCAATCAAATCTGTTTAAGTCCAAAGAAGGTATAAACAGATAGGCTAGATACACTGACCTGGCCCTTTACTTCCGGGTCAGCGGCGGCCACCTCAGCAGCCAGCGTCAAGGCCAGTCAGGCCACAGCAGTAATGGTTAACAAATTAACTCGTTCCCCCTGTGGTTCGGCCCTCTGCCACCCTCATTTAAGTCAGTCCATCCCTGTGAGATGGGATCCTGTGAAGCAGTGATTGTTTCCACGATTAGGTGGAGTGGAGAGAACCAGAGCCGTGGAGCCATGGATCTATCTCCATCCCTCCTATGGAATCCCCCCTCACACACCTTCGCACAGCCCCTGCCTGAAAACAATAGCTAGCTGTCGCCCGCCTGCTGATGTACCTTTGATCAGCCAAATGAAGGCTGCTGGCATTTCTTATGGAGTGGAGATTGCTTATCGATTTATATCAAAATATTCATGCTAATCCCGGGGCAGCACAGACTATTTTCAGGCCGGGTTAGCAATCAGAGCTGCCTGTCCTGTCTGAGACAATCTGCTGAGCTGGGATGTCTAATCAGCCTGGGGTCCTGCAGTCAAATGCACTTTGCTTTTTAGATTTGGACCCCTGACATTGATGGAGGAGTCCAGAGAAAGGTGTTGACAAACCAAATTGTTTGTTCCAGCACTATTTTGCCAGAGATCAAGTCCAGAGTAATGTGCAGTGAATTTGTTCATTACGTGACCAAGCCGGACCCAGCCAAGCAGAGGAGCGGAGAGGAGAGGTGTGGGGTTGGTTTCACCACTATCACTGCTGTTGGAGAACAGGGTTTAACAGTATTTGTGTGTGTTGATGGGGGGGGGGGGGTTGCAAATCAAGGAGGTTGAAGGAGCTTGGAGAGCAGAGCAGTCAGTTGGCTTTGTGTTAGGGCACCGTTTGGTTTCTGCCCTGAGAAACTGTCATGGGAGGCTAAGGCAGATTGGATTATTTCAAGCAGCAGCCAGGACAAGACGTCTATGCTCTCTAAACTAGTCATTACTCAGTCTAGTCTGTTCACACAGGCTGAGATTGTACACTCTCCCAGTCTTTGTTTGGAGTTTCTTGGTCTTGTTAAAAGGTAGGCAGTAGGCAGACAATGGACCCACTGAGTATCCCAGGTGAGATTCTGCTTTTCCAGACATCTTCACAGACAACATTCTAACGAATAACCTTGCTTCAAGTGGTCAAGAATCTTGTCTTGACAATTATGTTATTAGTGTACATGATCTACATTACTACAGCACATGCATACAGTTTACTGGACAGAGACAGTTACACATTTGAATTAAAACTCCATATGCCTGGTATCAATTTTAATGTCTTAATCTGATTATGTCAATATTAATATTAGTATTACAGCAGCATTAAACATTTATTTAGGTCAGACGTGTTTGCATGTGTGAATCAAAGAGACACAAATAAAATAGCATAAGGTTTTCATACCATCAGACCATCAGGGCCCTCCCTCCCTTGCCTGGTACGACTGTTCCTAGATTACAGTAGATTATTCTTCCTTACTTCCTGCAGAAAAGCTCCTCCCCCATTCATCCCTGTGACGAAGGCTCCTTCTAAATCTTTCTCAATACGGTAATGCTGTCATGCAGTTATTGCCAGAAGAAATCTGTGAAGAAAAAGCATTGCCAGAGTAGGGAGATTATCCCTGTAGAGGTTAAAGGGCTAATGTCCTGGCCATATGGCCCAGACTGACTGAGACTAGCTCTAACTGTCATGTCCTGTAGCTAGTCTAGTGTTCTGCTGCTTTAAGGTCAATCATACATCAGGTATTAGTGTCAAGTGGGGATTAATGCTTCAATGTTCCTTCACCTCAGACACAACATGGCTGTACAGTTACAGTACCTGGGCTGGGGATTTGGCACACTGCCTTCCACCCGCCCTCCACTGCACCAGGGCATTCCTTCCTGGTCTGGAGCTAGATCTGGACCAATCACTGCAGAGCTCAGAGTAGAACATGCAGCTATAATGTGTCTCTGGCCTGGCTGTTTACTGTTTACCAGGCTGACACCGTGGTTAAGTCTTCCTGTTTGTTGCTTGTGTTGTTGTTAATGCTGTTGTTGCTGTCTGGCAGGGTTATTACTATGGTTGACTGACCCATACATTCTCTCTCTGGTTGATTTAGACTTCACATACAGCAGCCAAACACAGGGCTTTATAGTACACTGCTGTCTGATTTATTATCCCATGTCTGTAATCAACATTTACTCTAGTTTCACCTCTGATATGAAGCACCTTGTTCTACATTTATTAGTCATTCATAGATATGTACTTGTATACTCCAGTAATTTATAGATATGAATATGCCTGAGCAGCAATAGTTGTATGTAGAGAATAACAGCTAGGCATAACCACATTTCATCCTATTATTGTTGGAGTTTAAGCATGTTATTCTCCCTCAGAGGATAATGCTTCCTTCTGCCACACTATGGGCAGTGTACTGTACTCAGAGCCATATATTTAGAGAGTTGGACCAACCTTTACAATGTTCTATATTGTTCTAATTCTAGACATTGAGTTACAAAGCATTGTTGAAATATTCCCCATGTAATGTTCATGGGAACATGGCTGCTATAGAATGTTGAGGTGTCATGGAAAGGCATCATAATGCAGAAACTGCATTGTCCCGACTCTGTAAATTCTCTCTGACTGTACTGTATCTGTATGGTAATGCACTTAGACCATGGTGTGGAGGAATGTGTAGTCATTCATCAATGTTTAAATGATAAGTTGCTTGCAGAGTTTGAGTAAATTTAGTTTTTGTTCTCAGTCCAAGGTCTATGCCAGATATCTATTTTTGATCCATTACAAAATAAACCCTAGCTTTCTTTTCACACATTCAAATACACAATCTGACATAGTATTAAACAAAGTGGCAATCTCCCATTGGGTGTATATCAAATGCACTGCATATTTGAACCTACTGCTGTGTTGAGGATGAAACAATATGTTGAGGTGAGGTTCGTAAGATGCATATGTACAGTACAATACAACACTAACCAGGATGTAAGGTGCAGGTGTCATCTAGTCTCTCGCTCTCTCTGTCACCCTGTGACATAAACAGCAGTTGTTTGGTATAAGAGGTGGGATGGATCCACGTGGGACCGACGACAACAACGCAGCAGATGGATGGATGGGCTTTTTCATATGTGTAAATAGTCACAGCGAGCTATTAACATACCTCTGTGCAGATGGCAAGCTGTAATAAAGCACAGACGATAAAACAAAACCGTCTCCTCCTATGGCTGACACAAAGAACATGTTTGTTCATTTTTTACATACAGTGCAATATGTTCTGTAACACGTGGGGACAATAACTCAAGGGAATATTTAGGAGCTCCTGAATAGTAAACATTTTAAATGTAGCTGTAAAATTGTAATTTGGGTTTACTCAGTTTCATATCTATCATATTCTGAGTTTTGTATTTTTCATAAGAAAAACAATGTAATTTAATGACTGATCATGAATCTCATGATAAAAAAATTGTTCTACATCTTTTGAGTGTGTGTATGACATGCAAATGTGCATGTGTTTGTGTTTGTCTGGATAGTGTGCAAGTGGTTTCAAACAGAATCACTCCAGACTGCAGCAGTGGCGGGTGTAGCAGTAGAGACTGGCCCACAGCTGGACCCCCTCCAATTGGCTGAACTACTGCTCTCTGACTCCACAGACTAGAGAGAAGAGTAGAGGGACTGGTCCCCCTCCAACTGGCTGAACTAGAGCTCTCTGACTCCACTGACTAGAGAGAAGAGTAGAGGGACAGGTCCCCCTCCAACTGGCTGAACTAGAGCTCTCTGACTCCACTGACTAGAGAGAATAGTAGAGGGACCGGTCCCCCTCCAACTGGCTGAACTAGAGCTCTCTGACTCCACTGACTAGAGAGAATAGTAGAGGGACAGGTCCCCCTCCAACTGGCTGAACTACTGCTCTCTGACTCCACTGACTAGAGAGAAGAGTAGAGGGACAGGTCCCCCTCCAACTGGCTGAACTACAGCTCTCTGATTCCACTGACTAGAGAGAAGAGTAGAGGGACTGGTCCCCCTCCAACTGGCTGAACTACAGCTCTCTGACTCCACTGACTAGAGAGAAGAGTAGAGGGACTGGTTCCCCTCCAACCAACTGAACTACAGCTCTCTGACTCCACTGACTAGAGAGAAGAGTAGAGGGACTGGTCCCCCTCCAACTGGCTGAACTAATGCTCTCTGACTCCACTGACTAGAAAGAAAAGTAGAGGGACTGGTCCCCCTCCAACTGGCTGAACTACAGCTCTCTGACTCCACTGACTAGAGTGAAGAGTAGAGGGACTGCTCCCCCTCCAACTGGCTGAACTAGAGCTCTCTGACTCCACTGACTAGAGAGAAGAGTAGAGGGACTGGTCCCCCTCCAACTGGCTGAACTACTGCTCTCTGACTCCACTGACTAGAGAGAAGAGTAGAGGGACTGGTCCCCCTCCAACTGTCTGAACTACTGCTCTCTGACTCCACTGACTAGAGAGAAGAGTAGAGGGACTGGTCCCCCTCCAACTGTCTGAACTACAGCTCTCTGACTCCACTGACTAGAGAGAAGAGTAGAGGGACTGCTCCCCCTCCAACTGGCTGAACTAGAGCTCTCTGACTCCACTGACTAGAGAGAAGAGTAGAGGGACTGGTCCCCCTCCAACCAACTGAACTACTGCTCTCTGACTCCACTGACTAGAGAGAAGAGTAGAGGGACAGGTCCCCCTCCAACTGTCTGAACTACAGCTCTCTGACTCCACTGAGTAGAGAGAAGAGTAGATGGACATCGTGATAGACCCAGACAGAGAGAGGGTGACCAAGATCAAGAGATGGAGAGATGGATAGACAGACGGAGAGGGAGGGAGGGGAATGAGCAGAGAGGGTGAGGGAGAGTGACTGAGAGGGAGGGGAAGGAGTAGAGAAAACGAGAGAGAGACAGAGAGGGAGGGGAGGAGTAGAGAGAGGGTGAGGGAGAGAGACTGAGAGGAAGGGGAAGGAGAGAGAGACAGTGAGGGAGAGGAAGGAGTAGAGAGAGGGAGGGAGAGAGAGAGACTGGGGGGTGAGTAGAGAGAAGGAGAGAGAGAGACGGTGAGCGAGGGGAAGGAGTAGAGAGAAGGAGAGAGAGAGACGGTGAGGGAGGGGTAGGATCAGAGAGAAGGAGAGAGAGAGAGATGTGAGGGAGGGAGGGGAATAAGTAGAGAGAAGGATAGAGAAAATGAGAGGGAGGGGGAGGAGTAGAGAGAGGGAGGAAGAGAGACTGAGAGGGAGGGGTAGGATCAGAGAGAAGGAGAGAGAGAGATGTGAGGGAGGGAGGGGAAGAAGTAGAGAGAAGGATAGAGAAATGGAGAGGGAGGGGGAGGAGTAGAGAGAGGGAGGAAGAGAGACTGAGAGGGAGGGGAGGGAGACGGAGAGCGAGGAGAAGGAGAGCGAGAGAGGGAGACGGAGAGGGAGGGGACAGAGTAGAGAGAAGGAGAGAGAGAGACGGAGAAGAAGGAGTAGAGAGAAGAAGAGAGAGAGACGGGGAGGTAGGGGAAGGAGTAGAGAGAAGAGAGAGAGATGGAGAGGGAGGGGAAGGAGTAGGGAGAGGGAGGGAGAGAGTCAGACAAAGGGGAGACAGAGATGGATAAACAGAGAGGGAGGGAGGAAGAGAGAAAGACAGAGGGAGGGGAGACAGACAGTGGGAGTATGTGACAGAGAGAGAGTGTTTGGCGTCAGTGTTCAACTGCACCAGGACGGCTACTCTAGAGTGCATCTGTGCGTGTGTGTGTGTGTGTGTGTGTGTGTGTGTGTGTGTGTGTGTGTGTGTGTGTGTGTGTGTGTGTGTGTGTGTGTGTGTGTGTGTGTGTGTGTGTGTGTGTGTGTGTGTGTGTGTGTGTGTGTGTGTGTGTGTGTGTGTGTGTGTGTGTGTGTGTGTGTGTGTGTGTGTGTGTGTGTGGAGCCCAAGGACTTGTCGCCTGTCTGCTGGTGTCTGTGGCTGGTGGCAGCCAGCTGTCAGGGGAGCTCAGAGAGAGAGGAGCCCAGGTGAAGGCAGGGCCGACCAGGCAGGCCAGCGGCAGACAAGGGCTGGGGCTGGAGCCTGTACCCCTCGCTCAGTCCAAATGAATGGTGACAAGAGAAGCAGATCCATTGATCCGCTGGTCAAAGCATCCCTAAGGCTGCAACCTAATGTTCTGAAAAAAGAACCAGCAGCAACAGTTGAGGCTCTGAGGGAGAGACGAGCCTCTTCTAATGTAACTCACCTTCAATAGACCTTCTACAATTATACAAGCAGGCGTATGAAAACAATTCAGAATTCAATATAAAGATGATTCTGGGTAAAAACACTTCAATGTGTTTTTTATGAAACAATACTTATTATTATTATTTCTTCTTTTTTTCTTAATACTTCTTTTTTTTCTGCACGCCTTACTTTTGATAATTATACATGCAGTCCAAATTAGAAGCCTCCCAGTCGCTGACTGGCACAAATTCCCCATGTAAATAAATGTATAGCAACATGTTCACCAGATAAAAAGTCTGGGAATCAAAAAATACCTCCAGGAGGTGTTGTTCATTAAACATGTAACTTTTCTAGCTGCTACATGCTACAAATAAAATGAGATACATTCTTCTGGGAGAGTGTACCTCACTGACAACGTTGAAGTGAAAATTGCCAGAGTTCTTTACACATTTCCGTGACTTATTGCCATTTCCTAAGAATTCCCAGACGTGTGTGAATAATGCCTGGGAGCTAGCTACATATGTTAAGAGTTAACAAGCAAATACGCACCAAATATGTAATGTAAGATGCAACGGAAGAGGTAAGAAAGGCAGTGTTTGATGTAGCCTTTTAAAACTAGACTTCAGTTGAAGACTGTATTATTTAAAATATTACCACATTAATATTACTTCCTCTAGTCCGACTACTGCTATTTTCCTACTATCAATTACTTCATAATACTAGTGAAAATTAACAGAATAAACAATAAGCAAAAAAATGCTTTTCTTGAAAATAAATATGAGTTTCCACTCAAATATTTACCACTTAATTATTTTGATATGAGATGTGATAGTTGCTGTGACACTTGTGATTGGCTGGTGAAACCTGAACCAGGCCGTTGCCGTGACGCTGTGACAGACGTCCCTCCACTGGGTGCAGCATGCAGCTGATTGATTGGTCGTGTGGGTCTAGAGGAGATGATTGATGGATTGAGGTTGGTGAGGTGACAAACAAAGCAACGCCTGGCCCATCAAGGTGCAGCCCTGTCACTGACAATAACCCCTGATTGCCTCTCCCTCCCTTCTTCCCTCTGTCCACCACACCGACCCCTCCTCAGGGGCTGCCTCCTGTCCTCCCTCCCTCCGCCTCTCTGACCAGTAGCCCTGAGCATCCAGAGTCAGGTTTCATATGTCCATCTTACTGCTTCAACGTAAAACACATAATCAATGCACTGAAATGAGACGGATTGGTTGAGTATCTCTCACTCTCTCTGCGTCTGTCTCTATCTCTCTCTCTCTCTCTCTCTCTCTCTCTCTCTCTCTCTTTCTCTTCCTCCCTCCCTCCCCTCTCTCTTTCTCTTCCACTCTCTCTCGCTCTCTCTCTATTTCTATCTAAATTATCATGGATCTCATCAGTATGCTATTGGGCCTGGTTATCTTTGCTCAGGTCTTTCCCAAACAGGCGTCTATTGTGTGTGTGAGTGTGTATGCATGCATGTGTGTGTTTGTGTGTGTGTGTGTGTGTGTGTGTGTGTGTGTGTGTGTGTGTGTGTGTGTGTGTGTGTGTGTGTGTGTGTGTGTGTGTGTGTGTGTGTGTGTGTGTGTGTGTGTGTGTGTGTGTGTGTGTGTGTGTGTGTGTGTGTGTGTGTGTGTGTGTGTGTGTGTCATCCTGTCACACTCCCCTGTCCTACTCCTTTAACTCTCAGCCCGTATACAATCTCCTCCAGAGCAGCCAATGCCCCCCGGGCCTCTCTCACACATTATTCATATTACTGTTGATTCTAAAAATTAGTCGCCAGGATATCCCTTAGAGATTGTAAAGATTACAAAGCTCAACTTCAAATACTTCCCAGATTTGGTTAAACGGCGCACAGCATCCATAACCTGGTTAATACTGTTGTTAGACTTTCAGGCAGAGTGTGTGAGGGCCAAGAGAGAACCTGGAACTGTGACTGTGATGCCTTGTGAATTCTTCCACTTTTATATCTCAACTTATACTGTACTTTAGTGATGCGTTATCCACATATCTGCCTGATGATATATTAACATTTAATATTGCAATTTAATTTGTTACTGTAATTTCACAAGATTTGTATAATATCTTAAAAATTACAGATTCTCCACTTATAATGTCTGAGAGGCTTGCCTTGGAGCTGTTCCGCTGTGTGTGGGTCTGCTGGCTGGTTGGTTGGCAGGTCTGTTGGCGCTGAGGTCTGTGCAGCACATTTCCTTCCTGTCCCACACATTTCCTATCTGTGTGCTTCACAGACATTTTCTTTATTTGTAAAGTATTCTGCTTTTTGAGCACCGTTGCTGCTTATTTATTTGTGTTTGTTTGTGTCTCAGATAGAGGTATTGGTAATCTATTGTCTCCTCTTAGTCAGAGGCTCAATAAACTGGCAACAGTGCTGGTGGGTCATCATGCTGGGTGAGATGCAGAGGAGGATCCCTAGCTGTGTGTGTTTCATGGATTGTAGTAAAATATACGTATGGTTGGAGTTTGAGGCCAGTCGAGATCCTTCAAAAGATTAAGATTTTGTTGTTGTCACAAGCAATATGTTTACATGCTCAGTCTTTTAACTTAATGCTTAACATGATTTTTTTTCAATCTACTAAGATTACGGAAAGATTACAGTTTCTTATCCTGGGGAAAATAATAGATGTAAATAGATCATCTGAATGGAGATCTAGGGTTTAATAGCAGATGCTGTCAATAAGCCATCTTTGAATAACAGACTTGTTACAAAACACCAGCAGATCTCTTGTTATTTTGAGATGTCACTATGAAGTGTTCCAAGATGGCATAGCAGTGGGTTGTCTGTTTTGAATGTCTTGTCCCGTCCGTCCCTTGTATATATATTTTTTTTCTTCGTATGTATTTTGTATATATTTTTATTATTTTTAATCTCATTATCCATCTACGGACTGAACATACTCTCCTGCAACCCGCCCGGTATGGATCTGCTATTTTTACACTTTTGAACCAGAACCCCCTTCAGAAGCCAGCTAACTAGCTACTAGCTAGTAGTCAGTTAGCCACTGCTAGCGGTCATCACTGTTAACTCGGACTGCCAGCCTCAGCACGGGCAACTCCTGTCAGAATGTACAGCGCGATATCTACCCAGAGCATACCGGACTGGCTGTCTCTACCACATCTCCGTATTCCTACCACAAGTTTTTAAACTTTTACTCCGTATCATCGCAGCTAGCTAGCTGCTATACGAGTGGCTACTCCTGTCTAACATCTCTGTCCTGAAGCAAGCACCAGTTAGCCTGGAGCTAGCCTCAAACTAGTCTTTGCTAGGTAAAGCCCGCCTTATCTCAGCTCACTGGTCACCATAGCAACACCCACCCGTAGCACGCGCTCCAGCAGGTATATTTCACTGGTCATCCCCAAAGCCAACACCTCCTTTGGCCGCCTTTCCTTCCAATTCACTGCTGCCTGGAACGAATTTCAAAAATCTTATAGAGTCTTATATCTCCCTCTTTAAGCATCAGCTGTCTGAGCAGTTTACCAATCACTGTACCTGTACACAGCCAATCTGTAAATGACACACCTACTACCTCATCCCCATATTATTACTTACCCTCTTGCTCTTTTGCACCCCAGTATCTCTACTTTCACATCATCATCTGCACATCTATCACTCAAGTATTAATGCTAAATTGTAATTATTTTCTCCTCTTCGGCCTATTGCCTACACTGTTCATAGATTTTTATATTTTTCTTCTCTTTTGTGTTATTGACAGTATGTTTGTTTATGTGTAACTCTGTGTTGTTGTTTTTCTCGCACTGCTTTGCTTTATCTTGGCCAGGTCACAGTTGTAAATGAGAACTTGTTTTCAACTGGCCTACCTGCTTAAATCAATCAAATAAAAATACATAAAATAAAAATATCTTATTATCTATGACTGACATGTTCCTTATCCCCTGTCCAGATGTTTCCAGGTGAAGCAGGGATCTATCCTAATACTGTTCCAGAGAGGGGTCCATGTTCTAACTGAATACTCAGACTGTAATCACACTGTTTGTAGCTAACTGGTAGCATTCACACTGGCAGAGTGACTGGCACATTACCCCTCCTGTCAGTGCCAAGGGGGTGTTGTGCCCCTCTCTAACCCCTTGGGGGAACCACCTGGCTCTGTGTTGGTATCCCTCTCGATGTAGAGACATTGATCTAGAGGGGCTTCGACCTTGCCTCTCCACGAGGTGAAATGAGTGTGCTGAGTAATCTACCAATGCATTACCTTCCTTACCTTGGCTGCTGATATCTGTGTGTCACAGTTATGCAGCTAGGGGCTCAAGCAGGTTGCTAGCAGGCGGTGTATTATAGATCACAACTAAAGCATATTGTCATTAGATGAATGTTCTAGGGCCGCCGCCCGGCACTCCACTGTGTGAAATATGTTTAATAAGTGCATAATTATGACATCTGTTACCCTTTGAGTGGGAAATTAACGGGAGGAATAACAGGTTTAAGTATGTGTTAACACTGTGATAGCATGTTTAATTGAAATATGACTTGGGAGTAATGAAGATTAAATTAAGCCTGGGGATAATCGTCTGACAGAAAGATAATTGAGTTACAATCCGCTAGCAATGAAGAATAGCCGAGGGAGAGAAGAAAAAAATAATCATTCCGTTGCCTCTTATCAAATCATCTTATTTCCCCGCTGAAAGAGGAACTATAATTTCAGTCGTCAGATTAAATTCTGTGTGATTAATCAAAGAGGTAAGCCACTATTTGAATGGGATCAGAATGGCATATGTCTGTTTTATGTAATTTACTTCTCTCTCTATCTCTTGGTCTTCCTACCCGGGATGGGGGGGGGGTGAGAGAGAGGGGAACTGATTGTCCTGCTAAGAGTGTAAAGGAGGGTTTTTAAGATCCCTCATCTCACTGTTCGCAAGTGACTTGATGACTAATCCAATTGGCATAAGGCTGAGAGGCTTCCTGGCAAAATGTTTTCATCTCTCTTCCCTTTTTAAAATAGTACAGGATAGCGCTTATATTTGCCCAAACATATGGTGCGACAAAAATGTCTGTGATGTTTCAAAAGGGATTAGGGCCTGAGGGACTAAGTGGCTGTGTGTCAGCAGTGGCACCCTGTGTGTGTGTCAGCAGTGGCACCCTGTGTGTGTGTGTGTGTGTGTGTGTGTGTGTGTGTGTGTGTGTGTGTGTGTGTGTGTGTGTGTGTGTGTGTGTGTGTGTGTGTGTGTGTGTGTGTGTGTGTGTGTGTGTGTGTGTGTGTGTGTGTGTGTGTGTGTGTGTGTGTGTGTGTGTGTGTGTGTGTGCGTGCATGTGTGTGTTTGTTTGTGTGTTTGTGTGTTGCACTGAACTATATTGTACTAGGAGGTGCTGCTAAAGGCTGGAGTGATAAAACATAGATCCAAACACTCCCACTTATACATACAGTGTACAACAGTGTACCAGGTGTTACTAATATGGCACTGAAGAACATGGCTGACTTTTTACATTCTCCCAACCAATTGTGCAATTGTTTTAACTTATTGTGTACATAATGCTGCTGCAACTGTCTCTTTTGACCGAAAATAACTTCTGGACATCAGAAAAGCGATTACTCACCTCGAACTGGATGAAACGTTTTCCTTTAACGAGTCCGACAAGAAGGATATCCTGCTTTCACTGGAACAGGCCCAGATCCACGCCTTTTGCGTAAAGAAAAGATGCCAGGAAAGGGGACGCAGATCGGGGATCCTTTTGAGAGCCCGGAGGCGAGGGAGTAAGCTCCCAATGCCTTCCATTCCCCTTGCTAAAGTGCAATCGTTAGAAAATAAATTGATGACCTATTATTAAGATTATCCTACCAACGGGACATTAAAAACCGTAACATCTTATGTTTCACTGACACGTAGCTGAACGAAGAAACAGACAATATAGAGCTGGCGGGATTTTCCATGCACTGGCAGAACAGAGACGCTACCTCTGGTAAGACGAGGGATGGGGGTGTGTGTCTTTTTGTCAAAAGCAGCTGGTGCGGAATGTCTAATATTAAAGAAGTCTCGAGGTATTGCTCGCCTGATGTAGAGTACCTTATGATAAGCTGTCGACCACACTATCTACCAAGAGAGTTCTCATCTGTATTATTTGTAGCCTTCTATTTACCACCACAAAGCGAAGCTGGCACTCAGACCGCTCTCAACCAACTCTATAAGACCATAAACAAAGAAGAAAATGCTCACCCAGAAGTGGCACTCCTAGTGGCCGGGGACTTTAATGCAGGCAAATTTAAATCAGTTTCACCACATTTTTACCAGCATGTCACATGTGCAACCAGAGAAAACAAATCCTAGACCACCTTTACGCCACATGCATAAATGCATACAAAGCTCTCCCCCACCCTCCATTTGGCAAATCTGACCACAATTCTATCTTCCTGATTCCTGCCTACAAGCAAAAACTAAAGCAGGAAATTCCAGTTACTCACTCAATATGGAAGTGGTCAGATGACGCGGATAATACACTACAGGACTATTTTGCTAGCACAGACTGGAAAATGTTCCGGGATTCATCCAATGGCATTGAGGAATACACCACCTCAGTCATTGGCTTTATCAATAAGTACACTGACGACGTCGTCCCCACAGTGACTGTACGTACATATCCCAACCAGAACCATTGATTACAGGCAACATCCGCATCGAGCTAAAGGCTAGAGCTGCCGCTTTCAAGGAGAGGGAGACTAATCCGGACGCTTATAAGAAATCCCGCTATGCCCTCAGACGAACCATCAAACAAGCAAAGCATCAATACAGGATTAAGATTGAATCCTACTACACTGGATCTGACGTTCGTCAAATGTGTCAGGGCTTGTAAACTATTACGGACTACAAAGGGAAACCCAGACGCAAGCTGCCCAGTGACGCGAGCCTACCAGATGAGCTAAATGCCTTTTGTGCTCGCTTCGAGGCAAGCAACACTGAAGCATACACGAGAGCACAAGCTGTTTTGGATGACTGTGTGATAATGCTCTGCCGATGTGAACAAAACCTTTAAACACACAGCCCTTTCTCACCTGGACAAAAGGAACACCTATGTGAGAATCCTGTTCATCGACTACAGCTCAGCGTTTAACACCATAGTGCTGATGAAGCTCATCGCTAAGCTAAGGACTCTGGGACTAAACACCTCCCTCTGCATCTGGATCCTGGACTTCCTGACGGTCCAACCCCAGGTGGTAAGAGTAGGTAACAATACGTCTGCCATCCTGATCCTTAATACACGGGGCCCCTCAGGGATGCGTACTTGGTCACCTCCTGTATTCCCTGTTCACCCACAACTGCATTGCCAAACATGACTCCAACACCATCATTAAGTTTGCCGATGACACAACAGTGATCACCGACAACGATAAGAGAGCCTATAGGGAGGAGGTCAGAGAAGTGTGGTGCCAGGACAACAACCTCTCCCTCAATGTGAGCAAGACAAAGGAGCTGATCGTGGACTACAGGAAAAGGCGGGCCGAACAGGCCCCCATTAACATTGACGGGGCTGTAGTGAAGCGGGTTGAGAGTTTAAAGTTCCTTCGTGTCCACATCACCAACAAACTAGCATGGTCCAAACATACCAAGACAGTCGTGAAGAGGGCTCGACAAAACCTTTTCCCCCTCAGGAGACTGAAAAGATTTGGCATGGGCCCCCAGATCCTCAAAAGGTTCTACAGCTGCACCATCGAGAGCATCCTGACCGGTTGCATCACCGCCTGGTATGGCAACTGCTCGGCATCTGACCCGTAAAGCGCTATAGAGGGTAGTGCGAACGACCCAGTACATCACTGGGGCCAAGCTTCCTGCCATCCAGGACCTATATAATAGGCAGTGTCAGAGGAAAGCCCATAAAATTGTCAGAGACTCCAGTCACCCAAGTTATAGACTGTTTCCTTACGGCAAGCGGTACCAGAGAGCCAAGTCTAGGACCAAAAGGCTCCTCAATATCTTCTACCCCCAAGCCATTAGACTGCTGAGCAATTCATAAAAATCGCCACCGGATCATTTACATTCACCCCCTTGTACACTGCTGCTACTCGCTGTTTGTTTGTTACCTATGCATAGTCAATTCGCCCCCACCTACATGTACAGATTACCTCAACTAGCCTGTACCCCTGCACACTGACTCGGTACCGGTGCCCCCTGTATATAGCCTCGTTATTGTTATTCTTATTGTGTTACTTGTTATTATTACTCTTTATTTTAGTCTACTTGGTAAGTATTTTCTTCTTCTTGAACTGCACTGTTGGTTAAGGGCTTGTAAGTAAGCATTTCACGGTAAAGTCTCCACTTGTTGTATTCGGTGCTTGTGACAAAAAAAGTTTGATTTGATTTACTGGATTCTGACATTATGTTCTGCACATCGTTATGAGTTCATTTTCTATTTGGTTTTATTATTTTCTTTGATAGCCACAGCCCTCTGACAGGATATCAATGTTCATCCATAGAGGACAAGTGGGGCTTGGAGAGGCAGCATGGGCGTCTCCTTCTCAATCTCCAGGACAATCACCAGATCCTGTTGTTCACATTCTGTCACACACTGACCTTAGAGCTTTTTATGTCTCTATTTTGGTTTGGTCAGGGTGTGATTTGGGTGGGCATTCTATGTTCCATTTTCTATGTTTTTGTATTTCTTTGTTTTGGCCGGGTATGGTTCTCAATCAGGGACAGCTGTCTTTCGTTGTCTCTGACTGGGAACCATACTTAGGCAGCCCTTTTTCCCACCTATGTTTATGGGTAGTTAACTTTGTTTGAGGCATTGTGCCCTGTAAGCTTCATGATTGTTTTCTCGTTTGTTGTTTTGTTGGCGTCATTTTTATAATAAAAGGAAAATGTACGCTCACCACTCTGCACCTTGGTCTGCTTCTTTCGATAGCTGTGACACATTCACTTTTCCTTCATATTCTCCTGAATGTCTGGAATTCCATAGATTGGGATGGTATAGATCTGAGTATAATATAATATAATATCATTCTAAAATGCCATATATATATTTTCAGAAATGTTGGTAAATGAGCTATTAAAGAAATTATTCAAGCGATTGGTGATACATTTGGGACATATACAGTGGGGCAAAAAAAGTTTTTAGTCAGCCACCAATTGTGCAAGTTCTCCCACTTAAAAAGATGAGAGAGGCCTGTAATTTTCATCATAGGTACACTTCAACTATGACAGACAAAATGAGGGAAAAAAATCCAGAAAATCACATTGTAGGATCTTTAATGAATTCATTTGCAAATGATGGTGTAAAATAAGTATTTGGTCAATAACAAAAGTTTATCTCAATACTTTGATATATACCCTTTGTTGGCAATGACAGAGATCAAACATTTTCTGTAAGTCTTCACAAGGTTTTCACACACCGTTGCTGGTATTTTGGCCCATTCCTCCATGCAGATCTCCTCTAGAGCAGTGATGTTTTGGGGCTGTTGCTGGGCAACACAGACTTTCAACTCCCTCCAACGATTTTCTATGGGGTTGAGATCTGGAGACTGGCTAGGCCACTCCAGGACCTTGAAATGCTTGTTACGAAGCCACTCATTCATTTCCCGGGCGGTGTGTTTGGGATCATTGTCATGCTGAAAGACCCAGCCACGTTTCATCTTCGATGCCCTTGCTGATGGAAGGAGGTTTTCACTCAAAATCTCACGATACATGGCCCCATTCATTCTTTCCTTTACACGGATCAGTCGTCCTGGTCCCTTTGCAGAGAAATAGCCCCAAAGCATGATGTTTCAACCCCCATGCTTCACAGTAGGTATGGTGTTCTTTGGATGCAACTCAGCATTCTTTGTCCTCCAAACACAACGAGTTGAGTTTTTACCAAAAAGTTATATTTTGGCTTCATCTGACCTTATGACATTCTCCCAATCTTCTTCTGGATCATCCAAATGCTCTCTAGAAAATTTCAGACGGGCCTGGACATGTACTGTCTTAAGCAGGGGGACACGTCTGGCACTGCAGGATTTGAGTCCCTGGCGGCGTAATGTGTTACTGATGGTAGGCTTTGTTACTTTGGTCCCAGCTCTCTGCAGGTCATTTACTAGGTCCCCCCGTGTGGTTCTAGGATTTTTGCTCACCGTTCTTGTGATTATTTTGACCCCACGGAGTGAGATCTTGCGTGGAGCCCCAGATCGAGGGAGATTATCAGTGGTCTTGTATGTCTTCCAAGAGGAATACCTATGTGAGAATGCTGTTCATCGACTACAGCTCGGCATTCAACACCATAGTACCCTCCAAGCTCGTCATCAAGCTCGAGACCCGGGGTCTCGACCCCGTCCTGTGCAACTGGGTACTGGACTTCCTGACGGGCCGCCCCCAGGTGGTGAGGGTAGGCAACAACATCTCCTCCCCGCTGATCCTCAACACAGGGGCCCCACAAGGGTGCGTTCTGAGCCCTCTCCTGTACTCCCTGTTCACCCACGACTGCGTGGCCACGCACGCCTCCAACTCAATCATCAAGTTTGCGGACGACACAACAGTGGTAGGCTTGATTACCAACAACGACGAGACGGCCTACAGGGAGGAGGTGAGGGCCCTCGGAGTGTGGTGTCAGGAAAATAACCTCACACTCAACGTCAACAAAACTAAGGAGATGATTGTGGACTTTAGGAAACAGCAGAGGGAACACCCCCCTATCCACATCGATGGAACAGTAGTGGAGAGGGTAGCTATTTTTTAGTTCCTCGGCATACACATCACACACAAACTGAATTGGTCCACTCACACTCACAGCGTCGTAAAGAAGGCGCAGCAGCGCCTATTCAACCTCAGGAGGCTGAAGAAATTCGGCTTGTCACCAAAAGCACTCACAAACTTCTACAGATGCACAATCGAGAGCATCCTGGCGGGCTGTATCACCGCCTGGTACGGCAACTGCTCCGCCCTCAACCGTAAGGCTCTCCAGAGGGTAGTGAGGACTGCACAACGCATCACCGGGGGCAAACTACCTGCCCTCCAGGACACCTACACCACCCGTTGTTACAGGAAGGCCATAAAGATCATCAAGGACATCAACCACCCGAACCACTGCCTGTTCACCCCGCTATCATCCAGAAGGCGAGGTCAGTACAGGTGCATCAAAGCTGGGACCGAGAGACTGAAAAACAGCTTCTATCTCAAGGCCATCAGACTGGTAAACAGCCACCACTAACATTGAGTGGCTGCTGCCAACACACTGTCATTGACACTGACCCAACTCCAGCCATTTTAATAATGGGAATTGATGGGAAATGATGTAAATATATCACTAGCCACTTTAAACAATGCTACCTTATATAATGTTACTTACCCTACATTATTCATCTCATATGCATATGTATATACTGTACTCTACATCATCGACTGCATCCTTATGTAACACATGTATCACTAGCCACTTTAACTATGCCACTTTGTTTACTTTGTCTACACACTCATCTCATATGTATATACTGTACTCGATACCATCTACTGTATGCTGCTCTGTACCATCACTCATTCATATATCCTTATGTACATGTTCCTTATCCCCTTACACTGTGTATAAGACAGTAGTTTTGGAATTGTTAGTTAGATTACTTGTTGGTTATCACTGCATTGTCGGAACTAGAGGCACAAGCATTTCGCTACACTCACATTTAACATCTGCTAACCATGTGTATGTGACAAATAAAATTTGATTTGATTTGATTTGATTTTTGATTTGACATGGGTTTATTTTGTGGTGTGTTTTTGTATTGGGGTTTTAGTAGGTATTGGGATTGTGGCTGAGTAGGGTTGTCTAGGAAAGTCTATGGTTGCCTGAGGCGGTTCTTAATCAGAGGCAGGTGATTATCGTTGTCTCTGATTGGGAACCATATTTAGGCAGCCATATTCTTTGAGTGTTTCGTGGGTGATTGTTCCTGTCTCTGTGTTAGTTGTCACCAGATAGGCTGTATAGGTTTTCACATTCCGTTTGTTGTTTTTGTATTGTTTGTGGTTTTCTTCATTAAAGATGTATCGAACTAACCATGCTGCATTTTGGTCCGACTCTCCTTCGCCGGAAGAAAACCGTAACATCTTGTATGTCTTCCATTTCCTAATAATTGCTCCCACAGTTGATTTCTTCAAACCAAGCTGCTTACCTATTGCAGATTCAGTCTTCCCAGCCTGGTGCAGGTCTACAATTTTGTTTCTGGTGTCCTTTGACAGCTCTTTGATCTTGGCCATAGTGGAGTTTGGAGTGTGACTGTTTGAGGTTGTGGACAGGTGTCTTTTATACTGATAACAAGTTCAAGCAGGTGCCATTAATACAGGTAACGAGTGGAGGACAGAGGAGCCTCTTAAAGAAGTTACAGGTCTGTGAGAGCCAGAAATCTTGCTTGTTTGTAGGTGACCAAATACTTATTTTCCACCATAATTTGCTAATTAATTAATTAAAAATCCTACAATGTGATTTTTTTCTCATTTTGTCTGTCATAATTGAAGTGTACCTATGATGGAAATTACAGGCCTCATCTTTTTAAGTGGGAGAACTTGCACAATTGGTGGCTGACTAAATACTTTTTTGCCCCACTGTGTATGTTGAAAATATTATATAATTCAGTACAGTAATATGATATTTGTATGTCAAATATTTACATTTGCCATTTTAATCTTTTAGCAGATGCTCGTATCCAGAGTGACAATTCATTCATTTTAAGATAGCTAGGTGACACAACCTGTAACGGCTCTCTTCTATCTCCTCCTCTGACGAAGAGGTAGAACAAGGATCGGACCAAAATGCAGCGTGATGATGATTCATGATATATTTTAATAAAGGAAAAACTATACAAACAGAAACTACAAAAATAACTAAATGAAATAACGAAAACCGAAACAGCCCTATCTGGTGCAAACACAAAGACAGGAACAATCACCCATGAAACACTCACAGAATATGGCTGCCTAAATATGGTTCCCAATCAGAGACAACGATAATCACCTGACTCTGATTGAGAACCGCCTCAGGCAGCCATAGACTACGTAGACACCCCACAAAACCCCTAAGACAAAAACACACCACAATAACCCATGGCACACCCTGGCCTGACCAAATAAAGAAAGAAAACACAAAATACTAAGACCAAGGCGTGACACAACCACACATCACAGTATACAGGATACCAACATTCTATTCCAGCTAAACAATGGATATATAGTGTGATGCACATCTGAAATCTATGAATTAAATATCAGAGAACAGTAATATTTTATACACACATGAATTTACCCATAACCAATAATTTTTTATTTAAAAAATGACATGTAAAAAAATTGATGGATGAAGCATTTTGGAAATAAACTCTTCATTTATAATCTGAAGGCCCGTCATTACAGACCCTAAAGCCGCTTTAGAGTGTTGGATCATTTAGAGGGTGGTCAGTAGGGCAGTGTTGTGTTACAAGGTGAGGAGGAAGGGATAGAGGAGGCTGACCAGGGGCAAAGAGCACGGGTGGAAATCATTGCCAATTAGCGTTTGTTGGAGGGAAACACTGAGGATAGACGCAATGAACAGAGCACAGGCTAAACCTCAAACACACACACATTTCCTATCATTAACCTGTTGCGACGAGCAATCCCGTATCCGGGAGCGTAATTATAGCCTCAAGCTCATTACCATAACGCAGCGTTAACTATTCATGAAAATCGCAAATGAAATGAAATAAATATATTGGCTCACAAGCTTAGCCTTTTGTTAACAACATTGTCATCTCAGATTTTCAAAAAATGCTTTTCAACCATAGCTACACAAGCATTTGTGTAAGAGTATTGATAGTTAGCATAGCATTAAGCCTAGCATTCAGCAGGCGACATTTTCACAAAAACAAGAAAAGCATTCAAATAAAATAATTTACCTTTGAAGAACTTCAGATGTTTTCAATGAGGAGACTCTCAGTTAGATAGCAAATGTTCAGTTTTTCCAAACATATTATTTGTGTAGGAGAAATCGCTCGGTTTTGTTCATCACGTTTGGCTAAGAAAAAAAAACGAAAATTCAGTCATTACAACGCAAACTTTTTTCCAAATTAACTCCATAATATCGACAGAAACATGGCAAACGTTGTTTAGAATCAATCCTCAAGGTGTTTTTCACAAATCTATTTGATGATAAATCAGAGATGGCAGTTTCTCCTCTGTTCAAAATGGAAAAATGCACGCACCTGGAGATTACGCAATAGTTTCGACGGAGGACACCGAGCGGACACCTGGTAAATGTAGTCTCTTATGGTCAATTTTCCAATGATATGCCTACAAATACGTCACAATGCTGCAAACACCTTGGGGAAACGACAGAAAGTGTAGGCTCATTCCTTGCGCATTCACCGCCATATAAGGAGACATTGGAACACAGCGCCTCCAAAATATGGCTCACTTCCTGTATGAAATTTCATCTTGGTTTTGCCTGTAGCATTAGTTCTGTGGCACTCACAGACAATATCTTTGCAGTTTTGGAAACGTCAGAGTGTTTTCTTTCAAAAGCTGTCAATTATATGCATAGTCGAGCATCTTTTCGTGACAAAATATCTTGTTTAAAACGGGAACGTTTTCCATCCAAAAATGAAATACTGCCCCCCAGAGGTTCAAGAGGTTAATGATTACATTTCTCTCACAGTATGGTGTCATAACAGGCCATAATAGAATACAAATTGTCCTGTCCCCCTTTTTCTGCCAGCTCTTTTACGTTATGTTCATGCATTAATTACACATGTTGATCATCTAGACCTGTCTTTAAAGATTAAAATCATAAACATTCACAAAATCAGGAACACAACCCACATGTCAAAATTCTTAATCCCTCTTCAGATCACGATAATGGCTCCAGGGAAAAAGGAAGATATAATTTTTTTTTGAAGCTATCCTATCCATGAATCGACTGTCTCCTATTGAAGTCAGTGTCATTATCTCCAGATTGCCTCTGAATTAGAACAATGGCCTTTTTAAGTACCATTTCCTCTTCCTCCACCTCCATCTCCACTGCATGTGGTAGACATTAACTTAGGCAGTTGCCATTAGGCCAAAGCTTCATGTCTGTCTCATATCATGTCCACTCTCTTGGTTAGTCTTCTGCATTTGGGATGATCCTCTGATTTGTATTTCCAGATTTTGAGAAGAAAAAGTACTGTGATGTGGAGCTGAACATGAACAGAATAGATGGTTAATGTTTATGTTGATACTTTGTGAATTTATTCACATTTTAAGCATCTAGTCCAAATCTGTAAAGTGTCACCACTTCATTTGTCAGTAAAGGAAACATCCTTGTCTCTACAATGCCCAGTTATCATCACTGTGGTCTATCTTTGTCCTGTGTGGCAGATATCAGCACCCAGACCTGTATAATCCCCCTAAGCCCAACGACTGAAGAAAAGTTAGGGAGAGAGAGAAAAACACTGTAACCATGGCAGGCTGGACACCACTTTCAGTTTTGAAGCCTGTCCCTGCTTTCCTGAGGCTTGCTGTGGGCAGAGAGCAAGTGACAGAGAGAGAAAGAGGCAGAAAGAGAGAGAGAAACAGAGCAAGAGAGTGAGCGAGAGAAACAGAGAGGAAGAAAAATGGAGAGTGTTACTCCACAGCACCCAGGGCCAGAGGAGGGGCCAGTCAGCCAGGAGGACGAGTCCCGTCCGTTCCCAGGAGCGGACTGCACGGAGGCGGGGTGACGGGAATGGGAGGCAGGGGGGCGCAGCAGCTGACACACCAGTCCAGTGCTGTGCTCTGCTCCGTACTGCCTTCCCTCAGCCCCTCAGCTGGGAAAGACGGAGATACCGGCAAATCTGTGTTTGTTCAGTCACTCCACAAATATCCCCTCTCCAGATTGTGTCTGAGAGCCGAAGGAAACAGCACTTCTGAAATGATTATTGGTGGCAGTGTCCTTCTGGGGCCACTTTCTCTAAATGTGCCAATACATTTAGCATGTCCAGCTTTGTTTTTCTTTCATTACGGGCCTAATCTTCATCCCAGAACCTGGCCGTGGCTGCCATGAGTCAATCCTCTGTTTTCTCTGGAGCAGTGTGATTAATGACTGGACAGCACCATTACACCAACGCACTAAATCACGCTATTTTAATATCTGGTAGCTAGTGCTGCTATTGATGGGATGTTGTTCATATCTAGGGATGCTGCTATTGACGGCATGTTGTTGTGATTAAAGATGTTGTCAAAAAAATGTACCAAAGACTTCCTTGACCATGAGGGTTGTCATAACAGAGTAAATACACCTTTATGAATTTGCATGCATGTGCATGTTTGTGTTAACTTTGAGTTTAATACTTTATTACAACAGTATAAATCTACATTTAGAACAAGAACTAGAAGCATAGTTTGAGAGGATAAATATCAGCCAAACCATTCAGGGTAATGTTTGCTAATGCATTCTCTGGAATGATGTTCAGTCACTCTGACCTGCCGTCGACCCTACATCTTTACAATGTAAGCATTGTTCATCTTTTGCTTTTAAAAGTCATATCCCCATAGCAGCCCGCCATTAACTAGACGTTTACTGTACTTTAATTGTCTTTGAGTGCATTGATTCATATCAGTCATCTAAGTAGTCATCTTTAAAGGATATTACTCACCCTATCCTACCGCTGCCTGTGATATCATATTTTAGCTCTTTGTGTCAGCCCAGTGCCCCAGGCGTACATGCAGACAGACATTTTTAAGCCCAGCAAACCTCAACAGTCATAAACACGCCTTTGCTCTGCATTATACATCCGCTAACATGAATGTGTCTGCATGACTAATGCATGACCTGGCCTGCCTGCCTGTTCTGCAGGGACGACAGACAGACAGTGTGCTCTGGGAACAGTGAGTCGTGGTGGGCCTGTTGTAGAGACAGACAGACAGTGTGCTCTGGGAACAGTGAGTCGTGGTGGGCCTGTTGTAGAGACAGACAGTGTGCTCTGGGAACAGTGAGTCGTGGTGGGCCTGTTGTAGAGACAGACAGACAGTGTGCTCTGGGAACAGTGAGTCGTGGTGGGCCTGTTGTAGAGAAAGACAGTGTGCTCTGGGAACAGTGAGTCATGGTGGGCCTGTTGTAGAGACAGACAGACAGTGTGCTCTGGGAACAGTGAGTCATGGTGGGCCTGTTATAGAGACAGACAGTGTGCTCTGGGAACAGTGAGTCATGGTGGGCCTGTTGTAGAGAAAGACAGTGTGCTCTGGGAACAGTGAGTCATGGTGGGCCTGTTGTAGAGAAAGACAGTGAGCTCTGGGAACAGTGAGTCATGGTGGGCCTTTTGTAGAGACAGACAGACAGACAGTGTGCTCTGGGAACAGTGAGTCATGGTGGGCCTGTTGTAGAGAAAGACAGTGTGCTCTGGGAACAGTGAGTCATGGTGGGCCTGTTGTAGAGACAGACAGACAGTGTGCTCTGGGAACAGTGAGTCGTGGTGGGCCTGTTGTACAGACAGACAGACAGACAGACAGACAGACAGACAGACAGACAGACAGACAGACAGACAGACAGACAGACAGACAGACAGACAGACAGACAGACAGACAGACAGACAGACAGACAGACAGACAGACAGACAGACAGACAGACAGACAGACAGACAGACAGACAGACAGACAGACAGACAGACAGACAGACAGACAGACAGACAGACAGACAGACAGACAGACAGACAGACAGACAGACAGACAGACAGACAGTGTGCTCTGGGAACAGTGAGTCGTGGTGGGCCTGTTGTAGAGACAGACAGACAGACAGACAGTGTGCTCTGGGAACAGTGAGTCGTGGTGGGCCTGTTGTAGAGACAGACCGACAGTGTGCTCTGGGAACAGTGAGTCGTGGTGGGCCTGTTGTAGAGTCAGACAGACCGACAGTGTGCTCTGGGAACAGTGAGTCGTGGTGGGCCTGTTGTAGAGACAGACAGACCGACAGTGTGCTCTGGGAACAGTGAGTCGTGGTGGGCCTGTTGTAGAGACAGACAGACAGACAGTGTGCTCTGGGAACAGTGAGTCGTGGTGGGCCTGTTGTAGAGACAGACAGACAGACAGACAGTGTGCTCTGGGAACAGTGAGTCGTGGTGGGCCTGTTGTAGAGACAGACAGACAGTGTGCTCTGGGAACAGTGAGTCATGGTGGGCCTGTTGTAGAGTCAGACAGTGTGCTCAGGGAATAGTGAGTCATGGTGGGCCTGTTGTAGAGACAGACCGACAGTGTGCTCTGGGAACAGTGAGTCGTGGTGGGCCTGTTGTAGAGACAGACCGACAGTGTGCTCTGGGAACAGTGAGTCTTGGTGGGCCAGTTATAGAGACAGACAAAGGCAGAGTCACCTTTAGAGTGTTTTTGAGGAGGGGGGAGCAGGTAAGAACAGGTGTTCTCCCTCTCAGGTCTCAGGTCACATCTTAACCACCCTGGGAGCCATTAGGCCTACTATACACAGCCTGCTGCTGGGCTGGTATGTGTGAACACAGAAGAAGACACACACAGAGATATGGACACACACACACACACTTTTGCTCACTCACTGCCTTGAATAATGTGGGTAGAGGATATAGTTTGTTTGTTCCTCCTAGGAACAGTTGGCAGATAGGACTTAGTAGCTTGATGATTGAGACATTATGTTATTTTATAATGCGTGGACATATGCCCTGGTTTCATGTGTCATTCAATGTCTTTGTTTATTCATTTATCCAACACAATGGGACATAAGTCCATACTATAAACATGACTAATTCATAGACTAACACCTGGCACTGGAAGTGTAATAAAACACTGGGTGGAATTGAAAACAAAGCTTTTCACCCATACAGTTGGTAGTGATGTCTGGAGCACTACTACGGATTGTTGAGCGTATTTGTTAAGCATGAATGCAGCTTAATATAGTCTCTATCTGAAGTAGACACTATGTAGTCATTGTCCATCTTTGTTCACGTTGACCAATCATGTTTGCCATGGCTACGACATAGTCATTATTTATTTGTCCTGTCACTCTTTTCTTTAAGCATGTCGAGCATTTCCCAAACATTTCCCTCCTCTCGGTTGAATATGCCCGTCCTTCCCAATAAATGGACACCACCTGTTTCAACGGTCAATGTCATGTTAGGTTCAAGCGGGGTCTCGTTTGATTGGCCACATCGAAAGGGTTGGAACACGCCGGTCGGCTGCTTCGTTTGGCCCCACGGACCCAGTGGTAACTTTCAAAATGTTTCAGGAAGTTTGGTTCACCCTTTACAGCCTAGGACATTTCCTAGTACAGGAGTTAAGCACTCAGGACAGGAAACCATTTGCTGTGGCTGTAAGATCTCTTTAATGACTCTCTAACTAGAAACAGGCTGGCCTAATTCAGTGCCTGGAGCCAGCAGGAATGGCCTTGCATCCAGACCCCGTTAGAATATTTACTGCTTCTTCCATGGGAGTCTTTTTGACACCGCTGCAATAAGGTTTACAAGGAACCTCTTTTAGCCTGATACAAGGCAAACTGTGGTCAAGAAGTTAAAGAAGACAAAAACATGGACGGAGGATGAATAATACTGTTGACCGTTACTGTTTTGGTTTGCTGTTATTTATGTGGATTAAAAGGCCGGAGCAGAACAGAGGACTGACAGAAGAGAGGACTGCTGCTACCAGGGTTTTTCATTAGCTTTGCCACCCATTCAATCACCTCAGAACGCCATAGGTTGATGGAAAGATTCATTTGTCTAACTCTGCTGTAATTCACCATGCAGCGGTAAGAATTGTAATTATGCAGAATTGGACAGGCTTCGTTTTAATTTATGTGAATGGGTCAATGGGGCGGCAGGTAGCCTAGCAGTTAGAGTGTTGGGCCAGTAACCAGAAGGTTGTTGGATCAAATCCCCGAGCTGACAAGGTAAAAATCTGTTGTTCTGCCCCTGAGCAAGGAAGGGGAAGAACTGTTCCTCGGCCTCTGAAGTCATGGATGTCAATTAAGGCAGCCCCCCACACCTCTCTGATTCAGAGGGATTGGGTTAAATGTGGAAAACACATTTTTAGTTGAAAAGATTCAGTTGGACAACTGACTAGGTATCCCCCTTTCCCAATGATGTCCTTTAAAAAGCTGCTGAGGCAAACATCCTGATTGATGCCCTTTAAGGTTCTCCTAACTGGTGTCATCTGTTGTTATACTGGAGATCAAAGCTTTTTCATAGTCATACCATAGGAGCTACCATGTACAAACGTGCAGGTAAAACAACACATTTCACTGCACCTATCCAATGTACTGTATGTGGTAATAAACATATAAATCCACAGTACCAGTCAAAAGTTTGGACACAACTACTGATTCATGTAACGGCGTTCTTCGTTTGTTGAAAGAGAGTCGGACCGAAATGCAGCGTGGTGGTTACTCATGTCTTTAATGAAGAAAATGACGATACATGAAATAACTAAATAAATACAAAAACAACAAACGGAACGTGAAACTTAATTACAGCCTATCTGGTGAAACTACACAAAGACAGGAACAATCACCCACGAAATACAAAGTGAAACCCAGGCTACCTAAATACGGTTCCCCATCAGAGACAACAAGAATCACCTGACTCTGATTGAGAACCGCCTCAGGCAGCCAAGCCTATACTAGACACACCCCTAATCAACCACAATCCCAATGCCTACAAAAACCCCAATATGACAATACAATAACCCCATGTCACACCCTGGCCTGAACAAATAATTAAAGAAAACACAAAATACTAAGACCAAGGCATGACAGAACCCCCCCCTAAGGTGCGGACTCCCGGACGCACATCAAAACCATAGGGAGGGTCCGGGTGGGGGTTTGTTCATGGTGGCAGTTCCGGCTCGGGACGTGGACCCCACTCCATTAATGTCCTAGCAGCTCGGGACTGAGGGGCAGCTCGGGACTGAGGCAGCTCGGGACTGAGGGGAAGCTCAGGACTGAGGGGCAGCTCGGGACTGAAGGGCAGCTCGGGACTGAGGGGCAGCTCGGGACTGAGGGGGGCAACCCAGTACTGAGAGAAAGCCCAGTACTGAGAGGAAGCCCAGTACTGAGAGGAAGCCCAGTACTGAGATGAAGCTCAGGCAGGTAGTAGGCTCCGGTAGATCCTGGCTGGCTGGCGGATCTGGAAGATTCTGGTTGACTAGTAGATCTGGAAGATTCTGGTTGACTGGCAGATCTAGCTGCTCTATGCAGACTGGCAGATCTGGAAGAGACTGGTTGACTGGTAGATCTGGAAGAATCTGGTTGACTGGCAGATCTAGAAGATCATGGCTGACTGGCGGATCTAGCTGCTCTATGCAGACTGGCAGCTCCTTGCAGCCTGACAGCTCTGGCTGCTCCATGCAGGCTGACAGCTCCTTGCAGACTGACAGCTCCTTGCAGACTGGCAGCTCTTTGCAGACTGACAGCTCTGGCTGCTTCTTGCATACAGACTGACAGCTCTGGCTGCTTTATGCAGACTGACAGCTCTGACTGCTCCATGCAGGCTGACAGCACCCTGCAGACTGGCAGCTCCTTGCAGACTGACAGCTCCTTGCAGACTGACAGCTCCTTGCAGACTGGCAGCTCCTTGCAGACTGGCAGCTCTTTGCAGACTGACAGTTCTGGCTGCTTCATGCAGACTGACAGCTCTGGCTGCTTCATGCAGACTGACAGCTCAGGCTGCTCCGAACAGGCAGGAAGCTCCGGCAGCACTGTAGAGGAGGAAGGCTCTGATAGCGCTGAACAGGCAGGAGACTCCGACAGCACAGGAGAGGCGAGGCGTACTGTAGGCCTGATGCGTGGTGCTGGCACTGGTGATACTGGAGCGAGGACACGCACAGGAAGCCTGGTGCGGGGAGCTGCTACCGGAGGACTGGTGTGTGGAGGTGGCTCTGGATAGACCGGACCGTGCAGGCGCACTGGAGCTCTTGAGCACCGAGCCTGCCCAACCTTACCTGGCTCGATGCCCACTCTAGCCCGGCCAATACGAAGGGCTGGTATGAACCGTACCGGGCTATGCACCCGCACTGGAAACACCGTGTGCTCCATAGCATAACACGGTGCCTGCCCGGTCTCTCTAGCCCCCCGGTAAGCACAGGGAGTTTGCGCAGGTCTCCTACCTGGCGTAGCCATACTCCCTGTAAGCCCCCCCCAATAATTTTTTTGGGCTGCTTTTCGGGCTTCCATCCGCGTCACCGTGCTGCCTCCTCATACCAGCGCCTCTCCCATTTTCCGCCTCCAGTTCTTCCTTGGGACGGCGATATTCTCCAGGCTGAGCCCAGGGTCCTTTTCCGTCTAATATCTCCTCCCAAGTCCAGAAGTCCTTTGATCTCTGCTCCTCACGATTAACAGGGAGAGTTGGCTCAGGTCTGAATCCTGACTCTGCCACTCTCTCCCTGAGCCCTCCCCCAATTCATTTTTGGGGGTGACTTTCGGGTTTCTTTCTGCGCCGCCGAGTCTTTCTCTTCGACTCCATTCTCCTATAGCCCTCTTCTCACTGCTCCAGCGAATCCCAGGCGGGCTCCGGCACTCTCTCTGGGTCAACCGCCCACCTGTCTATTTCTTCCCGCGTCGTATACTCCAAGCTTCTGCTGTCCATAACGTCCTCCCTTCGCAGCTCCTGCTGCCTGTTACCACGCCACTCGGTCTGTGTGTGGTGGGTGATTCTGTAACGGCGTTCTTCGTTTGTTGAAAGAGAGTCGGACGGAAATGCAGCGTGGTGGTTACTCATGTCTTTAATGAAGAAAATGACGATACATGAAATAACTAAATAAATACAAAAACAACAAACGGAACGTGAAACCTAATTACAGCCTATCTGGTGAAACTACACAAAGACAGGAACAATCACCCACGAAATACAAAGTGAAACCCAGGCTACCTAAATACGTTTCCCCGTCAGAGACAACAAGAATCACCTGACTCTGATTGAGAACCGCCTCAGGCAGCCAAGCCTATACTAGACACACCCCTAATCAACCACAATCCCAATGCCTACAAAAACCCCAATACAACAATACAATAACCCCATGTCACACCCTGGCCTGAACAAATAATTAAAGAAAACACAAAATACTAAGACCAAGGCGTGACAATTCAAGTGTTTTTCTTTATTTGTACAATTTTTTACATTGTAGAATAACAGTGAAGACATCAAAACTATGAAATAACACATGTAGTAACCAAAAAAGTGTTAAACAAATCAAAATATATTTTATATATTTTAGATTCTTCAAAGTAGCCACCCTGTCCCTTGAGGACAGCTTTGCACACTCTTGGCATTCTCTCAACCAGCTTCATGAGGAATGTTTTTCCAACAGTCTTGAAGGAGTTCCCACATATGCTGAGCACTTGTTGGCTGCTTTTCCTTCAACCTGCGGTTCAACTCATCCCTCTATTGTGTTGAGGTTGGGTAATTGTGGAGGCCAGGTCATCTGATGCAGCACTCCATCACTCTCCTTCTTGGTCAAATAGCTCTTACACGGCCTGGAGGTGTATCTTGGGCCATTGTCCTGTTGAAAAACAAATGACAGTCCCACTAAGAGCAAACCAGATGGGATGGCATATCGCTGCAAAATGCTTTGGTAGCCATGCTAGTTAAGTGCCTTGAATTCTAAATAAGTCACGACAGTGTCACCAGCAAAGCACCCCCACACCATCACACTCCTCCATGCTTCACGGTGGGAACCACGCATGTGGAGATCTTCCATTCACCTACTCTGCGTCTCACAAAAATGTGGACTCATCAGACGAAAGGACAGATTTCCACCAGTCTTATGTCCATTGCTCGTGTTTCTTGGCCCAATCAAGTCTCTTCTTCTTATTGGTGTCCTTTGTTAGTGGTTTCTTTGCAGCAATTCGACCATGAAGGCCTGCTTCACACAGTCTCCTCCGAACAGTTGATGTTGAGATGTGTCTGTTACTTGAACTCTGTGAAGCATTTATTTGGGAATCAAGGCAAAAGGGTGGCTACTTTGAAGAATTTCAAATATATCAAATATATTTTGATTTGTTTAGCACTTTTTTGGTTACTACATGATTCCTTATGTGTTATTTCATAGTTTTGATGTCTTCACTATTATTCTACAATCTAGACAATTGTAAAAATGAAGAAAAGCCCTTGAATGAGTAGGTGTGTCCAAACTTTTGGCTGGTACTGTATGTATATATATTTATATATATTAGGTGTGTGTGCTGCATGTTTTTGGGGAAATAAGCGTTTGTGTGTGTGTGTGTGTGTGCCTGCCTGCCTTTATTTGTGTGCAGCATGTGTGTGCGCACTATGTGTGTGTGTGTTCATATGTGTGGTGTTTGAATACTCCTGCTGATTGGGGAAATGAGCTGAGACCACCAGTGGTGACCAGTGTGTGTGTGTGTGTGTGTGTGTGTGTGTGTGTGTGTGTGTGTGTGTGTGTGTGTGTGTGTGTGTGTGTGTGTGTGTGTGTGTGCGTGTGCGTGCGTGCGTGCATGCGTGCCTGCCTGCCTGCATATGTGCGCACCATGTGTGTGTGTGTTCATATGTGTGGTGTTTGAATACTCCTGCTGATTGGGGAAATGAGCTGAGACCACCAGTGGTGACCAGTGTGTGTGTGTGTGTGTGTGTGTGTGTGTGTGTGTGTGTGTGTGTGTGCGTGCGTGCGTGCGTGCGTGCGTGCGTGCGTGCCTGCATATGTGCGCACCATGTGTGTGTGTGTTCATATGTGTGGTGTTTGAATACTCCTGCTGATTGGGGAAATGAGCTGAGACCACCAGTGGTGACCAGTGTGTGTGTGTGTGTGTGTGTGTGTGTGTGTGTGTGTGTGTGTGTGTGTGTGTGTGCGTGCGTGCGTGCGTGCGTGCGTGCGTGCCTGCCTGCATATGTGCGCACCATGTGTGTGTGTGTTCATATGTGTGGTGTTTGAATACTCCTGCTGATTGGGGAAATGAGCTGAGACCACCAGTGGTGACCAGTGTGTGTGTGTGTGTGTGTGTGTGTGTGTGTGTGTGTGTGTGTGTGTGTGTGTGTGTGTGTGTGTGTGTGTGTGTGTGTGTGTGTGTGTGTGTGTGTGTGTGTGTGTGTGTGTGTGTGTGTGTGTGTGTGTGTGTGTGTGTGTGTGTGTGTGTGTGTGTGTGTGTGTGTGTGTGTGTGTGTGGACCAGCTGTGACCAACCCGGCAACCCAGTGACTGACTGACAGACTGGGGGGAGGCCAAAGTGACAAGGCCTGCTCCCGCTTCTCCCCCTCCTCTCCCCCTCCTCTCTCTGCCCCCTCCTCTCTCCCCCTCCTCGCTCTCCCCCTTCTCTCTCTCCCCCTCCTCTCTCCCCCTCCACACCATCTCTCTTTAATAAGCCCAGGTTGTCTTTTTTCTAAAGTGCCACCCTGTCTGGTCAAACTGACACACTTCAGTTTCACTGCATTTTCCCTTTTCTCTTTCTTCCTCTGTGGATTTAAACAAATGCAGTCAAAGCCAATTAGCTGGGAGTGAGAACAGCACAGGAGAGGCCCTGGTAATAGTAACTTTGTTCAGCTGGTTCCTGCTGTGACCAGTCCTCATTTAAATGAGCCGCTTGATAACCCTCAGAAATATGATCCCACGGAGAGGAAAGGGAGGGAAGAGAGGGAAGGGGAAGATGGGGAGAGTGAGAGGAGAGGGGGGTAGGGAGTGAGAGCAAGGGAGAGACATAGGGAGGGAGAGAAAGTGGGGGAGGGAGAGAGGGAGGGAGGGTGAAAGTGAGAGATAGTGAGAAGGGGGAGAGGTACAGTCAGTGAAATAGTGGAATGAGAGAGGGTGAGGAATAAAGGGGAGAGAGAGAGAGAGAGTGGAGGTCCCCCAACTGCTGCCACCAGGCTCCAGCCCCAGAGGAGAACCATTTAACAGCCCCTTTCCTCTCTGTGTCAGGGGCCGCTGGGACTGGGACAGGCTAGGGAGGATTAGGAGGGGCAGTCAGGTTCCTTAAATACAATGTAATAGTAGTCATTTGTCAGGTGAAGCAGTAGTAAAGTAGTAATAACATGAGTAGCAGGAGGGATATTGAAGTACTCTTTACTTCACACCTAGACTTGTTCTGCTGACTTTAGTACAACTTGAATCATCAGAGCCCATAGGCCAAATCCCTGTTAGCTGGCAAGTCAACTTTGAAGTGTTCTTATCATGGATTCTGAGCCTCCACCCAGACAGAGACAGAGCTGAGATCAGTGTTCAAATGTATTATCAAGATCATTACTTGTGAGGTAGTGGAACTATTGACAAGAATCTAGAGAATAGACAATGTGCCATGAGAATATTATGATCATTATTGACTCACTCACTGCTATGCAGAGACAATAATAACATGTCCTTTATGAGATTCTGTAGTCCAGGCAATCTCCAACGCTAAACATCTTCAATCAACCTCTCCTTAACCACTGGCTAGAGATATTCTCTCTCTACCTGTCAGGACCCGGTTACGAACCCGGGTATCCGGAGTGAGAAACAGTCACTTATCCAACTGAGCCACGAATAGTCGGCAGAACCCAGAAGATGAGGCAGACAAAGCAGTACTTGAGACAGTGTATTTAATGAAGTAAAAAAGTGAAGTCCTTCAGGAAAACATGTAACTCCACAACCTCAAAAGGAATTCCACAAGAACAAAGGTAATCCTCCAAGACAAAAAGGTAAATCCACAAGGTGGTAGATATAACATAAAAAGCCTCAAAAGATACTCAAAAATAAATAAACAAGAACAAAAAACAGAATTCCACAAGAGAGTCCACCGGGATCAACAAGAGTTCACAGAATACTAGGGCTGGGTGCTAACATACAAACACAGAGCAAATAACTGAGGAAAACTAAGGGTTTAAATACAATCAGGGGAAACGAGGCACAGGTGCAAATAATAATGGGGATCAAGGGAAAACAAAAGGTCAAAAAGCACAATGGGGGCATCTAGTGACCAAAAACCGGAACAACCCTGGCCAAATCCTGACACTACCTCTGTCGGATGAGTTTGAAGGGCATCATCAAGAGATAAAATGAGTGTGGGAAAAAAAAGAATTTTTCTCTTCATCTCATTAATGAAAAAAAACAGAACATCTAGGAGATAATTTTCCACCCTGCAGTTAACCAGCATGTGTAAAAAAGGGACAAATGAAGTGATTCTCCGAAATATGTAAAGCTTCTGTTGTGGGGGGGAGAGGAGAGGGAAGGATGTGGGAAGCTGTTTGATCCGGTGGTTAGGGGGGATCGAGGGAGAGGCTGGAACCGGGAGTGAAGGGGGGAGCGAGAGAGAAAGGGGGAGAGATAAAGGAGAGAGAGTAAAAGGGGGAGACAGGGAGGGAGAGGCTTGTCTGGGGAGTGAAGTTTGGGAGTGAAACACAGAGCAGAGTAGAGCAGCTCTTTGATCCAGTCTCCAGTATTGTCCTACAGCTGATCTTAGAGGTCTACTGGAGTATTGCTCCACAGCAGATGGCCCTTTTGTTGCCGAAAAATAAAAATCCAATAAAAATGGTAATTATATTAAACGCGGGACATAGTTGACAGGCTACGCAAAGGGGCTGCTTTTGGTCTCTTGAGTTGGCCCTGAGAATGACAAATACCGCCACTTAGGAGGTTTCGTCCCATACACACCCCCTAGCCTCTCTGCCACCTCCCTAACTATATAATTAGTGCATCAAATATAGGAAGAATGTAGAACAAATAACCGCTGTTCTCTCTCCATGCGATTGATATTGTCCAAAGTCTCAGACACTATGACAAGGAGAAGTAAGTTAATATACCCAGAGAGTAATGTTGTGGTTTTCAGCATATATCACATTTTCTACAGCTCAAATAGACAATGGAATACTTTTATTTATTTTTAGTTTTTATTTGCTTATAGGACAATATACAGTATATTTTCCCATTGATTCTGAATGTGAGCTGAATACCTCTCCTCTGTTCCAGACAGAGATAGACAATCAGACATGGAGAGAGCCTGTTGGTGGTTTGACAGGCAGTTAATGGCCCGGGAGGCATGAGGATGGGATATCTCTGAGATTCCACAGGTCTCTCCCCTCACTTCCCACTCTCCTTCCCCCTGTTACACCAATCCTCTCCCTGAGACTATCCCTTGTCTCCCACGTCGCTGATGGCACTTTTAGTGACATGATTGACAGTGCCATGACAAACAATAAATACAGGGGGACAATGTGCTAACAGCAGCTGAACAATGGCTTGTCAGTCATGACGTGGTTGAGATACATTTTAATTTTCTTCTGTACAACAAAGAGAGAAGGGAAAAAAATGTGGCTTTTGGCTCCAGGGTTTTGAATACAACACAAGCCTGGGTGAGAAGCTGAAGAAGTGTGGTTAAAACATGTGTTTGGAAGCGAGAGGCAGGAGTCACAGGCAATGCATGACACTGGTACATTAATAACACACATTTTAGGGTAAGGTGCGTGCGTGTGTGTGTGTGTGTGTGTGTGTGTGTGTGTGTGTGTGTGTGTGTGTGTGTGTGTGTGTGTGTGTGTGTGTGTGTGTGTGTGTGTGTGTGTGTGTGTGTGTGTGTGTGTGTGTGTGTGTGTGTGTGTGTGTGTGTGTGTGTGTGTGTGTGTGTGAAGGCCTTTGTGGTTAGGGGGCCACACTTAAAGAGCCTCGTTGTTTTGGCTCTCCTTACATGCTCAAATCTCACAGCAGCAGATCCAGTTATGTGCCTATGTATGAGTTGAGGTGCCTAAATGTAGCGCAAATGGTCCTCAGACTCCCAGCCAGACCAGGCCAGACACCACCGCTTCACCACCCAAACTTTACTTTACCGTCTGCTGCCCCATAGGAACCCACAGATGCCAGGGAGAGAGATCCTGTAGTGCCCCCTCCTCCACTAGCAGCCTGCCTGGCTGTCTCACTCTCCGTCCAAGGAACCTCAGTGGATACAGAGCACATGGAGCACAACGTCCTCCTGATTTATCCATGGTTTTTATTTGACATCGTTGTCAAACTTGATTACAATTATGTATATCAGCAGGCCTTATTGTTGCTGTTGTTGCTGAGTGCATTAATCAGATTAGTGCTATACGGTGGAACAGTGGACACAGCTGTTTGAGAGGCTACAGGCGTCTGTTTGGAGATGGCCAATAAAAACTCAGCTGGTCTGAGAACGAATGACGAGGAGGACGAATTGTTTTAGTGGCGCAGCTCGGCTCTGTGTAGTTCCGTGGAGAGGCAGGAAGAGAGTCCGGATAAGGCCTTGCATCTGTGCACCAGTGTTTATTTTCCTCCCTGACTGCAGAGGAATCAAAGAGAAAGTGACGTTGAATTAAAACCCTCTTATTAATCAATAATCATCTTGACCTTCAATTAGGAATTCAAATACTGAAACTAAGGCCCAGGAGTAAAGAGTTACTCTGCTTATTCCCTTTTCTCTCTTTGATTTAGTTGTCTTTAATTCCTTTCTGAGACAAACAAAAGTCCCCCCAAAAAGCATGGAATTATGAAGAGAAAGTTGTCAGCTTCAGTTGGCTTGGGCCCAGGTGGTCACTTATTGAATAAACATGTAGATCTGGGGTTGCAGCTTGTGTTGCTAAATGTGTTAAGGAGTGTGTTGTTCTGACTGACAGGTCATCCTCTGGGAGTTAACTCCTCTCCCTCTCCATCATCTGTTCCTCTGACAGCCAGTGAAGTAAAGAAAGAAATAATTCACTTTTAGGTAAAATGCTTACTAACAAAGGATAAACTATACAATTGAAAAGGAAAGTTGCACACTCATCGCTCCATGCTGTGGAAGTATTTGACCGTTTTGGATAAGATCGGAGTGTCCTGGCCATCCACACAGTGGAGGACCACAAACCTTGGGTGTATTCAACCAAACGGAACCAAACGAAAGCAAACTGAATGAAACAGGGAGGGATATACCTTCATTTGTCCAATAGAAACTCTTGTTTTCATTGCAAAACGTTTCCTGTTTGGAGTAAACTAATTCTGTTGCAAAACATTTTGGACTAATGATTACACGTTTTACCGCTAACCTCTATCCACAAACCACACACCCTCTGTCACGCCCTGATCTGTTTCACCTGTCTTTGAGCTTGTCTCCACCCCCCTCCAAGTGTCACCCATCTTCCCAATTATCCCCTGTGTATTTATACCTGTGTTCTCTGTCTGTTGGTTGCCAGTTCGTCTTGTTCGTTCAAGCTAACCAGCGTTTTTCCTGTCAGCTCCTATCGTTTCCCAGCCTCTCTTTCCTCGTCCTCCTGGTTTTTGACCTTTGCCTGTCCTGACCCTGTTCCCGCCCGCCTGACCTCTCTGCCTGACCCTGATCCTGCCTTCCGTCCTGTACCTTTGCTCCACCTCTGGATTACTGAACTCTGCCTGTCCCTGACCCTTAGTCCGCCTTCCGTCCTGTACCTTTGCTCCACCTCTGGATTACTGAACTCTGCCTGTCCCTGACCCTTAGTCCGCCTTCCGTCCTGTACCTTTGCTCCACCTCTGGATTACTGAACTCTGCCTGTTCCTGACCCTTAGTCCGCCTTCCGTCCTGTACCTTTGCCTTACCCTGGATTTTCGACCCATGCCTGCCTTGACCTGTCTTTGTCTGCCCCTGTTGCCATAATAAACATTGTTACTTCGACAGTCTGCATCTGGGTCTTACCTTGATTCCTGATACCCTCGACCTCTGACCCCTCTCAGAGACAGCCTCTCCTGCTCCTATCACCACCAAGTGCTCCTGATAGGCTCTGCTTATGGCCTCTATGAGGAGAGTTTGCAGGGGGGATTCACATGTAATCCTGCCTCTGTCACACAAGTCTGGCAGATTTGGGTTGTAAACTGACATGCAAACTAGAATCCTCTTCACTAGTAATCTTGGCTGAGAGACTTTGCCCGACAGTCAGTCGGCTGTTTTGAGCACTGTTCAGCACTGCAATGATCTGCGCTCAACTCAACTTTGTCATGCCAACATCATGTATAGTTTAGTGCATTTTATTTAGCAGGCCCCAATACAGGCCCTGTTAGAACCAGCTGGTCTCATCTCCCCTCATCTACCCCTGTGTGTGTGAGGCGTCCAGCCTGTCAGCTAACATGATGTATGGATGATGTATGGATCACCTTCACATCAATCTGATGCTGTACATCTAGAATGTGATTATTTAACACTCTAGAGAAGCATTGAGAGGGCTGAGGCCTGGCCCACTGGTCAGCTAACTAACCCCTTGTGGTCGCGGGGCTGCAGCTCCTAGGCCTCACCCTCTGACCCCTGGTTTATAATCTGTACTGGTTTACCAGTGTCTGACTACGTAGCATGGAAACCAGAGACATTTTATTACATACTGTCTATCACTCAGTTGATTTGCCTGATGGAATTATATTAAAGGATTTGTATAAATCTTTGATTTGCTTTCTCCTTACTGTATGATACAACCTCAGTAGCTGCAAAGGCCTTTGGTGAGAATGACCAGAGCAGAGTCAGAGAGTTGAGTGATGGAATGATGTATTCTCCACATCTCCTCCATCCTTCCATCGCACCAGCGCCTGGTTTATGGTGCAGAGCTGCTGCGTTACTGTGGCGACAGTGAATCTACGCTCTCAGAAATGCAGAGCACCCAGAACAGTCTTGGGACTGGCCACATTCATTTAGTCATGAAGCATTTCTGTTTTATTTTACCCTGTAAAAAAATGTTATACAGGGGGAATTTTAACATTGGATTAATATGTAAATTTCCACTAGGCCTCTCTGTTCTGTTATTGCTCATATGATGCTTTTATGAGTTTGATTTTGAAAATGAACAGAGCTTCTTTCTTTCAAATGTGCCCTCCAGAAGAGCTGAATCAAACCATTTTCAAATCACATGATTCATCGTGCCCTTGACAATATTTTCAGTCACCGTTTTGTATGTAATTCACGTGGTATTTTACACAGACAGAGTGTACTTTCTGAATATTATGCTGAATATTCTATTTAAATGTCTGTTCATTTTTTTTAAATTAATATTCAGAGTACCAAGTACATTTTTATTTACCTATTGAAATGATTCACTTGAATGAGGCATGTACATCAGTAGTACCTTACTACCTGGGAGGGCTTAGACTGGTGATACACAGGGACCAGAATAAACTCTGTTTGCCAAGATACCCATTATACTGTACCTACCTACTCTGCAACAGACCTACCTTCAAATCAAATCAAATCTATTTATATAGCCCTTCGTACATCAGCTGATATCTCAGAGTGCTGTACAGAAACCCAGCCTAAAACCCCAAACAGCTAGCAATGCAGGTGTAGAAGCACAGTGGCTAGGAAAAACTCCCTAGAAAGGCCAAAACCTAGGAAGAAACCTAGAGAGGAACCAGGCTATGTGGGGTGGCCAGTCCTCTTCCGGCTGTGCCGGGTGGAGATTATAAGAGAACATGGCCAAGATGTCGTCCTAACGTATTTCGTCGTCCTAATGTAGTCTACACTGCCATCTGCCCAGCAGCTAGCCAGCTAGCAAACGTCCGCCGTCTACTGAATAGCAGCACTGTAGAAACTATTACACTCAACTGAACGACTTGATTAGTGTAGTGTTAGCTAGCTACATAGTTGTCTTTGCTGTCTTCGTATCCAAGATAATTGTGTAGTTTAGAGTGTGTAGTCTTAGAGTGATTATCTTAATTTACCGAGGTTAGCTAGCCAGCTATTTGTCGTCCTTAACGTAGGAGACACTGCTAGCTAGCCAACAGCTAGCCAACGTCTACCGAATAGAACTCAACAACCCGGTCGCATTCCGCTTCGCTCCACAGGTAGTATCACATTTTCATTTCATTTCATTACAGTACAACGGTTTGATTTGTTTGATCATAGCTAGCTACATAGCTAGCTACATAGCCGTCTTTGTATCAAAGATAATTGTGTAGTCTAGAGCGATTTTCTAGGTTAGCTAGCCAGCTATTGTCGTTCTTTTAACGCAACGTTACGTAATCAACACTGCTAGCTAGCCAGCTAGCCCCCGAATAGCAGCACTGTAGAAACTATTACACTCAACGGAACGACTTGATTAGTGTAGTGTCAACAACGCAGCCACTGCCAGCTAGCCTACAAAGTCAACAACGCAGCCACTGCCAGCTAGCCTACTTCAGCAGTACTGTATCATTTTAATCATTTTAGTCAATAAGATTCTTGCTACGTAAGCTTAACTTTCTGAACATTCGAGACGTGTAGTCCACTTGTCATTCTAATCTCCTTTGCATTAGCGTAGCCTCTTCTGTAGCCTGTCAACTATGTGTCTGTCTATCCCTGTTCTCTCCTCTCTGCACAGACCATACAAACGCTCCACACCGTGTGGCCGCGGCCACCCTAATCTGGTGGTCCCAGCGCGCACGACCCACGTGGAGTTCCAGGTCTCCGGTAGCCTCTGGAACTGCCGATCTGCGGCCAACAAGGCAGAGTTCATCTCAGCCTATGCCTCCCTCCAGTCCCTCGACTTCTTGGCACTGACTGAAACATGGATCACCACAGATAACACTGCTACTCCGACTGCTCTCTCTTCGTCCGCCCACGTGTTCTCGCACACCCCGAGAGCTTCTGGTCAGCGGGGTGGTGGCACCGGGATCCTCATCTCTCCCAAGTGGTCATTCTCTCTTTCTCCCCTTACCCATCTGTCTATCGCCTCCTTTGAATTCCATGCTGTCACAGTTACCAGCCCTTTCAAGCTTAACATCCTTATCATTTATCGCCCTCCAGGTTCCCTTGGAGAGTTCATCAATGAGCTTGATGCCTTGATAAGCTCCTTTCCTGAGGACGGCTCACCTCTTACAGTTCTGGGCGACTTCAACCTCCCCACGTCTACCTTTGACTCATTCCTCTCTGCCTCCTTCTTTCCACTCCTCTCCTCTTTTGACCTCACCCTCTCACCTTCCCCCCCTACTCACAAGGCAGGCAATACGCTCAACCTCATCTTTACTAGATGCTGTTCTTCCACTAACCTCATTGCAACTCCCCTCCAAGTCTCCGACCACTACCTTGTATCCTTTTCCCTCTCGCTCTCATCCAACACTTCCCACACTGCCCCTACTCGGATGGTATCGCGCCGTCCCAACCTCCACTCTCTCTCCCCCGCTACTATCTCCTCTTCCATCCTATCATCTCTTCCCTCTGCTCAAACCTTCTCCAACCTATCTCCTGATTCTGCCTCCTCAACCCTCCTCTCCTCCCTTTCTGCATCCTTTGACTCTCTATGTCCCCTATCCTCCAGGCCGGCTCGGTGCTCCCCTCCCGCCCCGTGGCTCGACGACTCATTGCGAGCTCACAGAACAGGGCTCCGGGCAGCCGAGCGGAAATGGAGGAAACCTCGCCTCCCTGCGGACCTGGCATCCTTTCACTCCCTCCTCTTTACATTTTCCTCCTCTGTCTCTGCTGCTAAAGCCACTTTCTACCACTCTAAATTCCAAGCATCTGCCTCTAACCCTAGGAAGCTCTTTGCCACCTTCTCCTCCCTCCTGAATCCTCCCCCCCCCCTCCTCCCTCTCTGCAGATGACTTCGTCAACCATTTTGAAAAGAAGGTCGACGACATCCGATCCTCGTTTGCTAAGTCAAACGACACCGCTGGTTCTGCTCACACTGCCCTACCCTGTGCTCTGACCTCATTCTCCCCCTCTCTCTCCAGATGAAATCTCGCGTCTTGTGACGGCCGGCCGCCCAACAACCTGCCCGCTTGATCCTATCCCCTCCTCTCTTCTCCAGACCATTTCCGGAGACCTTCTCCCTTACCTCACCTCGCTCATCAACTCATCCCTGACCGCTGGCTACGTCCCTTCCGTCTTCAAGAGAGCGAGAATTGCACCCCTTCTGAAAAAACCTACACTCGATCCCTCCGATGTCAACAACTACAGACCAGTATCCCTTCTTTCTTTTCTCTCCAAAACTCTTGAACGTGCCGTCCTTGGCCAGCTCTCCCGCTATCTCTCTCAGAATGACCTTCTTGATCCAAATCAGTCAGGTTTCAAGACTATTCATTCAACTGAGACTGCTCTTCTCTATATCATGGAGGCGCTCCGCACTGCTAAAGCTAACTCTCTCTCCTCTGCTCTCATCCTTCTAGATGACCTATCGGCTGCCTTCGATACTGTGAACCATCAGATCCTCCTCTCCACCCTCTCCGAGTTGGGCATCTCCGGCGCGGCCCACGCTTGGATTGCGTCCTACCTGACAGGTCGCTCCTACCAGGTGGCGTGGCGAGAATCTGTCTCCTAATCACGCGCTCTCACCACTGGTGTTCCCCAGGGCTCTGTTCTAGGCCCTCTCCTATTCTCGCTATACACCAAGTCACTTGGCTCTGTCATAACCTCACATGGTCTCTCCTATCATTGCTATGCAGACGACACACAATTAATCTTCTCCTTTCCCCCTTCTGATGACCAGGTGGCGAATCGCATCTCTGCATGTCTGGCAGACATATCAGTGTGGATGACGGATCACCACCTCAAGCTGAACCTCGGCAAGATGGAGCTGCTCTTCCTCCCGGGGAAGGACTGCCCGTTCCATGATCTCGCCATCACGGTTGACAACTCCATTGTGTCCTCCTACCAGAGCGCTAAGAACCTTGGCGTGATCCTGGACAACACCCTGTCGTTCTCAACTAACATCAAGGCGGTGTCCCGTTCCTGTAGGTTCATGCTCTACAACATCCGCAGAGTACGACCCTGCCTCACACAGGAAACGGCGCAGGTCCTAATCCAGGCACTTGTCATCTCCCGTCTGGATTACTGCAACTCGCTGTTGGCTGGGCTCCCTGCCTGTGCCATTAAACCCCTACAACTCATCCAGAACGCCGCAGCCCGTCTGGTGTTCAACCTTCCCAAGTTCTCTCACGTCACCCCGCTCCTCCGCTCTCTCCACTGGCTTCCAGTTGAAGCTCGCTACCGCTACAAGACCATGGTGCTTGCCTACGGAGCTGTGAGGGGAACGACACCTCAGTACCTCCAGGCTCTGATCAGGCCCTACACCCAAACAAGGGCACTGCGTTCATCCACCTCTGGCCTGCTCGCCTCCCTACCACTGAGGAAGTACAGTTCCCGCTCAGCCCAGTCAAAACTGTTCGCTGCTCTGGCCCCCCAATGGTGGAACAAACTCCCTCACGACGCCAGGACAGCGGAGTCAATCACCACCTTCCGGAGACACCTGAAAGGAATACCTAGGATAGGATAAAGTAATCCTTCTCACCCCCCCCCCTTAAAAGATTTAGATGCACTATTGTAAAGTGGCTGTTCCACTGGATGTCATAAGGTGAATGCACCAATTTGTAAGTCGCTCTGGATAAGAGCGTCTGCTATAAATTACTTAAATGTAATGTAAATGTTCAAATGTTCATAAATGACCAGCATGGTCGTATAATAATAAGGCAGAACAGTTGAAACTGGAACAGCAGCACGGTCAGGTGGACTGGGGACAGCAAGGAGTCATCATGTCAGGTAGTCCTGGGGCATGGTCCTAGGGCTCATGTCCTCCGAGAGAGAGAAAGAAAGAGAGAATTAGAGAGAGCATATGTGGGGTGGCCAGTCCTCTTCTGGCTGTGCCGGGTGGAGATTATAACAGAACATGGCCAAGATGTTCAAATGTTCATAAATTACCAGCATGGTCGAATAATAATAAGGCAGAACAGTTGAAACTGGAGCAGCAGCAGCACGGCCAGGTGGACTGGGTACAGCAAGGAGTCATCATGTCAGGTAGTCCTGGGGCATGGTCCTAGGGCTCAGGTCCTCCGAGAGAGAGAAAGAAAGAGAGAAGGAGAGAATTAGAGAATGCACGTTTAGATTCACACAGGACACCGAATAGGACAGGAGAAGTACTCCAGATATAACAAACTGACCCTAGCCCCCGACACATAAACTACTGCAGCTTAAATACTGGAGGCTGAGACAGGAGGGGTCAGGAGACACTGTGGCCCCATCCGAGGACACCCCCGGACAGGGCCAAAGAGGAAGGATATAACCCCACCCACTTTGCCAAAGCACAGCCCCCACACCACTACCACTACCTTGTGTATGTGTATCTGACTGCTTCAACCCACAGCACACGTAAAGCCCTCTCTGGTGTTCAAATCCATCAGCCACAGTGGCAGAGGCTGAAACCCTACTGTGTTGTGGTCTAATGAGCAATATAGATTCTCCCTATGTACGATCACAGAGTTCGGACACAGTCTTATTTATCCTGCTTAAACACTAAAACAATTACAAGCATTACATTCCTTTTGTGTCATTACGTAAAGAAGCGTCCACTGAGGAAGTGGCATGGCATGCCTATCTTTTTGCATAGTGCATAAATTCTCTGGAAAATTCCGCTGGATTGTTTTTTATTAGGGTAAAGTTCCCAGGAGCAGCTCGGCCAATAAAAACCCAACAAGATAAAAGAGCACGGAGGATTAGGAAGGGATGAAAGCTGTAACATTTTCCATAATATCTTGTGAAAAGCTATGCTCTCTGCCTTTACTCCTTTATTACATGTACCTTCATTATTCTGAGGGACAGAGTGGGAGCAATGTGAACTTTCTTTACGCTCCTTTACTCACCTCTTTCACACATCATCCTCATTGTTAATTCAGGCTCCTCTTTCCAGGGAGAGATCTTTGAAATACATGTATTTTTCTAATAGCCAGAAAAAGGCTATTGACAGTAATAAATTAAGTGCATTGTTGTGCTGAGACAATCCGTCTCATCAACCCCCCTTTCCCTCGGCTCTCTGTGTTGCGTGTCTACGAATCACACCGCAAGTCAGGGAGACTCATAAAAGAAAGGCGAAGAGACATTGAAATATATGAACCTTGCAAGGATAAACAAATGGAGGTATTCATTGCACATTTTATGGGCTGTCCAAAGAATTCTGTCCTCTGTCAGGGCTTTTGGTGTAGGACCAGGGCTTTTGGACTGCAGATCAATTTGCGCAATCAAAAACACACTTACACCCAGACATAAAAGCAACTGCACACACACTCACACACACTCAATACACACAGCAGCACAGACACCCACACAAACGCAGACACACGCACACTGACTCTCACAAGTACACACACACACAATAAATAAATAGTTAAATAAATGGGCTTTACTTTGCCCAGCTCATGGATCAGTTTTCACTGTTTGGTTCTAAGAACCATCTGGGTCTGTCCATTCAGCCTGCTCTGTGGAGCACAGATGCTTCTTTTGTACCAGGCTCCAAATCGTAATAAGCAGTTAAAATATTTACAGAGGAGGTGCTTTTCTCTCTCCCTGTAGCATTTCTTCTCCAGACTTCTTTCTATCATTATTATTATTTATACCTTTTCAGGGACAAAAAATGGAGATGTCCACTAAATGTGATTGATTGGGCTTAAAAATGGCCATTATTGCCATTAAGCCCCACATGTCAGCTGCTGCTTTTGTGCCGGCTGTATTTCTAAGCTAACCAGTGATCCATGAGCAGAGACAGGAGGGGTAAGAATGTAATGCTGGGAAAGAAAAGAAGAAATGGCCATTTCTCTATGGATCCTTCCCTTGATTAAAAATACAGCTGCAGACACTAGCGTAAAGGAGAGAGAGAAGGGGGGGGAAGGGGGGGACGCTGACTTCTTAGAAAAAAGGAACTTGTTCACAGTGAGATGAATAACTTCTGCTCACCCTATCGAAAATCAAAACAATGATATGTGTATGTGTGTGTGTTCTGCGTCAAATAGGATGTCATTGAATTCCCAACACGCATGGGAACCAAAACCTGTGGAATGGGAAGAGGTGGTTGGTGTTAATCTATTTTTGTTGTTGTTGTCATCACACCGTTACTAGCAGCCCAAGTGTCCATATGTGTGTATGGATAAACAAAAAATGTTTTTAAACAATATGTATGTTAGAGTGCAAAATGTGCGGGGGGAAAACAGAAGGCAGAGAAACCTACCTGTAGGAATATTTTCCCACACTTTTAAGTTGTTGTGGTAGAACAGGACTGGGATTAGGTCACCATGTCCCTGCCAGACAGGCAGTGCTCTAGACCAGAACACTGTGTTATAGGCTTTAGAGGAGGATTTCAGCTGATATGCTATGTAAATACTGTATAAAACTAGTCAATAACAACTCTTCAAAACACAGTGCTTTAGTTCTTATGGCAGTTTGGTTCTTGTGTCATTTCAGAAAAGCATACTATTTTCTGGATATCAACTTTAGTACCATCTGACTCAGGAGGGTCATGCTACAGTGCATTCTGACATCATGTTTGGACATTGTTGATACAGTATGATGAGTGTGCATCTGCATGATCGGAGTAACAACAATCACCTCATGGGAAATGTAAACAGTAGAGCCTCAAAATGTGTGATCTAAATCAGTTGTTATAGTCACACAGTGTTGTTTGCCTTTGACTTCCTGCAAATTCAAAGCTTTTGTATGTCTCTGGACTAATGTGGTGTTATTAGGAAGGCAGCCCAAAGGGGCAACCAACTGCCTCCTCTGCCCAATCAAGAAATATGTTTTAGGGCATTGTTAAAAGCAGGAAATAGTCATTTCATTATGTACTTCCTGTACTGAAATTTCCACAACAACTCTATTCCCCTTTAAAAAAAAAAAAAAAATAACACTCCCTTTGTCCCATTGTCAACTGGTTCTCTGATGTTTTGTTGTTGTTTTCTAGTCTGAAAATAGGCCAACATCTAAACATTATGAACCAGACCAGTATTATATTTATGATAGGCTTAGTTTTGTGTATTTAGTACCTACATAAATCATTTTCTTTTGTTTTTAATGCTTTCCTTATTCACATTTTCACAACTTTGGTCAAATCTGGTTGGGAAAGAAATGATATATTCTCAAAAACATAGCTAAAACACGGCATTATAGAGTATTTTCATCCATCCAAGTACTTCTACATGCATTAGGGGCCAGTTAATTGCAGCCAGTGAGGCTCAATAGTGTTGTGTTTATCTCCGGTAATGCAGAGTAAAGGGAGGAAGGGACTGACGCCTAGTGTCAGGGTGCTGTTTGACGTGACCCAGTGACAGACAACGCCTCGCTGTAGACACTGAGGTGACACTGTTGATTGGTCTCCTGAGCTCTCTTCTGATCTCATCAGTCTTCTGAGGAGACGAGGCTCGTCCATTAATTCAGCCTGTAGAATGAGAATGCCTATCCACATCTCCTGGGCTTGAAGGTCTTTTATGAGGGATTTATGTAGAGGCTGTTAAGACATTACAGTTACAGTTACAGGTGACAAACCTGTACAATGCTGAGGATGTATGTATCCCTCTTCTGTTTATGAAGTAACACAAGATATCCTTCTGTCACTCAGGGCTTCAGGACGTATTATTTCATGATATTATTCTAGTGCTAGTACCCACTGAGCACAGACGTCAGGTCAACATCTAGATTTGATTTACATTTGGTTGAGTTGTCGACTAACGTGAATTCAACGTGAAATCAACAAAACATGTCATCATGACATTAGATTTTGGTTAAACGTTGGGTGAAATAAATACTAAATTCCCTTAAGTTGATGACTTTTTGCAAATCCAATCAGAAATTATTTGTTGAAATGACGTGGAAACAACGTTGATTTGCCCAGTGGATACTATCTATTGTTTTCTCCAGCTAGTATATTATCATAACTGGAGTAGCTGTGTGAGTTGATTCAGTTAGCTTGGCTGGTCAGGGACAGGACAGCATGTGCCTGGAGAGAGGACGGAAAACATGACCTCACAGGTTCCTGAACCGAAAGATTCCCAGAGGTCAGTACTTCAGTGCTCTTTTGTTCCTCAGAGGGTAAGTGCCTGAGTATCAGGGCGGCCATTGATGACCTCACAGGGCGACACAACGAGCAGAGGACAATCCACTCAGGCTCAGACGCCCACGAGGTGTGGACCAATGAGCTCTGGACCAATGAGCTCTGGACCAATGAGCTCTGGACCATTGACATCTGGACCAATAAGCTCTGGACCATTGACATCTGGACCAATGAGCGCTGGGTCAATGAGCTCTGGAGCAATGAGCTCTGGACCAATGATGCAGCATAACTTGTGGCTCTCTTTGGTTCCGTTTTTTATTATTATTGTCTATTAATGAATCTTGGACCAGTTTTGTGTCACTGGCTGTACAGCTGCTTCTGCTCTATCTGCTGCCCACTCAGACCCTGCCTTTCTCCTGCCTTAAAGACGTGGTCTCTCTTTCTTTAGCCATCACTCCTCTTCTTTTCCACCTCCACTGTGCTGCGTTTGTTCTGCGTAACGGCCTGGCCACCACCACGTGGTCTATCTTTATAGGACAGCGCCCGTTTGTTTTATTTATCTGACAGGCCGGTCCTCCGCATTGTCCTGGGTTATCAGCCACTCCTCCTGCAGACACGTTACCGCCTGTGCAAGACTCTGACCCATCTCAGGGTTCACCTTTAAATCTGATTCTTATCATTACCTCTGTGATAAATAGGCCTGGTTTAGTGGGAGATTACACAGGCAGTTCCGTTCCCCATTCCCACTGCCAGCCCAGCGTAGAGCGGGCTCTGCTCCCCAGTCCCAGCGGGGGCAGGCCTGTCACAGACGTCTACCTAAGGAGGAAGGCAAACACTCACTCTGTTCCTCTAAAGATTTGGGGACTTTGGGAGAGAAAAAAATAGAAATGTTCCCATGTGGCTGTGTCTCTGTGCTCTTATCTCCTGTGGGCGTCCCTAAACCCTTCTTCCCACTCTGTCTCCCTCTGACTGGCTCCCTCCACTAAGAGTTAGGCTAGTCAGTCAGCACAGTCACTCTGACAACTGAGCTTCCTTATCGATTTTTCACACGGGTCTTATCTGTGGCTATAGTTTCAGAAAAAGTTTTTTCTGTAAGTGAAAAGCAGTGTGGTTTCATATGTAATCCAGAGACCTTACTGTTCCCACTCTTTACTGTGCTTTGAAGTCTCCCTGACAGTTTCCATGGCTACATCTCCCAAGCATATGTTTAACTGCAGTGCAGTTCAGCAATGTTTGCACTGTTGTTTCTCTTCGTCTGTCTGTCTGTGTGTGTGTGTGTGTGTGTGTGTGTGTGTGTGTGTGTGTGTGTGTGTGTGTGTGTGTGTGTGTGTGTGTGTGTGTGTGTGTGTGTGTGTGTGTGTGTGTGTGTGTGTGTGTGTGTGTGCGTGCGCGCGCGCGTGTGTGTGTGTGTGTGTGTGTGTGTGTGTGTGTGTGTGTGTGTGTGTGTGTGTGTGTGTGTGTGTGTGTGTGTGTGTGTGTGTGTGTGTGTGTGTGTGTGTGTGTGTGTGTGTGTGTGTGTGTGTGTGTGTGTGTGTGTGAGTTTATGGTTTTCACTGTCCTCCTGGTCTCCACAGCCCATTCCATTGTCCAGAGTAGAATGGTGTGGTGACTCTGTGGTCAGCGTGTGGTCAGTGCTGTGACTGTCATGTTCTGTGTGATTGATGGTGACTAACGGTTAACCTTGTTCACCAACTCTGGGAAATATGGAATTCATTATTATCTATTTCCCCTGAGGGGTCAAAGGTATGATAAAACAGATGCATCGTTTGCTTTGGGGCAGGATTTGGGATAGAGGAACAGCCCTATATCTCAGGGGAGGAGAAAGGTGGAGGCCTACATTAATGTTAGCAGCTGTGTTCTCTCACCAGGTTTTACAGCAGACAGGCAGCGAGTGTGAGAGTGCACGTTCAGGTGATGGAGAAACTGTGATATTACTCCAGGATCGTGGTACCGTAACCCAACATTTCCTATATTCATCAGTGTGAGGACTCCCAGCTGCTGGTGTGAGGCAGGCTTTAAAAAAAACCTGTCAGGATTAGCAGGTGGTCCTTGTGCCGTGTAGTCAGGAGATGTATGTTTTTTATGGGCTTTGACAGAGTCATATTACTTTGTCATTTGCAGCTCCAGTGAAAATGGCCACGTAAAAGAAAATCTAATATAAAGATACTATACATTTTCTCTTTCTCTTTCTCGAAGTGCCTATACTGATAATTAACTGTTTTATGACAATGTTTGTCATAATAATAATAATCAAACAGTTACCATTCTAAAAATCACTGTTATCAAATGGGTGATTTTTTTATTTTTTTAAGGCCGTGACCTCCTGCCCTTTCTGACTTGGCTCTATTTGGCCCAATTATTAGCTGAAGTGATGAATTTGATCTCTTTTCAAAAGCCACCTTACACAGGGCCTCTATTCTCTCCTCATCGTGTTTGGCCAGCGGACTAACAAGAGTGGACTGGTGCATTAATGATGATAGATTCCACACCCAACCCAGGACCTTAGAGAACGATCACTAGCAGAGTGCCCTGCAACGGACTGACCCACTGACCTGCCTCAGGCCACACAGCAAAGGAAATCTATAAGCAGGTTTGGAGGCCGGACAGGAGTGACCAGTGGGGTTGACCAGTGGAGCTGATCAGTAGGAGCTAAGGAAGGAGACTGTTTGCTGGACAAACATGCTCAGTCACACCAGATCCACAGCTGGGAATTAATCCCATTCTAACTCCCTTGTATATCTGGGGCCTTGCAATACAGAGAGCTAGGGCTGTAGTAAATATGCTAATCTTTTTCAAACCTAATGAAGCACAATCTTATTTCACAACAAGCTGAATTTAGTTCCAAAGAGGCATAAAAAGAGGTGTTGTATGGAGTCTGTTGGTGTTGCTCTGTGGGAAACCAGTCATCTTTGAACTCTGGGGGGTCCGGGGTCTCCTGCACCTCAGCAACCAACTGGCTGAAAGCATGGACTGTTTCTCCTGCTACTGCTGATCAGGCCTTTCAGCCGAGGGGAGCATATAGACTGTATTTTACAGTGTTCCACATGTCTGGTCTCATTTATGTAGAATGTATGCACACATGACTGTAAGTCGCTTTGGATAAAAGCGTCTGCTAAATGGCATATATTATTATTATATATTATTTACATCTCTGCTAAATCTGTCTGAAACATACGTGATCCATGTGTTTTAGCCTATGTATTTCAACACGCATTTATGCGTATATAATCTAACATTTTTCAATGTGTGTTAATGTGAATAGTCTCCACCAACCCAATGAATAGTATGTTTGTTAGTAATTTGGGTAGGGTCATGTGTCTCGTTTTTGTGATTGTGGCACGGTAGGACTGCATTGACAGGCTGTGAGTGTAACAATGCAGACATCCCTGACCGATCAGCCATTCTGAGAGAGAGCAGGAGCTGTATTTTGCCCAAACACCTGCCTTGACTTAACTATCAGCTGTGAGTCCTGTCTGTTGTTTTTTTTACGTCTTACTCAAATAGGCTGACAGTCTTTACAAGCTGGGCGATAATCCCACCTTTTATAGCCACTAAGAAAAGGTACCGCTGCTTTCTGATGAAATAAACCCTCATGCTGATACAGTATGTATTCCAACACCCATGTATGCGTATATAATATAATCTTTTTCAATGTGTATTAATGTGCATGGTCTATCCAACTATCCAATGAATAGTATGTGTCACGACTAGTCAAGGTGGGTGGAATCAGGCGCAGAGAGCAAATAGTGAATAGAGGTTTATTCTCCGGTGAACAACAATAAACACGGACAACCCAAAATACAAACAGTGTGAAAAATATCCAAAACAGGAAATAACAGACAAACCGGAGAAATAAAACACAAAAACACCGACAGCCGAAACGAAATGACAAAAAAAAACAATCCCGCACAAAACAAGGGCGGGACAACCTACATTATATACAGATACTAATTAACTAACACACAGGTGAAAACAATCAGACAAAACCAACAGATAACCGAAAAGGGATCGGTAGTGGCTAATAGGACGGTGACGACGACCGCCGAGCACAGCCTGAACGGGCAGGAGAGCCAACCTCGGCGGAAGTCGTGACAGTATGTTTGTTAGTAATACGGTAGGGTCATGTGTCTAGTGTCTGTGATTGTGGCACGGCCGGACTGCATTGACAGGCTGCCTTGAGGAGTGGGACTGTACATACTAACTGCGAAGTGAATGAGGCTGGGGTTAGGAGCGTTGGGCCAATAACCGAAAGGTTGCTGGATCAAATCCCAGAGCTGACAAGGTAGAAATCTAGCATTCTGCCCCTGAGCAAGGCAGTTAACCCCACTGTTACTTGGGCACTGATGACGTGGATGTCAATTAAGGCAGTCCCCTGCACCTCTCTGATTCAGAGGGGTTGGGTTAAATGCGGAAGACATTTCGGTTGAATGCGTTCAGTTGTACAACTGACTAGGTATCCCCCTTTCCCTTATAGGCCTATCCTATCACCCACTGCCCCCTTTGGCTCGCTAGAGTGATGACTGTTTAGTGTCAAACAAACATTCAGATAACATTCTGCAGTTATCTTCAGAGAGACTTAGTCATAATATTGATGGTTGTAGTAAATGTGACATTTAGATTGTATTATCATACGTCTAAATAAAGTATAAGAAGTACTGTTCTTTTGTTGAGCTTGCTTGTATCCTTTTACATCAGTTATATTGTCAAATCAGCAGTTCTAACAAGTCAGTGTAGTAATGTCCTACTTCTGTTTTGTTTTGAACGGTTAGGTATTGATTAATACCTAGTCTCTTATCTCTTTCAGTGAAAGGGGGTGGAGGGGGTTGCAGATTCATGTGGGACCTTAAATGGAGCCCTTTCATAAAGCTCCGGGGGAAACAAACATAGTGCTGCATTCAAGGTCAAATTGTTTTCCATGAAAAACTGACAAAAACTGAGGTTTTCATCACTAAGTAAACCTTAGTCATTATTTGCCTTTACAAAAGATTCCATTTTAGGGGAAACCTGCCTATCACAGCCCTGTCCTTGTATGGGGCATTGTAGGGTATTTGGCAGTTCTTCTGACTAATGTGGAGTTTTAAAAAATCATGTTTTTGAGCAGATCTCTTTGTCCCATTGGCTGTGGCGGTTTATTAACCTGACTGGTAGATTATTTCATAGTAGTCAGACAGTGACCAAGGTTATGGCTCACAGGAGCAAACTTCACAGCCTGGGCATTATGGAACACTGGCCTGGGAGGGAATTCCCAGAATGTCTGTGGTCATTCTCTTGATCATGGCTGTGATTCCAGACCATGATACATGTTGATGGATTCTAAAAAGCACCTATAGAAACCAGAAGAGTCATTTCTGACTAGTTAGTGAAGCATGTGTAATGTATTATCTCATGTTTTTTCATCTCCCTTCACTAATCCATAATAAGTCATTTATTGCGCTTCCAGGAAATCTTGTGTACTTGTCATTTTGGGCTGTTGGGTGACTCCTTCTTCATAACGGAAGTTAAAATATGGTTCCAGTATCCCCTCACGTCATGCTATTTATTTGCATAATGACACGTCACAATTCCGGCTTTACGATGCTTGTGAGTCATTCCGAAGTAGCAAGCACAGAAACATAAAGATGCTGAACTGAGCTTGAACAGATCCTCTTGTTGTGTGTCTTTGCAGCGTCTTTGTTATTCATTGCCAAACTGGATCTATACTGTCTTGTTCCTATCAATGTCAGAGATCAGCCAGTGTCTATTCAGCGATGGCAGTCCTGCTGGGAAGGACTTAGTGATTAGAGCAGACAGGTGTTCTGGGTCCTGAGAGAAATATAGAAAAGGAGGCATCGATGGCAACATGAAGCCGTCATGGACCAACATCCATAAAATGAATCATGGCAAAGAGAAAACAGATAAAGGCTCTAGGCCATAGAAAAACAGATCCAATCCATAGGAAAGACATCTTTGACCAGGCTGGATGCTAAGCTGAAGTCCGTCCTCTGAAGTTGTGGGAAAATGTGAGAAGTGTCTGTGGAGCGAGGAGGAAGGGTGTTGTATCTGTAGAGGACTCAGTTTCGAGGCCTGGTAGTTAGCGTTCCAAAACCACCTGTTTTCATGTGATCACGTGATCTTATATGAAGTTTATGTGATAACCTGACAACACTTAAAGCAACGTGATAACATTCAATTACACATGTGAAAACATGTTACCACGTGAAGTGTTCCAAAACAGATGTTAAATTGCATGTGAAATAATGTGATTTTCCGCATGTGAGTTCATGTGCTTTTTCTGTGGGGGTATGGTATGCGTCTATGGTATTGGCCCTTAGCCACTAGGCTTGGAGTTGTTTGGCAGTGTCATCACATTGCGGCCCAAGAGATAAAATCAACAACGTAATTTCAACATAATCTTGTCAAATGTATAATTGGATTTAATATGCTAACTGTGCAGTGTGTGTTGCTGCTGTGGGCCTGTCAGTATCGTGCTGGCATGTCATGCTGCTGTATCCTAGCGTGACAGGAACAGGGAAGAAACCCGCTCTCTCTCAGAGATACCATATGCCTGGTGAATTTGTCACCTCACATCACAGTCACCACGCCAGGACCTGTTGAATACTTGGTTAGTATTTTGTGAGTGACGTTTATTCTAAGCACTTAGAGAAATCTTTTTTATCACTGTGAGCCAATGTGCCTGTTTGTCGTTTTCTATGTATATTTATGGCGAGACATTTTGTATAGGTTTTGTCATGCTTTATACAACTTTATACAACAAGACAGAATAATGTTTTAGGAAAATATGACCGTGAGACGGAGTTTGATTGGAAGTTCTGTGGATGGGGGGCATGGAGCTCTCACTCTTTTTTCTCTCTCCCCCTTTCTATCTATCTATCTATCTATCTATCTATCTATCTATCTATCTATCTATCTATCTATCTATCTATCTCACACAATCTCTCTCCCTCTCTCTCTGTCTCTCTCTCTCTCTCTCTCTCTCTCTCTCTCTCTCTCTCTCTCTCTGTCTCTCTCTCTCTCTCTCTCTCTCTCTCTCTCTGTCTCTCTCTCTCTCTCTCTCTCTCTCTCTCTCTCTCTCTCTCTCTCTCTCTCTCTCTCTCTCTCTCTCTCTCTTTCTCTCTCTCTCTCTCTGTCTCTCCAGAACTAAAGAGTGATTTACTGTATTCACCAGTGGTCCTGGACCTTTCACTGAGAGACAGGCTGAACAGAAAGAGGAATAAATGTTGCTGCAGTTTTCCCAAGCATTTCTCAGATTCATTATGTGCATAACTTACTTAATAGCATTCCTTCCTTGTGCACTTCACACCATGCCTACCCACCATGCACTGCAAAGGCTTTATATGCTCCTGGTGCTAAGGAAGGAAGGTCTCAGAGTTAGGAGAGGAGGGGAGATGTGGGTGTAGAGGGCGGGGGGGACCTTTTTCAGACTTTTACATAGTTCGCAATTTCGGTGTATTTTTATAGCCAAAACAGACCGGAACAGCTAGCACAGGGGAAATGGGAAAAACCTTTAGGGAAAAATGTCCAAAACATAAGGACACATCGTGTTGTTGAGAATACAGCTTGCGGTGAGAAAGATTTTGCTATTAAAAGAGTTTCCCCCCACACACAGCAAACAGAACCGAGTTGATTAATTCAGCCCTCCACCCCCCCAACTTTGAGCATGATTCCCCCTCTCTCCCAACCTCAGCACAGGAGCACTTGGGCATGTTTAGCACAAATGTAATTACGTCCTCGGTAAGCGGCCTGCTTTTTAAAGAATCCCTTCTCCCGTCTCCTACTTCAATACCTGATGATGTCATGGCCCTTTGTGAGGTCGCAGAAACTCTTCAAATCAACTGCCAGTCGCGACCTTTTCATTCAGATGTTTTTTCTCTCCCCCGTTTCCCCTATTTCTTTCATTTCTTTTTCTTCTTTCTGTCTGCTTCATAACTGAGGACCTTTTATGGGTCGATCAGACGGCCCCCTCCCCGTTTGCTCTGGCTGCCTTGGGGAGCCACTTTATGAGAAATGCATGCCCCTGTTTAAATGTATTGATAGTCCTCACAGTCCACCCAGGCTTTTGTCCTCACAACTAGCTGAATTCTAAAAAGTTCCAGAACACTGAGGGGACAAAACTTTGCATAGAACTCCTACACCATTGTGCTGATATTCCATTGCCGCCCAACATATTTGACTTGAGACATATTGCAGTTCGCAGGAAGGAAGAAAATAAAGTGATTTGGTATTATGACGAGGCAGCGTGCAGAATGTCAGCCGTTTCACAGCCACCCTCAGTGGTAGAGAGGAATGTAATGTGGCAAACAAATGTTGTGACAGTCAGACAGCGTGTCTGGAGCGGTTTATAGCCCGTCTGCATTGTGACTGGTACATGCTTACACTGTCACCCCCAAGCTGTCCATACCACATGCCTGGCAGTCTTGGGCATGTTTAAGAGAGGAACAATTCAGAGAGGAACTGGAGTATAAAAATGGCAGGCTATAATGTAAACTATTGATGCTGCAGATATTTTCTGTGGATTGAAATAGGCGAACAAAACCATGTGTTCTGAAAGTTACCATGTTGTGTTGGGCTCAACTTGGCATTTAGAGATTAGTCTCACACCAGGGATCTCAGGCTCTAATGAATATCCTTGTAGTCAGATAGTTGTAACGTAGCACCATGTCCTAACCCCCTTCTCCTTGTTACTTGTCATACACTCATTTCATCACAACAAAGAATGAATGAAAATGAGTGGGCACAATGAAAATACATGAAGGTTTACTCACCCCCCAGCCTCACTCTCACTGTGGACTTTTCAATGGTACATTTACAGTATGTCTAATTACACCTGTCAGTGTGGGTTGAAAGAGGGATGCATTCATTCGTTCATTCTATCCCTGCCTCATCCTCCCCCTTTTCTCTCCTCTCTCTCTGTATCTCTCCTGTCCAAGTGATTACAGCACACTTATAGACCTAATTGGCCTTACTGCTTATTAGTGATACAATTATACAGGCCAGCCTTAGGATTGTCGTGTGTTCAGCCATCTGTAGATAAGAGACACTATTCAGATCTATCCATAATTCACAAGTCTTTTGAGTTGCACTGTGTATGGTTCTGTTATTATCCTGCCAGCCACATGCTTTTAATTTCTCCTGTCTTTTCATTCCTTTTTCAGTGTCCAGTTTGTCCTGCAGCGGTACTGAATTTGAAATTATGACATTTCCACTTTATGCATCCACATAATGATTCAGATGTTGCATTGAACAGTTTCAATGATGTCATATTTAGAGAAATATCCAGAAGTTTCACTAGAGCCACCCAACTGTGTTGTTAGGCAGTAAAAGCTTATGTTGTATGTTTTATGGTGTACATTTTATTCTGTTGAAATCCTACTGATGCTTTTGGAAGATGGGATGTGGTATACACTAGAGTCTGTGAGCAACCTCTGTGACCTCCGTGAGCAACCTCTGTGACCTCCGTGAGCAACCTCTGTGACCTCCGTGAGCAACCTCTGTGACCTCCGTGAGCAACCTCTATGACCTCGGTGAGCAACCTCTGTGACCTCCGTGAGAAACCTCTGTGACCTCCGTGAGCAACCTCTATGACCTCCGTGAGCAACCTCTGTGACCTCCGTGAGAAACCTCTGTGACCTCCGTGAGCAACCTCTGTGACCTCCGTGAGCAACCTCTATGACCTCCGTGAGCAACCTCTGTGACTTCCATGAGCAACCTCTGTGACCTCCGTGAGCAACCTCTGTGACCTCCGTGAGCAACCTCTGTGACCTCCGTGAGCAACCTCTATGACCTCGGTGAGCAACCTCTGTGACCTCCGTGAGAAACCTCTGTGACCTCCGTGAGCAACCTCTATGACCTCCGTGAGCAACCTCTGACCTCCGTGAGCAACCTCTGTGACCTCCGTGAGAAACCTCTGTGACCTCCGTGAGCAACCTCTGTGACTTCCGTGAGCAACCTCTGTGACTTCCGTGAGCAACCACCTGTCCTGTTGTAGCACAGCCATCATTTAATCTTTCCCAGAAATGGTAAGCCGTTAACACGCACCACACATGAGCAAGCCCATCAACACCATGTACAGTATGACTCAAGGACAGGCTCTTAGGAACATATTGTAAGTCTGTGTTTGCTCAGACTTACCACTCTCTCTGTTCATGTTTGAAGAGCAATAACCTTTATAACTTTTACAGGAGGAATAAGGTGTGCCAATGTCTACTCAAGGAACAGTTGGACAGTTATTTCCATTGTTATGATGCACAAGTATACTTACAGTATACAGATATAGTGTTATGGAAGAAGTACAGGATTGTACCCTGGCTGTAGTTGCACAGGTCATAATGCTCATCTGCTCCAAACATGCAGGGTCGGGTGACCAGGCTAACCCCTCCAGTCCCCACATGGCCACTACACTCCGCTGCTCCCACTGCAATATCCCGCTCCAGTCTGGGGAAAGACAACATGGGGTGCCTGCCTGTAGCCTAACCCAACATGTGCCTGTAACCCCCTATGTGCTAACTATGTTACTGCACAGTGTCAGATTCCAAGTGAAATCATCCGGTTTGGAAAGGCCATTTTGGCACCCGAACCCAAATCAGCAGACATAAACATGACCTCTCCCTCTAACTCCTAACTGGTCACCACCACTCTCTCCAGAGTTTGTGGTAGCTTGTCGGGTTTAATGTGGAGCTGTGTGTGCTGTGCTCAGAGGGCTCAGTTCAACTGACTTCAAACATATTGGATGGTGTTTACATTTTCTCTGTTGTTATGGTGCTGTGGGTTTTACCGACATGTTTTCTTTTTGTCAAAAACGAGTTATATCAAGTATGAACATGTACAGCTGTCAATGATAATTCTGGTTCGCTGTTCCTTTTATTCCCATCCGTCAGACGAGCAGTGGTTAGTTCATCTGAGCTTCTCAGAGGGTATTTCACTTTGATGCGTGTGATAGACGCATTAAGCCTGGTGCTATATTAGTACGTAACAGAGCTTGATCATCTCAGGCCGTATCTCCACACCACCGGGGCTGTGACTGTCTTCCGGTCGGTTCCTCAGCTGTAATAAGGCAGCTCTGATAGGCTCTAATGACAAGGCAGACACCCCTGTTCCTGATGCCATTATCAAAAGTGCCCTCGTCAATCAGGCGTAGTTTGACAGGGATGTGTGTGTGATGACAGGATGTAGCCGTGATGAGAGGCTGCAGATGAGGCAGGCAGGATGGAGGGATGGAGAGGGGGAGGGATGGAGGAAGGGGCTGGGGCTCTGGGGCTCTGGGGAGGGGTTAGGGGTGGGTGTCTAGGGGGCGGGGAGAGCAGCCGAACAGCCCACTTGTCAGTTCTTCTCATGCTCTACTCATTCACTCACACATACACACACACAGACACACACACATAACACACACACGCATACCAACACAACACAAACATACATTAACTCACTCACACACACACACACACCTCCCCTCCCATCACTCCATTTCAGAATTGACTTTGATCTGGAACAAATTATTCTTATCTTTCTTATTTCACAAAACTAATGAAGGCCAGAAATATGTATATACTTATATGACTATAAATATGTATATACTTATATGATTATAAATATGTATATACTATAAAAATACATGTATGAATCGTTTGCTTGAATTGGGTAGTATTGAATTAATATTTAAGAACTTCATAAGTCGGTGTCCTGTGTTGAGCACATCCTAAAACATCCTTATTGCTCAAAGTTACAGAGAACGGATGTTAGTCTCACAGTGAAAAGCATTTTTTCTCAACGGCTGTGTGTGGAGGAAGGCTCTGAGTTTAGAGTTTACTCTCTTACTCATTAACATGTTTGAAATTCTAACTCTCTCCATCTGACATCTGTGAGGGAAGAAAAGGAGAGATCCTTTGACAGTGACATTTTTCACATGATCTGGCTGAAAGAAATAAATCCCCTTTGAAAGGCACTGAAGCCCAGGAAAATTGTTTGTTGACCACACAACAACTGCTGTATTGCGGCTGTCAGGGCCGTCTCTGGCATGAGGAATTCCTTTGGAAATCAGATTAATAGTTCATTTTCATGGCAGTCAAGAACACTGAGAGACACTTTTTTTTTACAAATGAATAAAAGTGTTTGTCTGAAATGTACCTCTTTTCAGCTTCATTTTCTTCATTTTCCCACATATAAATATGCCCTGCAATGCCCTCTGCATCTATGCATCACATTATCTGTGCCTTGTTATGCTGTATGCAATAGCCTTGTTATGCTGTATGCAATAGCCTTGTTATGCTGTATGCAATAGCCTTGTTATGCTGTATGCAATAGCCTTGTTATGCTGTATGCAATAGCCTTGTTATGCTGTATGCAATAGCCTTGTTATGCTGTATGCAATAGCCTTGTTATGCTGTATGCAATAGCCTTGTTATGCTGTATGCAATAGCTTTGCATTTGGAATAATGACTGAGAGTTTATTTCCCAATGGTTTCATTTTTGTAACTTGACTAAAATGTCATCCAGTCATACAGTCTCAGCTATGAGGAAGTTTAGCAGCATTTATTTTCTTCCTTATAATCTCTTTTTTATTTTATCAGGGATGAGGCCTCACTACCAAGAAAAAAGCTTTCCTTTTTTCGCAGAACTCACTTGATTAGGTTGGAATTAGCATTTGATTTGATGTTTGGCTTGTATCAGAATGATCCACTCTGGTAGGCCCTTATTTTTTACATCAAATAATATTACATAAATAAAAGCTAAATAAATAGGTAAAGTAGGTCAATTAATTTGAAATCATAATAATAAATAATAATATGTTAAGCAATAAACACTATGAATGTGAATATCTCTTCATAACCTCTTCTGTTTCAGTAGGACAAAGCCCAGTACATAGAGTAGAAGTTCTGCTAAGTATTCATTCTGAGCCACAACATTAGTTGTTATTTGTCTGAGGTGTCCTGTTTTTCTGCCTTGGGAACCCACTCAACAAACACTAACAAATGAGATGCAGAGACACAGTAGCCAGGCCTAAAGGTAAGTTGGCAAACTTTTGTCTTTTCTCAAGTTTTAAAAACCAATAATTGCTCTAAGTGGAGATATCAATCAGGGACTTTGCCATTTACAGTCCATTATCTCCCACATTAGCTCTGCTGATTTATGTGTGAATGCAAATAACTGCACTGTAAATACAGTGGTGTGCGGTGTGTGTGTGACCGGATCCCTCTATCAGGGGGTTATATGATGGTGTGGCTGCCTCAAAATGAGCATTGATAAAGAGTGACATTATCGATCACACACCCTGCGAACGGGGCAGCCTCCAAACACCTGTGTTTTTAATGGCACGCTTACTTTTTCATGGGTACAGGAATAAATCACAGCTGGGGTGCCTCTGTGCTGTGCCTGGGACCCACCGGTGTGGCAGAGACATTCCATCACATGTAATACTGTGTTAATAATGTCATCTGTGTGTGGTTGAGACATACACACACACACTATGTCTGCATTCATCACCAGTGTCTGGAGGTAGAGGGGACGGGATGGGGGAAGGGAGTGTCGGGGCGGCGGGAGGGGAGACGCGGAGACGGACGCCTCCATTGAGCTCTCTGTCATTCCTCCACAGACAGACACAGACGGCTGGGATAAATATAAGCTCCGTGCGACGCAGCGCAGGCAGGCCAGGCATCACACAAGCTGTCTGCTGCCTGGCTCTGGGAAAGCTGTTCTCAATGACACTAAATTTAGGCCCTGACAATATTCATCAAGACATATGTGCTTCCCCTTTTTAAAAGGCTCTGAGAAGTTAATGAGATTAATGAGACATTTACATTAGCGAGAAACATGTATTGAAAGGAAAAAAGAATAGATTTTATGATATTTGATGGATGGTTTCGATTTCATCATTTTTGTTAAAAAAACATTTTAGGAATACTTATATCTAATGACTGCAAGATACACTAGTCAATTCTGATCATTATAGGATGTCCCTCTAAGCAACCTGGTCTCAGAGAATTTCATATTTTTCGGACGTAAATAAGAGACACTTCATATAGTATGCTTTGTTACCTTTCAAACGTTTCGTATGTATTAATTTGTGGAGCTCCATCACCCATTTCGTATGATATGTTACTAATTGCAGTTCATAATATATGTTACGAATTTGCAAAACGTGAAATATGTTACGAATTCTAACTAGTTGGCTAAAGTTAGCTAGCTCAATAACATTAGCTAGGCTAGGGGTTAGGGTTAAGGTTAGGGTTAAGTTGAGGAGTTAGGTTTAAGGATCCAGATTAGGGTTAGGGGAAGGGTTAGCTAAAAGGGTTAAGTTTAGGGTTAGGGAAAGGTTAGCTAACATGCTAAGTAGTTGCAAACAGCTGTAAAAGAGTAAGTAGTTGAAAAGTTCCCATTTAGATAAAATGCTAAAGATGTCCGGGATGACATTCGAACTCGCAACCGTTATACGCCCACCCATCCACCCCCACCAACCACCCTCCTTTCGTTTTTACCTTAAGTAATCATCTGTCTTATGTACCCTTCCAAAACATAACATATCATACTAAATGGAGTGTCTCGACTTTATGTACAGAATGATATGAAATGCTCTGAGACCAAGTTCCTCTATGTACAGTCATCACCAGTCCTGTGAAAGAGCTGTAAAGGTCCTTCCCTCTCACTGTCTAACCCTCTCTCAAGGAATCAGAAAAACAACGATGCTCAGCTCAGCTCCTCAGGTCTCCAGGGCTTCACTGTCTGCTGCTACTGACCATCCTGAATTGCCTCCCAGAAAATGCCTGTACAGATCATACTGGAGGCCTGTTGGCTGGCAGAATATCCTGTTAGCTTTGAGTTGACACAATTTCCACACTTTATATATTTTTATTTAACTAGGCAAGTCAGTTAAGAACAAATTCTTATTTACAATGGTGGCCTCGGAACAGTGGGTCAACTGCCTTGTTCAGGGGCAGGACGACAGATTTTTACCTTGTCAGCTCGAGGATTTGATATAGCAACCTTTCGGTTACTTGCCCAACGCTCTAACTACTAGGCTACCTGCCGCCCTACCTGCCGCCCCATATATAGGAATAAATTGAATAACTGTTGAAATTTAAAATGATTGACATTTTTAAATGAGTTTACAATGTTTTCAATGGAATGCATAGACAGGCCACTTGATATGGGATATGTATGAGTTGAATTACACCTCTAACTACAACCATGTCTTTAGGTTAATTAATTGTTCATTGTTAAAGCCTCGCATGCATTAGCCCCATCACATAATCTTCCACTTGAAACCCTTATGACAATGAATACTCTCTCAGCCTTGAAATCAAAACATGAACACGTATGGTAAATAATTTCATGTGAACAACAGAGAGGCAGTGCTGCTGGCACTGTACAATTACCCCAATGTACCCAGAGTGATAGCTTGTAATCCACAAGCAGCACAGATCCCTACAGGCACTTAAAGACTTTGACCCTTTGCACTCCCCTGCAATGTGGTTAATGCAGATTACAATGGTCTGACTACTGAGAGCTCTGACACAGCTGTTCCTTCGCTCTGTTCATCTGTGTGTGTGTGTGTGTGTGTGTGTGTGTGTGTGTGTGTGTGTGTGTGTGTGTGTGTGTGTGTGTGTGTGTGTGTGTGTGTGTGTGTGTGTGTGTGTGTGTGTGTGTGTGTGTGTGTGTGTGTGTGTGTGTGTGTGTGTGTGTGTGTGTGTGGGGGGGGGGGTAATTAAAAGAGAGGGTGGCCTAGCTTTAAGCAAAGTCAATAAAAATTGGAAGGAAACTTTGTTAAAAAATCTAAACAATAATTCAGAAACACACATCCTACTGGACCTGGGAGTTGTCCTCTGAGGGGCATTGGGGAGGTGGTGGTGGAGGAGGTGGAGGTTAGGATGATGGCCGCTGAGAGGAATCAAACAGACAGTTCACTTACTTATTTCATCGGGCTAGTGCTTAACGCCTCTATACATCCTGTCTGTCTGTATCTGCACGTCCCAGGACAGCCTGCATTGGCTTAGTCAAGGATTTATTGCAGCTTTTTAATGTTTAACAATATATAACATATAACATTACAGTAACACAATTTAAATTATCGTTGCACAAGAATAAGCACTTTGCCATTAGAGTAGGGTACTATAACACTTTTTTTGTGGACATTGGCCTTATGTTCTGGGTTTAAAGCAAGGGGGGGTTATTATACTGTGTTGTCAGTGCATTGCTCAGTGTATTGAATATATTCTTTCAACTAATTGACTAGTATGGTGAGCGCCACTGAATTAGGCAAATGGGCACAGGATGTGAAGCTGGACTTGATTTATTACTTTGAATGCAACTTGAATCAATGGTTCAGTCCCACCAAAAGCATTGCATTTCCCAGCTGAAATCATTGTTATGCTTAAGAAAAGAGAGATTATGCGGGTCTTGATGAGTTTCACTGAGTTGAATGTGTTTTCATCGCCATTCAGGGGCGAAATCATATTTAATGGCTGACACTCAGTTCATGGCAGGTCCTCCTTTTTCAGCGTGGCAGGTCTCCTCTGTCACCGGGCAGGCTTTTGAGAGGGAGGGCCACAAGATAGGGCCTAACATTCATGAAAAGGGGAGTACAAATTCTGTGGCATGAGAAATGAGAAATGAGAGAAAGGGAGAGCAGTTCATTTGCACACAGCACAACACTGCAGTTGGGCTGAGACTCTCAGACTCTGGGCTCTGTCTGGGCTATAGGGCTCTGTCTGGGCTATAGGCCTCTGTCTGGGCTATAGGTCTCTGTCTGGGCTATAGGCCTCTGCCTGGGCTATAGGCCTCTGTCTGGGCTATAGGCCTCTGTCCGGTCTATAGGCCTCTGTCTGGGCTATAGGGCTCTGTCTGGGCTATAGGCCTCTGTCTGGGCTATAGGCCTCTGTCTGGGCTATAGGCCTCTGTCTGGGCTATAGGCCTCTGTCTGGGCTATAGGCCTCTGTCTGGGCTATAGGGCTCTGTCTGGGCTATAGGCCTTTGTCCGGGCTATAGGACACTGTCTGTGCTATAGGTCTCTGTCTGGGCTATAGGCCTCTGTCTGGGCTATAGGCCTCTGTCTGGGCTATAGGCCTCTGTCCGGTCTATAGGCCTCTGTCTGGGCTATAGGCCTCTGTCCGGGCTATAGGCCTTTGTCCGGGCTATAGGACACTGTCTGTGCTATAGGCCTCTGTCTGGGCTATAGGTCTCTGTCTGGGCTATAGGGTTCTGTCTGGTCTATAGGCCTCTGTCTGGGCTATAGGGTTCTGTCTGGGCTATAGGGTTCTGTCTGGGCTATAGGCCTCTGTCTGGGCTATAGGGTTCTGTCTGATCTATAGGCCTCTGTCTGGGCTATAGGTCTCTGTCTGGGCTATAGGCCTCTGTCTGGGCTATATGCCTCTGTCCGGGCTATAGGGCTCTGTCTGGGCTATAGGTCTCTGTCTGGGCTATAGGCCTCTGTCTGGGATATAGGTCTCTGTCTGGGCTATAGGCATTGGTCTGGGCTATAGGTCTCTGTCTGGGCTATTGGGGCTATGTCTGTGCTATAGGTCTCTGTCTGGGCTATACGTCTCTGTCTGGGCTATAGGCCTCTGTCTGGGCTATAGGTCTCTGTCTGGGCTATAGGCCTCTGTCTGGGCTATAGGTCTCTGGGCTATAGGGCTCTGTCTGGGCTATAGGGCTCTGTCTGGGCTATAGGCCTCTGTCTGGGCTATAGGGCTCTGTCTGGGCTATAGGGCTCTGGCTGGGCTATAGGCCTCTGTCAGGGCTATAGGGTTCTGTCTGGTCTATAGGCCTCTGGCTGGTCTATAGGCCTCTGTCTGCTGACCTGTAACTGACTGGCAACATTGTTTCTGTTACAGAAGAAGACCACTCATTTCATTTCAAGCCACAATGGAGTAGTTTCCTTGGCGTCTAGGTGATAAATGCTGCAAATCTGTAATAAATTAACATGGGGCTTCCCCTCTTTTTTTCTCCCTTTCCCATCGAAGCTGTCGTTTGTTCCAGTGTCCCAAACTAAACACAGTTATATTTTCACAACTGAAACTGCATTCATTTGTAAATCACCCCCGCGCTTTTAATTCCCAGAGTCCGAATTACCTTCTAGGACTAATTCAGAAAGCAGAGGAACAAACATTTGGCTTCAGTTCTAAGAGCTGCCCCAAATTCAACTTTCTGACGTTTTAGTTTGGATTTCTTTGGCCCAGTGCACACATCCGCTAATGTGGACCAAGTAGATCCATCTCTGTGAATTTAAGAGCACTTTACCAACATTATTCTATAAAGCCAAACAATGTTGAGAGAACTGAACACCTAACCAGAATAGAATAAACCCAGTGTCCCAAAATCTGCTGAAGCATTAGTGCTGAGTGATTTGCTTTCTCATGCACCGTCATACCATTGTGTACCTTAGACTGACAAATTAAGTTTTTTAAATGACAAGAAAAAGTATGTTCATAGCAGTAAGCCATACTTTGATGGATGGTTTGCCTCTTATAAATGACGGAATATGACCATTTCCATGTTATTGTTTATCTCATCTTTAGAATATCTTATTGTTACCAGGTTATTTTCCTGCATGATTAGCATAATTGACCACCATTATTTCACCCAAAAACCAATATGTGATGCATTATCTCAGCATGGTCAGTTATGAGATGAGCAGCTATTGGTTGATGAGAGCCCATCCCTGCTCTTTACGCTTTAAAAAGCACCATCTCCATATTGATTATTCCCTGCTAATATGGAATACACCAAATCAATACCAAGCTCTTTTCTCATTTCAGCACAAATCCAATTATTTTCACACCCCAAAATTTAAGAGATACATTTAAAAAAAATCTGCATAGGATAATCATTTTCTTCAATGTAATATGTAAATATATATAGCCTACTAACTTATATCAATATCTATATGGTCTGATTTCAAATACAAAGACACATAATGCATACCTAATGTGACAATTTTATCTACAATTCTGCTTGTATTATTTGGTAAATTAAATGAGTCTAAGTGTGACCCACATAAAGCATTGAGTTTTAAAAAATCCCTGCATTGCATTCCTCTTGAGTTTCATAAGATCCTCTAAGTCCTTCTAATCACCTGGTTACACATAAGGCTATTTGGTTTTTCAAATCATCTCCAGTGAGAGGGAGGGAGGGAGGGAGGGAGGGAGGGAGGGAGGGAGGGAGGGAGGGAGGGAGGGAGGGAGGGAGGGAGGGAGGGAGGGTGAGAGAAAAAGAAGAGAGAGTGTGAGAGAAGAGCGAGAGAGTACACGGAGCATGAGAGAGAGATGGAGCGAGAAAGAGAGAGAAAGAGAGAGAGAGAGAGAGAGAGAGAGAGAGAGAGAGAGAGAGAGAGAGAGAGAGAGAGAGAGAGAGAGAGAGAGAGAGAGAGAGAGAGAGAGAGAGAGAGAGAGAGAGAGAGAGAGATTGGGAGAAAGAAGTACAAGCATGAGAGAGAGGGAGGGAGATAGAGCGAACAAGTGCGAGAGAAGGGGAGGAAGAGAACGAGGAGAGAGAGCAAGCCATCATTACTCTGTAATAAAGCATCCATATGGTGTAACTGTTGAGCTGGTGTAAATCCCCTCAGCTTAACTGCAGCGTACCCTGGTAAGGAAGGTCAGGAGTAAATGCGGCTGACTAAAGCATATGTTTCCTTTTCTCTCCTTTTGTTACTGGCTGGCTGGTGTGTCAGACAGCAGCTGAGAGGTTTGCCATGGGTAGTAGTCAGTATAATGTACAGGTGAACACTGCTCCCTACACCATAGAACCTACACCGTGCAAACTGCACTCCTGACCTGCAATCCCTCACACCTCCACTGTTGCCTGTCAGATCTGGCCGCATGTCACCACTCACAAAGGTACCTATGCAAGAGAGTGCATTTTCTGTTAAGTCATGCACTAACCACTATTAGTCCCTTTTGTTACACAGGTGCGTACACACACACGCCATGGCTCCGTGATTTGTCAATAATCCTGTACTCAGTGTGTCTACGCCCATGTACGGCACATTACCCCCCGGTGTGCAGTCTTAATGATAATGCCATCTCTTAGTCTCTAGACGGGTCAATGTCAGATCAGGGTACAAGTCAGTGCTGTACATGCCAAGGGGACGCTTTATCAGTTCCCTAGACTCTTAGAAACTCTTGGTCCCTTTTTGGTTCCATGTAGAACCCTCTGTGGAAAGCGTTCTACATGGAACCCAAAAGGGTTCGACCTGGAACCAAAAGGGTTATCATATGGGAGCTGCTGAAGAACCCTTCTGGGTTTCTAAGAGTGTAAGACCTTTCCCAATGGACATCACTGTTCACTTTATATAAGGTGTTCTGTTCTGAACTTTACATCAAACTGCTCTCTTCAACTCGTTTATTCACCTGGCTTGATACAGTATTATGTATTCACATTTATTCATTTGTAATAATAACTTAATCACCCAAGATCTCCAAGCCCTTAGAACAAGAAAAAGGGATAAGAAAGACAGATGAAAAGAGCAAAAAGAAGAGCAAAACAGAACATTGTACTTTCTCCTCCTGAGGAGTTTGAAGTGAATCTACTTTCAAAGTAGACAAGACAGTAGTCATCCAGGTCGTGAAGCCTCCTGCTCCTAATTACACAGAGAGCAGGTATAATTACACAACCTTGAGGAAAACCCAAATCCAGTCAATGTAGTTGGCTGCCTCCTCTCCAGTCCCTATGATGATACCTGATTTTACAGCATTGAAAAGTGCAAATAATCCCATCAAAGAGAACAATGTCTCCACACATGCCTCCTACAAGCACCTCTGTCCCAATTACGCACAGCTAAACATGCCGTCTGATGAAGCTCTCTCTCCTTTCCTTTCTGCATTTACAGTCGGAGCATAGAAGTTCAGATGACTAGGAATTACAAGGTTCTAGAACTTTTCTCTCTCTTATTGAGGACTGGGAGTTAGAGGTGTTAAAACTCAGGACATGATTGCGTTAATATTTTACAGAGACAAATGCAGTACAATATGGCAGATTACATCTAGCTGATCTGAGGCTTTTACAATAAAGTTTCATTTTTTATTTATAACGTGACTCGGTAGATCATTTTCTGCTCTTAATTACATATTTTATTTGAAACTAAGTCAAACTTTAAGTGCCTGTTATTATATCTGTCATCATAAGTGTATGTTCCATATCAGTTATAAGATGGTTAATTTGCATACTAGGGAGCAGTGTTTGTGTTAATAGTTTGACCCTGGGGGTGAAGGGTTAAGCTCTCTTCCAGTTGAGTTGTCTGCACAGCAGGCCCTTTGTGTCTGCGGAGGCAGTCAGAGATGGAGCAGGGACACGGTGTGTGTGTGTGTGTGTGTGTGTGTGTGTGTGTGTGTGTGTGTGTGTGTGTGTGTGTGTGTGTGTGTGTGTGTGTGTGTGTGTGTGTGTGTGTGTGTGTGTGTGTGTGTGTGTGTGTGTGTGTGTGTGTGTGTGTGTGTGTGTGTGGTGGGAGGGGTGACACAGGCTAAATGTGCCAGTTTGCCTGGTCAAGTGTTCGTCAGATCTCCCCCACGACACTAAAGGCAGTGATCTCACCCCCTGCCTAGCCTGTAGAGCATGCGCACACAGACACACACACACACATGCATTGCAAACACACTGCTGATCACATGTGCACACGCATTCACAATTACATACACTTTTTTTACCTTAACAAAAACATAAACAAACAAACTGTTGACCCTGCCTCTTGATAAACCAAATTGATGTACTAAAGATACTAAAGATAAATAAAAGTTACATGAAAAGTCATGGACATATATAAACATAATCATAAACATATAGACATGATAGACATACGATCATTATCATAAACATAAAAACATAGTCATAAACATGTTTGTATTTTTTTATTTGACCTTTATTTAGCTAGGCAAGTCAGTTAAGAACAAATTGTTAATTACAATGACCGCCTACCGGGAAACAGTCGGTTAACTGCCTTGTTCAGGGACAGAACATCAGATTTTTACCTTGTCAGCTTGGGTATTCGATCCAGCAGCCTTTCGGTTACTGGCTCAAAGCTCTAACCACTAGGCTACCAATGGAGATATTGTCATCATATAAACATAGATAATTGTTCATAAACATAAAAAACATTGTAATCAACAGATAGACATTGTCATAAACATATAGACATTGTCATAAACATAGATAATTGTTCATAAACATAAAAAACATTGTAATCAACAGATAGACATTGTTATAAACATATAGACATTGTCATAAACATATAGAGACATTGTCATAAACATATAGACATTGTCATAAACATATAGACATTGTCATAAACATATAGAGACATTGTCATAAACATATAAACATTGTCATAAACATATAGACATTGTCATAAACATATAGACATTGTCATAAACATATAGACATTGTCAAAAACATATAGACATTGTCATAAACATAGATAATTGTTCATAAACATAAAAAACATTGTAATCAACAGATAGACATTGTCATAAACATATAGACATTGTCATAAACATAGATAATTGTTCATAAACATAAAAAACATTGTAATCAACAGATAGACATTGTTATAAACATATAGACATTGTCATAAACATATAGAGACATTGCCATAAACATATAAACATTGTCATAAACATATAGACATTGTCATAAACATATAGACATTGTCATAAATATATAGACATTGTCAAAAACATATAGACATTGTCATAAACATATAGACATTGTCATAAACATATAGACATTGTCATAAACATATAGACATTGTCATAAACATATAGACATTGTCATCAACATATAGACATTGTCATAAACATATAGACATTGTAATCAACAGATAGACATTGTCATAAACATATAGACATTGTCATAAACATATAACATATAGACATTGTAATCAACATATAGACATATAAACAAATAGACATTGTCATAAACATATAGACATTGTCATAAACATATAGACATTGTCATAAACATATAGACATTGTCATAAACATATAGACATTGTCATAAACATATAGACATTGTCATAAACATAAGACATTGTCATATAGACATTGTCATAAACATATAGACATTGTCATAAACATATAGACATTGTAATCAACATATAGACATTGTCATAAACATATAGATATAAACATATAGACATTGTCATAAACATATAGACATTGTCATAAACATATAGATAGACATTGTCATAAATAGACATTGTATAGACATTGTCATAAACATATAGACATTGTCATAAACATATAGACATTGTCATAAACATATAGACATTGTCATAAACATATAGACATTGTCATAAACATATAGACATTGTCATAAACATATAGACATTGTCATAAACATATAGACATTGTAATCAACAGATAGACATTGTCATAAACATATAGACATTGTCATCAACATATAGACATTGTAATAAACATATAGACATTGTCATAAACATATAGACATTGTCATAAACATATAGACATTGTCATAATAGACATTGTCATAAACATATAGACATTGTCATAAACATATAGACATTGTCATAAACATATAGACATTGTCATCAACATTGTCATAGACATTGTCATAAATATAGACATTGTAGACATTGTAATAAACAACATTGTCATAGACATTGTCATTATAGACATTGTAATCATAAACATATAGACATTGTCAATCAAATCATATAGACATTGTCATAAACATATAGACATTGTCATAAACATATAGACATTGTCATAAACATATAGACATTGTCAAAAACATATAGACATTGTCATAAACATATAGACATTGTCAAAACATATAGACATTGTCATAAACATATAGACATTGTCATAAACATATAGACATTGTCATAAACATATAGACATTGTCATAAACATATAGACATTGTCATAAACATATAGACATTGTCAATAAACATAGACATTGTAATAAACATATAGACATTGTCATAAACATATAGACATTGTAATCAACATATAGACATTGTCATAAACATATAGACATTGTCAACATATAGACATTGTCATAAACATATAGACATTGTCATAAACATATAGACATTGTCATAAACATATAGACATTGTCATAAACATATAGACATTGTCATAAACATATAGACATTGTCATAAACATATAGACATTGTAATAAACAGATAGACATTGTCATAAACATATAGACATTGTAAAACATCATTGTCACATATAGACATTGTCATAAACATATAGACATTGTAATCAACAGATAGACATTGTCATAAACATAAACATTGTCATAAACATATAGACATTGTCATAAACATATAGACATTGTAATCAACATATAGACATTGATAAACATTAGTCATAAACATATAGACATTGTAATCAACAGATAGACATTGTCATAAACATACATTGTCATAAACATATAGACATTGTCATAAACATATAGACATTGTCATAAACATATAGACATTGTCATAAACATATAGACATTGTCATAAACATATAGACATTGTCATAAACATATAGACATTGTCATAAACATATAGACATTGTCAAACATATAGACATTGTCATAAACATATAGACATTGTAATCAACAGATAGACATTGTCATAAACATATAGACATTGTCAATCAAACATATAGACATTGTCATAAACATATAGACATTGTCATAAACATATAGACATTGTCATAAACATATAGACATTGTCATAAACATATAGACATTGTAATCAACATAAACATATATAGACATTGTCATAAACATATAGACATTGTAATCAACATATAGACATTGTCATAAACATATAGACATTGTCATAAACATATAGACATTGTCATAAACATATAGACATTGTCATAAACATATAGACATTGTAATCAACAGATAGACATTGTCATAAACATAGTCATTGTCATAAACATATAGACATTGTCATAAACATATAGACATTGTCATAAACATATTGTTGTCATAAACATATAAACATATAGACATTGTCATAAACATATAGACATTGTCATAAACATATAGACATTGTCATAAACATATAGACATTGTAATCAACAGATAGACATTGTCATAAACATATAGACATTGTAATCAACATATAGACATTGTCATAAACATATAGACATTGTCATAAACATATAGACATTGTCATAAACATATAGACATTGTAATCAACAGATAGACATTGTCATAAACATTGACATTGTCATAAACATATAGACATTGTCAACATAACATTGTCATAAACAAATAGACATTGTCATAAACATATAGACATTGTCATAAACATATAGACATTGTCATAAACATATAAATTGTCATAAACATATAGACATTGTCAAAACATATAGACATTGTCATAAACATATAGACATTGTCATAAACATATAGACATTGTAATCAACAATAGACATTGTCATAAACATATAGACATTGTCATAAACATATAGACATTGTCAAAACATATAGACATTGTCATAAACATATAGACATTGTCATAAACATATAGACATTGTCATAAACATATAGACATTGTCATAAACATATAGACATTGTCATAAACATATAGACATTGTCATAAACATATAGACATTGTCATAAACATATAGACATTGTCATAAACATATAGACATTGTCATAAACATATAGACATTGTCATAAACATATAGACATTGTCATAAACAACATTGTAATCAACAGATAGACATTGTCATAAACATATAGACATTAGACATTGTCATAAACATATAGACATTGTCATAAACATTGTCATAAACATTGTATCAACAGACATTGTCATAAACATATAGACATTGTCATAAACATATAGACATTGTCATAAACATATAGACATTGTCATAAACATATAGACATTGTAATCAACATAGACATTGTCATAAACATATAGACATTGTAATCAACATATAGACATTGTCATAAACATATAGACATTGTCATAAACATATAGACATTGTCATAAACATATAGACATTGTAATCAACATATAGACATTGTCATAACAGATAGACATTGTCATAAACATATAGACATTGTAATCAACATATAGACATTGTCATAAACATATAGACATTGTCATAAACATATAGACATTGTCATAAACATATAGACATTGTCATAAACATATAGACATTGTCAAAACATATAGACATTGTCATAAACATATAGACATTGTAATCAACAGATAACATATAGACATTGTCATAAACATATAGACATTGTCATAAACATATAGACATTGTCATAAACATATAGACATTGTCATAAACATATAGACATTGTAATCAACAGATAGACATTGTCATAAACATAGAGACATTGTCATAAACATATAGACATTGTAATCAACAGATAGACATTGTCATAAACATATAGACATTGTCATAAACATATAGACATTGTCATAAACATATAGACATTGTAATCAACAGATAGACATTGGCATAAACATATAGACATTGTCATAAACATATAGACATTGTCAAACATATAGACATTGTCATAAACATATAGACATTGACAAAAACAAATAGATATTGTCATAAACATATAGAGACATTGTCATAAACATATAGACATTGTCATAAACATATAGACATTGTCATAAACATATAGACATTGTCATAAACATATAGACATTGTCATAAACATATATAGACATTGTCATAAACATATAGACATTGTCATAAACATATATAGACATTGTCATAAACATATAGACATTGTCATAAACATATAGACATTGTAATCAACAGATAGACATTGTCATAAACATAGAGACATTGTCATAAACATATAGACATTGTCATAAACATATAGACATTGTCATAAACATATAGACATTGTAATCAACAGATAGACATTGTCATAAACATATAGACATTGTCATAAACATATAGACATTGTCATAAACATATAGACATTGTCATAAACATATAGACATTGTCATAAACATATAGACATTGTCATAAACATATAGACATTGTCATAAACATATAGACATTGTCATAAACATAGAGACATTGTCATAAACAAATAGACATTGTCATAAACATATAGACATTGTCATAAACATATAGACATTGTCATAAACATATAGACATTGTCATAAACATATAGACATTGTCATAAACATAGAGACATTGTCATAAACATAGAGACATTGTCATAAACATATAAACATTGTCATAAACATAGAGACATTGTCATAAACATATAGACATTGTCATAAACATAGAGACATTGTCATAAACATATAAACATTGTCATAAACATATTGTCATAAACATAGACATTGTCATAAACATATAGACATTGTCATAAACATATAGACATTGTCATAAACATATAGACATTGTCATAAACATATAGACATTGTCATAAACATATAGACATTGTCATAAACATATAGACATTGTCATAAACATATAGACATTGTCATAAACATATAGACATTGTCATAAACATATAGACATTGTCATAAACATATAGACATTGTCATAAACATATAGACATTGTCATAAACATATAGACATTGTCATAAACATATAGACATTGTCAAAACATATAGACATTGTCATAAACATAGAGACATTGTCATAAACATATAGACATTGTCATAAACATAGAGACATTGTCATAAACATATAGACATTGTCATAAACAGATAGACATTGTCATAAACATATAGACATTGTAATCAACAGATAGACATTGTCATAAACATATAGACATTGTCATAAACATATATAGACATTGTCATAAACATATATAGACATTGTCATAAACATATATAGACATTGTCATAAACATATATAGACATTGTCATAAACATATATAGACATTGTCATAAACATATAAACATTGTCATAAACATATAGACATTGTCATAAACATATAGACATTGTCATAAACATATAGACATTGTCATAAACATATAGACATTGTCATAAACATATAGACATTGTAATCAACAGATAGACATTGTCATAAACATAGAGACATTGTCATAAACATATAGACATTGTAATCAACAGATAGATAAACATAGAGACATTGTCATAAACATATAGACATTGTAATCAACAGATAGACATTGTCATAAACATAGAGACATTGTCATAAACATATAGACATTGTCATAAACATATAGACATTGTCATAAACATATAGACATTGTCATAAACATAGAGACATTGTAATCAACAGATAGACATTGTCATAAACATAGAGACATTGTCATAAACATATAGACATTGTAATCAACAGATAGACATTGTCATAAACATATAGACATTGTCATAAACATATAGACATTGTAATCAACAGATAGACATTGTCATAAACATAGAGACATTGTCATAAACATATAGACATTGTCATAAACATATAGACATTGTCATAAACATATAGACATTGTCATAAACATATAGACATTGTCATAAACATATAGACATTGTCATAAACATATAGACATTGTAATCAACAGATAGACATTGTCATAAACATATAGACATTGTCAAAAACATATAGACATTGTAATCAACATATAGACATTGTCATAAACATATAGACATTGTCATAAACATATAGACATTGTCATAAACATATAGACATTGTCATAAACATATAGACATTGTCATAAACATATAGACATTGTCATAAACATAGAGACATTGTAATCAACAGATAGACATTGTCATAAACATATAGACATTGTAATCAACATATAGACATTGTCATAAACATATAGACATTGTCATAAACATATAGACATTGTCATAAACATATAGACATTGTCATAAACATATAGACATTGTAATCAACAGATAGACATTGTCATAAACATATAGACATTGTAATCAACATATAGACATTGTCATAAACATAGAGACATTGTCATAAACATATAGACATTGTCATAAACATAGAGACATTGTCATAAACATATAGACATTGTAATCAACAGATAGACATTGTCATAAACATAGAGACATTGTCATAAACATATAGACATTGTCATAAACATATAGACATTGTCATAAACATAGAGACATTGTCATAAACATATAGACATTGTCATAAACATATAGACATTGTCATAAACATATAGACATTGTCATAAACATATAGACATTGTAATCAACAGATAGACATTGTCATAAACATATAGACATTGTAATCAACAGATAGACATTGTCATAAACATATAGACATTGTCATAAACATATAGACATTGTCATAAACATATAGACATTGTAATCAACAGATAGACATTGTCATAAACATATAGACATTGTCATAAACATATAGACATTGTAATCAACATATAGACATTGTCATAAACAAATAGACATTGTCATAAACATATAGACATTGTCATAAACATATAGAGACATTGCCATAAACATATAAACATTGTCATAAACATATAGACATTGTCATAAACATATAGACATTGTCATAAACATATAGACATTGTCAAAAACATATAGACATTGTCATAAACATATAGACATTGTCATAAACATATAGACATTGTAATCAACAGATAGACATTGTCATAAACATATAGACATTGTCATGAACATATAGACATTGTCATAAACATATAGACATTGTCATAAACATATAGACATTGTCATAAACATATATAGACATTGTCATAAACATATAGACATTGTCATAAACATATAGACATTGTCATAAACATATAGACATTGTCATAAACATATAGACATTGTCATAAACATATAGACATTGTCATAAACATATAGACATTGTCATAAACATAGAGACATTGTCATAAACATATAGACATTGTCATAAACATAGAGACATTGTCATAAACATATAGACATTGTCATAAACAGATAGACATTGTCGTAAACATATAGACATTGTAATCAACAGATAGACATTGTCATAAACATATAGACATTGTCATAAACATATAGACATTGTCATAAACATATAGACATTGTCATAAACATATAGACATTGTCATAAACATATAGACATTGTCATAAACATATAGACATTGTCATAAACATAGAGACATTGTCATAAACATATAGACATTGTCATAAACATAGAGACATTGTCATAAACATATAGACATTGTCATAAACAGATAGACATTGTCATAAACATATAGACATTGTAATCAACAGATAGACATTGTCATAAACATATAGACATTGTCATAAACATATATAGACATTGTCATAAACATATATAGACATTGTCATAAACATATATAGACATTGTCATAAACATATATAGACATTGTCATAAACATATATAGACATTGTCATAAACATATAAACATTGTCATAAACATATAGACATTGTCATAAACATATAGACATTGTCATAAACATATAGACATTGTCATAAACATATAGACATTGTCATAAACATATAGACATTGTAATCAACAGATAGACATTGTCATAAACATAGAGACATTGTCATAAACATATAGACATTGTAATCAACAGATAGACATTGTCATAAACATAGAGACATTGTCATAAACATATAGACATTGTCATAAACATATAGACATTGTCATAAACATATAGACATTGTCATAAACATAGAGACATTGTAATCAACAGATAGACATTGTCATAAACATAGAGACATTGTCATAAACATATAGACATTGTAATCAACAGATAGACATTGTCATAAACATATAGACATTGTCATAAACATATAGACATTGTAATCAACAGATAGACATTGTCATAAACATAGAGACATTGTCATAAACATATAGACATTGTCATAAACATATAGACATTGTCATAAACATATAGACATTGTCATAAACATATAGACATTGTCATAAACATATAGACATTGTCATAAACATATAGACATTGTAATCAACAGATAGACATTGTCATAAACATATAGACATTGTCAAAAACATATAGACATTGTAATCAACATATAGACATTGTCATAAACATATAGACATTGTCATAAACATATAGACATTGTCATAAACATATAGACATTGTCATAAACATATAGACATTGTCATAAACATATAGACATTGTCATAAACATAGAGACATTGTAATCAACAGATAGACATTGTCATAAACATATAGACATTGTAATCAACATATAGACATTGTCATAAACATATAGACATTGTCATAAACATATAGACATTGTCATAAACATATAGACATTGTCATAAACATATAGACATTGTAATCAACAGATAGACATTGTCATAAACATATAGACATTGTAATCAACATATAGACATTGTCATAAACATAGAGACATTGTCATAAACATATAGACATTGTCATAAACATAGAGACATTGTCATAAACATATAGACATTGTAATCAACAGATAGACATTGTCATAAACATAGAGACATTGTCATAAACATATAGACATTGTCATAAACATATAGACATTGTCATAAACATAGAGACATTGTCATAAACATATAGACATTGTCATAAACATATAGACATTGTCATAAACATATAGACATTGTCATAAACATATAGACATTGTAATCAACAGATAGACATTGTCATAAACATATAGACATTGTAATCAACAGATAGACATTGTCATAAACATATAGACATTGTCAGAAGACATTGTCATAAACATATAGACATTGTAATCAACATATAGACATTGTCATAAACATAGAGACATTGTCATAAACATATAGACATTGTCATAAACATAGAGACATTGTCATAAACATATAGAGACATTGCCATAAACATATAAACATTGTCATAAACATATAGACATTGTCATAAACATATAGACATTGTCATAAACATATAGACATTGTCAAAAACATATAGACATTGTCATAAACATATAGACATTGTCATAAACATAAGACATTGTAATCAACAGATAGACATTGTCATAAACATATAGACATTGTCATGAACATATAGACATTGTCATAAACATATAGACATTGTCATAAACATATAGACATTGTCATAAACATATATAGACATTGTCATAAACATATAGACATTGTCATAAACATATAGACATTGTCATAAACATATAGACATTGTCATAAACATATAGACATTGTCATAAACATATAGACATTGTCATAAACATATAGACATTGTCATAAACATAGAGACATTGTCATAAACATATAGACATTGTCATAAACATAGAGACATTGTCATAAACATATAGACATTGTCATAAACAGATAGACATTGTCATAAGACATTGTAATCAACAGATAGACATTGTCATAAACATATAGACATTGTCATAAACATATAGACATTGTCATAAACATATAGACATTGTCATAAACATATAGACATTGTCATAAACATATAGACATTGTCATAAACATATAGACATTGTCATAAACATAGAGACATTGTCATAAACATATAGACATTGTCATAAACATAGAGACATTGTCATAAACATATAGACATTGTCATAAACAGATAGACATTGTCATAAACATATAGACATTGTAATCAACAGATAGACATTGTCATAAACATATAGACATTGTCATAAACATATATAGACATTGTCATAAACATATATAGACATTGTCATAAACATATATAGACATTGTCATAAACATATATAGACATTGTCATAAACATATATAGACATTGTCATAAACATATAAACATTGTCATAAACATATAGACATTGTCATAAACATATAGACATTGTCATAAACATATAGACATTGTCATAAACATATAGACATTGTCATAAACATATAGACATTGTAATCAACAGATAGACATTGTCATAAACATAGAGACATTGTCATAAACATATAGACATTGTAATCAACAGATAGACATTGTCATAAACATAGAGACATTGTCATAAACATATAGACATTGTCATAAACATATAGACATTGTCATAAACATATAGACATTGTCATAAACATAGAGACATTGTAATCAACAGATAGACATTGTCATAAACATAGAGACATTGTCATAAACATATAGACATTGTAATCAACAGATAACATTGTCATAAACATATAGACATTGTCATAAACATATAGACATTGTAATCAACAGATAGACATTGTCATAAACATAGAGACATTGTCATAAACATATAGACATTGTCATAAACATATAGACATTGTCATAAACATATAGACATTGTCATAAACATATAGACATTGTCATAAACATATAGACATTGTCATAAACATATAGACATTGTAATCAACAGATAGACATTGTCATAAACATATAGACATTGTCAAAAACATATAGACATTGTAATCAACATATAGACATTGTCATAAACATATAGACATTGTCATAAACATATAGACATTGTCATAAACATATAGACATTGTCATAAACATATAGACATTGTCATAAACATATAGACATTGTCATAAACATAGAGACATTGTAATCAACAGATAGACATTGTCATAAACATATAGACATTGTAATCAACATATAGACATTGTCATAAACATATAGACATTGTCATAAACATATAGACATTGTCATAAACATATAGACATTGTCATAAACATATAGACATTGTAATCAACAGATAGACATTGTCATAAACATATAGACATTGTAATCAACATATAGACATTGTCATAAACATAGAGACATTGTCATAAACATATAGACATTGTCATAAACATAGAGACATTGTCATAAACATATAGACATTGTAATCAACAGATAGACATTGTCATAAACATAGAGACATTGTCATAAACATATAGACATTGTCATAAACATATAGACATTGTCATAAACATAGAGACATTGTCATAAACATATAGACATTGTCATAAACATATAGACATTGTCATAAACATATAGACATTGTCATAAACATATAGACATTGTAATCAACAGATAGACATTGTCATAAACATATAGACATTGTAATCAACAGATAGACATTGTCATAAACATATAGACATTGTCATAAACAGATAGACATTGTCATAAACATATAGACATTGTAATCAACATATAGACATTGTCATAAACATAGAGACATTGTCATAAACATATAGACATTGTCATAAACATAGAGACATTGTCATAAACATATAGACATTGTAATCAACAGATAGACATTGTCATAAACATAGAGACATTGTCATAAACATATAGACATTGTCATAAACATATAGACATTGTCATAAACATAGAGACATTGTCATAAACATATAGACATTGTCATAAACATATAGACATTGTCATAAACATATAGACATTGTCATAAACATATAGACATTGTAATCAACAGATAGACATTGTCATAAACATATAGACATTGTAATCAACAGATAGACATTGTCATAAACATATAGACATTGTCATAAACATATAGACATTGTCATAAACATATAGACATTGTAATCAACAGATAGACATTGTCATAAACATATAGACATTGTCATAAACATATAGACATTGTAATCAACATATAGACATTGTCATAAACAAATAGACATTGTCATAAACATATAGACATTGTCATAAACATATAGAGACATTGCCATAAACATATAAACATTGTCATAAACATATAGACATTGTCATAAACATATAGACATTGTCATAAACATATAGACATTGTCAAAAACATATAGACATTGTCATAAACATATAGACATTGTCATAAACATATAGACATTGTAATCAACAGATAGACATTGTCATAAACATATAGACATTGTCATAAACATATAGACATTGTCATAAACATATAGACATTGTCATAAACATATAGACATTGTCGTAAACATATATAGACATTGTCATAAACATATAGACATTGTCATAAACATATAGACATTGTCATAAACATATAGACATTGTCATAAACATATAGACATTGTCATAAACGTATAGGCATTGTCATAAACATATAGACATTGTCATAAACATATAGACATTGTCATAAACATATAGACATTGTCATAAACATATAGGCATTGTCATAAACATAGACGCATTGGCATAAACATATATAGACATTGTCATAAACATATATAGACATTGTCATAAACATATATAGACATTGTCATAAACATATAGGCATTGTCATAAACATATAGACATTGTCATAAACATATAGACATTGTCATAAACATATAGACATTGTCATAAACATATATAGACATTGTCATAAACATATAGACATTGTCATAAACATATATAGACATTGTCATAAACATATAGACCTTGTCATAAACATAGACGCATTGTCATAAACAGATAGGCATTGTCATAAACATATAGACATTGTCATAAACATATAGACATTGTCATAAACATATAGGCATTGTCATAAACATATAGACATTGTCATAAACATATAGACATTGTCATAAACATATAGGCATTGTCATAAACATATAGACATTGTCATAAACATATAGACATTGTCATAAACATATAGACATTGTCATAAACATATAGGCATTGTCATAAACATAGACGCATTGTCATAAACATATATAGACATTGTCATAAACATATATAGACATTGTCATAAACATATATAGACATTGTCATAAACATATAGGCATTGTCATAAACATATAGACATTGTCATAAACATATAGACATTGTCATAAACATATAGACATTGTCATAAACATAGACGCATTGTCATAAACATAGACGCATTGTCATAAACATATAGACATTGTCATAAACATATAGACATTGTCATAAACATAGAGACATTGTCATAAACAAATAGACATTGTCATAAACATATAGACATTGTAATCAACATATAGACATTGTCATAAACATATAGACATTGTCATAAACATATAGACATTGTCATAAACATAGAGACATTGTCATAAACATAGAGACATTGTCATAAACATATAAACATTGTCATAAACATTGTCATAAACATATAGACATTGTCATAAACATATAGACATTGTCATAGAGACATTGTCATAAACATATAAACATTGTCATAAACATAGAGACATTGTAATCAACAGATAGACATTGTCATAAACATATAGACATTGTCATAAACATATATAGACATTGTCATAAACATATATAGACATTGTCATAAACATATATAGACATTGTCATAAACATATATAGACATTGTCATAAACATATATAGACATTGTCATAAACATATATAGACATTGTCATAAACATATAAACATTGTCATAAACATATAGACATTGTCATAAACATATAGACATTGTCATAAACATATATAGACATTGTCATAAACATATATAGACATTGTCATAAACATATAGACATTGTCATAAACATATATAGACATTGTCATAAACATATAGACATTGTCATAAACATATATAGACATTGTCATAAACATATAGACATTGTCATAAACATATATAGACATTGTCATAAACATATAGACCTTGTCATAAACATAGACGCATTGTCATAAACAGATAGGCATTGTCATAAACATATAGACATTGTCATAAACATATAGACATTGTCATAAACATATAGGCATTGTCATAAACATATAGACATTGTCATAAACATATAGACATTGTCATAAACATATAGGCATTGTCATAAACATATAGACATTGTCATAAACATATAGACATTGTCATAAACATATAGACATTGTCATAAACATATAGGCATTGTCATAAACATAGACGCATTGTCATAAACATATATAGACATTGTCATAAACATATATAGACATTGTCATAAACATATATAGACATTGTCATAAACATATAGGCATTGTCATAAACATATAGACATTGTCATAAACATATAGACATTGTCATAAACATATAGACATTGTCATAAACATGACGCATTGTCATAAACATAGACATTGTCATAAACATATATAGACATTGTCATAAACATATATAGACATTGTCATAAACATATAAACATTGTCATAAACATATAGACATTGTCATAAACATATAGACATTGTCATAAACATATATAGACATTGTCATAAACATATATAGACATTGTCATAAACATATAGACATTGTCATAAACATATATAGACATTGTCATAAACATATAGACATTGTCATAAACATATATAGACATTGTCATAAACATATAGACATTGTCATAAACATATATAGACATTGTCATAAACATATAGACATTGTCATAAACATAGACGCATTGTCATAAACAGATAGACATTGTCATAAACATATAGACATTGTCATAAACATATAGACATTGTCATAAACATATAGACATTGTCATAAACATATATAGACATTGTCATAAACATATAGACATTGTCATAAACATATAGACATTGTCATAAACATATAGACCTTGTCATAAACATAGACGCATTGTCATAAACAGATAGACATTGTCATAAACATATAGACATTGTCATAAACATATAGGCATTGTCATAAACATATAGACATTGTCATAAACATATAGACATTGTCATAAACATATAGACATTGTCATAAACAGATAGACATTGTCATTCAACAAATAGACATTGTCATAAACATATAGACATTGTCATAAACATATAGACATTGTCATAAACATATAGACATTGTCATAAACATATAGACATTGTCATAAACATATAGACATTGTCATAAACAGATAGACATTGTCATTCAAAATAGATATTGTCATAAACATATAGACATTGTCATAAACATATAGACATTGTCATAAACATATAGACATTGTCATAAACATATAGACATTGTCATAAACATATAGGCATTGTCATAAACATATAGACATTGTCATAAACATATAGACATTGTCATAAACATATAGACATTGTCATAAACAGATAGACATTGTCATTCACAAATAGATATTGTCATAAACATATAGACATTGTCATAAACATATAGACATTGTCATAAACATATAGACATTGTCATAAACATATAGACATTGTCATAAACATATAGACATTGTCATAAACAGATAGACATTGTCATAAACATATAGACATTGTCATAAACAGATAGACATTGTCATAAACATATAGACATTGTCATAAACAGATAGACATTGTCATAAACATATAGACATTGTCATAAACAGATAGACATTGTCATAAACAGATAGACATTGTCATAAACATATAGACATTGTCATAAACAGATAGACATTGTCATAAACATATAGACATTGTCATAAACATATAGACATTGTCATAAACAGATAGACATTGTCATAAACATATAGACATTGTCATAAACAGATAGACATTGTCATTATAGACATTGTCATAAACATATAGACATTGTCATAAACAGATAGACATTGTCATAAACATATAGACATTGTCATAAACAGATAGACATTGTCATAAACATATAGACATTGTCATAAACAGATAGACATTGTCATAAACATATAGACATTGTCATAAACATATAGGCATTGTCATAAACATATAGACATTGTCATAAACATATAGACATTGTCATAAACATATAGGCATTGTCATAAACATAGACGCATTGTCATAAACATATATAGACATTGTCATAAACATATATAGACATTGTCATAAACATATATAGACATTGTCATAAACATATAGGCATTGTCATAAACATATAGACATTGTCATAAACATATAGACATTGTCATAAACATATAGACATTGTCATAAACATAGACGCATTGTCATAAACATAGACGCATTGTCATAAACATATAGACATTGTCATAAACATATAGACATTGTCATAAACATAGAGACATTGTCATAAACAAATAGACATTGTCATAAACATATAGACATTGTAATCAACATATAGACATTGTCATAAACATATAGACATTGTCATAAACATATAGACATTGTCATAAACATAGAGACATTGTCATAAACATAGAGACATTGTCATAAACATATAAACATTGTCATAAACATAGAGACATTGTCATAAACATATAGACATTGTCATAAACATAGAGACATTGTCATAAACATATAAACATTGTCATAAACATAGAGACATTGTAATCAACAGATAGACATTGTCATAAACATATAGACATTGTCATAAACATATATAGACATTGTCATAAACATATATAGACATTGTCATAAACATATATAGACATTGTCATAAACATATATAGACATTGTCATAAACATATATAGACATTGTCATAAACATGTTGTCATAAACATATAAACATTGTCATAAACATATAGACATTGTCATAAACATATAGACATTGTCATAAACATATATAGACATTGTCATAAACATATATAGACATTGTCATAAACATATAGACATTGTCATAAACATATATAGACATTGTCATAAACATATAGACATTGTCATAAACATATATAGACATTGTCATAAACATATAGACATTGTCATAAACATATATAGACATTGTCATAAACATATAGACCTTGTCATAAACATAGACGCATTGTCATAAACAGATAGGCATTGTCATAAACATATAGACATTGTCATAAACATATAGACATTGTCATAAACATATAGGCATTGTCATAAACATATAGACATTGTCATAAACATATAGACATTGTCATAAACATATAGGCATTGTCATAAACATATAGACATTGTCATAAACATTGTCATAAACATATAGACATTGTCATAAACATATAGACATTGTCATAAACATATAGGCATTGTCATAAACATAGACGCATTGTCATAAACATATATAGACATTGTCATAAACATATATAGACATTGTCATAAACATATATAGACATTGTCATAAACATATAGGCATTGTCATAAACATATAGACATTGTCATAAACATATAGACATTGTCATAAACATATAGACATTGTCATAAACATAGACGCATTGTCATAAACATAGACGCATTGTCATAAACATATATAGACATTGTCATAAACATATATAGACATTGTCATAAACATATAAACATTGTCATAAACATATAGACATTGTCATAAACATATAGACATTGTCATAAACATATATAGACATTGTCATAAACATATATAGACATTGTCATAAACATATAGACATTGTCATAAACATATATAGACATTGTCATAAACATATAGACATTGTCATAAACATATATAGACATTGTCATAAACATATAGACATTGTCATAAACATATATAGACATTGTCATAAACATATAGACCTTGTCATAAACATAGACGCATTGTCATAAACAGATAGACATTGTCATAAACATATAGACATTGTCATAAACATATATAGACATTGTCATAAACATATAGACATTGTCATAAACATATATAGACATTGTCATAAACATATAGACATTGTCATAAACATATATAGACATTGTCATAAACATATAGACATTGTCATAAACATAGAGACATTGTCATAAACAGATAGACATTGTCATAAACATATAGACATTGTCATAAACATATAGGCATTGACATTGTCATAAACATATAGACATTGTCATAAACATATAGACATTGTCATAAACATATAGACATTGTCATAAACAGATAGACATTGTCATTCACAAATAGATATTGTCATAAACATATAGACATTGTCATAAACATATAGGCATTGTCATAAACATATAGACATTGTCATAAACATATAGACATTGTCATAAACATATAGACATTGTCATAAACAGATAGACATTGTCATTCACAAATAGATATTGTCATAAACATATAGACATTGTCATAAACATATAGACATTGTCATAAACATATAGACATTGTCATAAACATATAGACATTGTCATAAACATATAGTTGTCATAAACATATAGACATTGTCATAAACATATAGAATTGTCATAAACATAGACATTGTCATAAACAAATAGACATTGTCATAAACATATAGACATTGTAATCAACATATAGACATTGTCATAAACATATAGACATTGTCATAAACATATAGACATTGTCATAAACATAGAGACATTGTCATAAACATAGAGACATTGTCATAAACATATAAACATTGTCATAAACATAGAGACATTGTCATAAACATATAGACATTGTCATAAACATAGAGACATTGTCATAAACATATAAACATTGTCATAAACATAGAGACATTGTAATCAACAGATAGACATTGTCATAAACATATAGACATTGTCATAAACATATATAGACATTGTCATAAACATATATAGACATTGTCATAAACATATATAGACATTGTCATAAACATATATAGACATTGTCATAAACATATATAGACATTGTCATAAACATATATAGACATTGTCATAAACATATAAACATTGTCATAAACATATAGACATTGTCATAAACATATAGACATTGTCATAAACATATATAGACATTGTCATAAACATATATAGACATTGTCATAAACATATAGACATTGTCATATATATAGACATTGTCATAAACATTGTCATATATAGACATTGTCATAAACATATATAGACATTGTCATAAACATATAGACATTGTCATAAACATATATAGACATTGTCATAAACATATAGACCTTGTCATAAACATAGACGCATTGTCATAAACAGATAGGCATTGTCATAAACATATAGACATTGTCATAAACATATAGACATTGTCATAAACATATAGGCATTGTCATAAACATATAGACATTGTCATAAACATATAGACATTGTCATAAACATATAGGCATTGTCATAAACATATAGACATTGTCATAAACATATAGACATTGTCATAAACATATAGACATTGTCATAAACATATAGGCATTGTCATAAACATAGACGCATTGTCATAAACATATATAGACATTGTCATAAACATATATAGACATTGTCATAAACATATATAGACATTGTCATAAACATATAGGCATTGTCATAAACACATTGTCATAAACATATAGACATTGTCATAAACATATAGACATTGTCATAAACATATAGACATTGTCATAAACATAGAGCATTGTCATAAACATAGACGCATTGTCATAAACATATATAGACATTGTCATAAACATATATAGACATTGTCATAAACATATAAACATTGTCATAAACATATAGACATTGTCATAAACATATAGACATTGTCATAAACATATATAGACATTGTCATAAACATATATAGACATTGTCATAAACATATAGACATTGTCATAAACATATATAGACATTGTCATAAACATATAGACATTGTCATAAACATATATAGACATTGTCATAAACATATAGACATTGTCATAAACATATATAGACATTGTCATAAACATATAGACCTTGTCATAAACATAGACGCATTGTCATAAACAGATAGACATTGTCATAAACATATAGACATTGTCATAAACATATATAGACATTGTCATAAACATATAGACATTGTCATAAACATATATAGACATTGTCATAAACATATAGACATTGTCATAAACATATATAGACATTGTCATAAACATATAGACCTTGTCATAAACATAGACGCATTGTCATAAACAGATAGACATTGTCATAAACATATAGACATTGTCATAAACATATAGGCATTGTCATAAACATATAGACATTGTCATAAACATATAGACATTGTCATAAACATATAGACATTGTCATAAACAGATAGACATTGTCATTCACAAATAGATATTGTCATAAACATATAGACATTGTCATAAACATATAGGCATTGTCATAAACATATAGACATTGTCATAAACATATAGACATTGTCATAAACATATAGACATTGTCATAAACAGATAGACATTGTCATTCACAAATAGATATTGTCATAAACATATAGACATTGTCATAAACATATAGGCATTGTCATAAACATATAGACATTGTCATAAACATATAGACATTGTCATAAACATATAGGCATTGTCATAAACATATAGACATTGTCATAAACATATAGACATTGTCATAAACATATAGACATTGTCATAAACAGATAGACATTGTCATTCACAAATAGATATTGTCATAAACATATAGACATTGTCATAAACATATAGACATTGTCATAAACATATAGACATTGTCATAAACATATAGACATTGTCATAAACATATAGACATTGTCATAAACATAGACATTGTCATAAACATATAGACATTGTCATAAACAGATAGACATTGTCATAAACATATAGACATTGTCATAAACAGATAGACATTGTCATAAACATATAGACATTGTCATAAACAGATAGACATTGTCATAAACAGATAGACATTGTCATAAACATATAGACATTGTCATAAACAGATAGACATTGTCATAAACATATAGACATTGTCATAAACATATAGACATTGTCATAAACAGATAGACATTGTCATAAACATATAGACATTGTCATAAACAGATAGACATTGTCATAAACATATAGACATTGTCATAAACATATAGACATTGTCATAAACAGATAGACATTGTCATAAACATATAGACATTGTCATAAACAGATAGACATTGTCATAAACATATAGACATTGTCATAAACAGATAGACATTGTCATAAACATATAGACATTGTCATAAACATATAGGCATTGTCATAAACATATAGACATTGTCATAAACATATAGACATTGTCATAAACATATAGACATTGTCATAAACAGATAGACATTGTCATAAACAGATAGAGACATTTTCATAAACATAGAGACATTTTCATAAACTTATAGACATTGTCATAAAGATAGAGACATTGTCATAAACATAGAGACATTTTCATAAACTTATAGACATTGTCATAAAGATAGAGACATTGTCATAAACATATAGACATTGTCATAAACATATAGACATTGTCATAAACATATAGACATTGTCATAAACATATATAGACATTGTCATAAACATATAGACATTGTCATAAACATATATAGACATTGACATAAACATATAGACATTGTCATAAACATATATAGACATTGTCATAAACATATAGACATTGTCATAAACATATATAGACATTTTCATAAACTTATAGACATTGTCATAAAGATAGAGACATTGTCATAAACAGATAGACATTGTCATAGACATATAGACATTGTCATAAACATATAGACATTGTCATAAACATATATAGACATTGTCATAGACATATAGACATTGTCATAAACATATAGACATTGTCATAAACATATATAGACATTGTCATTCACAAATAGACATTGTCATAAACATATAGACATTGTCATAAACATATATAGACATTGTCATAAACATATAGACATTGTCATAAACATATATAGACATTTTCATAAACTTATAGACATTGTCATAAAGATAGAGACATTGTCATAAACAGATAGACATTGTCATAGACATATAGACATTTTCATAAACTTATAGACATTGTCATAAACATATAGAGACAATGTCATAAACAAATAGACATTGTCATAAACATAGAGACATTTTCATAAACATATAGACATTGTCATAAACATATATAGACATTGTCATAAACATATAGACATTGTCATAAACATATATAGACATTGTCATAAACATATAGACCTTGTCATAAACATAGACGCATTGTCATAAACAGATAGGCATTGTCATAAACATATAGGCATTGTCATAAACATAGAGACATTGTCATAAACATATAGGCATTGTCATAAACATAGAGACATTGTCATAAACATATAGGCATTGTCATAAACAGATAGACATTGTCATAAACATATAGACATTGTCATTCACAAATAGATATTGTCATAAACATAGAGACATTGTCATTCACAAATAGATATTGTCATAAACATAGAGACATTGTCATAAACATATAGACATTGTCATAAACATAGAGACATTGTCATAAACATATAGACATTGTCATAAACATATAGACATTGTCATAAACATATAGACATTGTCATAAACATATAGACATTGTCATTCACAAATAGATATTGTCATAAACATATAGGCATTGTCATAAACATATAGACATTGTCATAAACATATAGACATTGTCATAAACATAGAGACATTGTCATAAACATATAGGCATTGTCATAAACATATAGACATTGTCATAAACATAGAGACATTGTCATAAACATATAAACATTGTCATAAACATATAAACATTGTCATAAACATATAAACATTGTCATAAACATAGAGACATTGTCATAAACATATAGACATTGTCATAAACATAGAGACATTGTCATAAACATATAGGCATTGTCATAAACATATAGACATTGTCATAAACATAGAGACATTGTCATAAACATATAGGCATTGTCATAAACATATAGACATTGTCATAAACATAGAGACATTGTCATAAACATATAAACATTGTCATAAACATATAGACATTGTCATAAACATATAGGCATTGTCATAAACATATAGACATTGTCATAAACATATAGACATTGTCATAAACATATAAACATTGTCATAAACATATAAACATTGTCATAAACATATAAACATTGTCATAAACATATAGACATTGTCATAAACATATAGACATTGTCATAAACATATAAACATTGTCATAAACATATAAACATTGTCATAAACATATAAACATTGTCATAAACATATAGACATTGTCATAAACATATAGACATTGTCATTCACAAATAGATATTGTCATAAACATATAGACATTGTCATAAACATATAGACATTGTCATAAACATATAGACATTGTCATAAACATATAGACATTGTCATAAACATATAGACATTGTCATAAACAGATAGACATTGTCATAAACAGATAGAGACATTTTCATAAACATAGAGACATTTTCATAAACTTATAGACATTGTCATAAAGATAGAGACATTGTCATTCACAAATAGACATTGTCATAAACATATAGACATTGTCATAAACATATATAGACATTGTCATAAACATATAGACATTGTCATAAACATATATAGACATTTTCATAAACTTATAGACATTGTCATAAAGATAGAGACATTGTCATAAACAGATAGACATTGTCATAGACATATAGACATTGTCATAAACATATAGACATTGTCATAAACATATAGACATTGTCATAAACATATATAGACATTGTCATAAACAAATAGACATTGTCATAAACATAGAGACATTTTCATAAACTTATAGACATTGTCATAAACATATAGAGACAATGTCATAAACAAATAGACATTGTCATAAACATAGAGACATTTTCATAAACATATAGACATTGTCATAAACATATATAGACATTGTCATAAACATATAGACATTGTCATAAACATAGACGCATTGTCATAAACAGATAGACATTGTCATAAACATATAGGCATTGTCATAAACATATAGACATTGTCATAAACATATAGACATTGTCATAAACATATAGGCATTGTCATAAACATATAGACATTGTCATAAACATAGAGACATTGTCATTCACAAATAGATATTGTCATAAACATATAGACATTGTCATAAACATATAGACATTGTCATAAACATATAGACATTGTCATAAACATATAGGCATTGTCATAAACATATAGGCATTGTCATAAACATATAGGCATTGTCATAAACATATAAACATTGTCATAAACATAGAGACATTGTCATAAACATAGAGACATTGTCATAAACATATAGGCATTGTCATAAACATATAGACATTGTCATAAACATAGAGACATTGTCATTCACAAATAGATATTGTCATAAACATATAGGCATTGTCATAAACATAGAGACATTGTCATAAACATAGAGACATTGTCATAAACATATAGACATTGTCATAAACATATAGACATTGTCATAAACATATAGACATTGTCATAAACATATAAACATTGTCATAAACATATAGACATTGTCATAAACATAGAGACATTGTCATAAACATAGAGACATTGTCATAAACATAGAGACATTGTCATAAACATATAGACATTGTCATAAACATATATAGACATTGTCATAAACATATAGACATTGTCATAAACATATAATAAACATATAGACATTGTCATAAACATATATAGACATTGTCATAAACATATAGACATTGTCATAAACATATAGACATTGTCATAAACATATAGACATTGTCATAAACATATATAGACATTGTCATAAACATATATAGACATTGTCATAAACATATATAGACATTGTCATAAACATATATAGACATTGTCATAAACATATATAGACATTGTCATAAACATATAGACATTGTCATAAACATGTTGTCATAAACATATATAGACATTGTCATAAACATATATAGACATTGTCATAAACATATATAGACATTGTCATAAACATATATAGACATTGTCATAAACATATATAGACATTGTCATAAACATATATAGACATTGTCATAAACATAGAGACATTGTAATGAACATATAGACATTGTCATAAACATATAGACATTGTCATAAACATATAGACATTGTCATAAACATATAGACATTGTCATAAACATATAGACATTGTCATAAACATATATAGACATTGTCATAAACATATAGACATTGTCATAAACATATATAGACATTGTCATAAACATATAGACATTGTCATAAACATATATAGACATTGTCATAAACATATAGACATTGTCATAAACATATATAGACATTGTCATAAACATATAGACATTGTCATAAACATATAGACATTGTCATAAACATATAGACATTGTCATAAACATATAGGCATTGTCATAAACATATAGACATTGTCATAAACATATAGACATTGTCATAAACATATAGACATTGTCATAAACATATAGACATTGTCATAAACATATAGGCATTGTCATAAACATAGAGACATTGTCATAAACATAGAGACATTGTCATAAACATATAGACATTGTCATAAACATATAGACATTGTCATAAACATATAGACATTGTCATAAACATATAGACATTGTCATAAACATATAGACATTGTCATAAACATAGAGACATTGTCATAAACATAGAGACATTGTCATAAACATATAGACATTGTCATAAACATATAGGCATTGTCATAAACATATAGACATTGTCATAAACATATAAACATTGTCATAAACATATAGACATTGTCATAAACATAGAGACATTGTCATAAACATAGAGACATTGTCATAAACATAGAGACATTGTCATAAACATATAGACATTGTCATAAACATATATAGACATTGTCATAAACATATAGACATTGTCATAAACATATATAGACATTGTCATAAACATATAGACATTGTCATAAACATATATAGACATTGTCATAAACATATAGACATTGTCATAAACATATATAGACATTGTCATAAACATATAGACCTTGTCATAAACATAGACGCATTGTCATAAACAGATAGGCATTGTCATAAACATATAGACATTGTCATAAACATATAGACATTGTCATTCACAAATAGATATTGTCATAAACATATAGACATTGTCATAAACATATAGACATTGTCATAAACATATAGACATTGTCATTCACAAATAGATATTGTCATAAACATATAGACATTGTCATAAACATATAGACATTGTCATAAACATATAGACATTGTCATAAACAGATAGACATTGTCATAAACAGATAGAGACATTTTCATAAACATAGAGACATTTTCATAAACTTATAGACATTGTCATAAAGATAGAGACATTGTCATTCACAAATAGACATTGTCATAAACATATAGACATTGTCATAAACATATATAGACATTGTCATAAACATATAGACATTGTCATAAACATATATAGACATTTTCATAAACTTATAGACATTGTCATAAAGATAGAGACATTGTCATAAACAGATAGACATTGTCATAGACATATAGACATTGTCATAAACATATAGACATTGTCATAAACATATAGACATTGTCATAAACATATATAGACATTGTCATAAACAAATAGACATTGTCATAAACATAGAGACATTTTCATAAACTTATAGACATTGTCATAAACATATAGAGACAATGTCATAAACAAATAGACATTGTCATAAACATAGAGACATTTTCATAAACATATAGACATTGTCATAAACATATATAGACATTGTCATAAACATATAGACATTGTCATAAACATATATAGACATTGTCATAAACATATAGACCTTGTCATAAACATATAGGCATTGTCATAAACAGATAGGCATTGTCATAAACATATAGGCATTGTCATAAACATATAGACATTGTCATAAACATATAGACATTGTCATAAACATATAGACATTGTCATAAACATATAGGCATTGTCATAAACATATAGACATTGTCATAAACATATAGACATTGTCATAAACATATAGACATTGTCATAAACATATAGGCATTGTCATAAACATATAGACATTGTCATAAACATATAGACATTGTCATATAGATATTGTCATAAACATATAGACATTGTCATAAACATAGAGACATTGTCATAAACATAGAGACATTGTCATAAACATATAGACATTGTCATAAACATATAGACATTGTCATAAACATATAGACATTGTCATAAACATATAAACATTGTCATAAACATATAGACATTGTCATAAACATATAAAACATAGAGACATTGTCATAAACATAGAGACATTGTCATAAACATATAGACATTGTCATAAACATATAGACATTGTCATAAACATATAGACATTGTCATAAACATATAGACATTGTCATAAACATATATAGACATTGTCATAAACATATAGACATTGTCATAAACATATAGACATTGTCATAAACATATAGACATTGTCATAAACATATATAGACATTGTCATAAACATATATAGACATTGTCATAAACATATATAGACATTGTCATAAACATATATAGACATTGTCATAAACATATATAGACATTGTCATAAACATATAGACATTGTCATAAACATATATAGACATTGTCATAAACATATATAGACATTGTCATAAACATATATAGACATTGTCATAAACATATATAGACATTGTCATAAACATATATAGACATTGTCATAAACATATATAGACATTGTCATAAACATATAGACATTGTCATAAACATAGAGACATTGTAATGAACATATAGACATTGTCATAAACATATAGACATTGTCACATTGTCATAAACATATAGACATTGTCATAAACATATAGACATTGTCATAAACATATAGACATTGTCATAAACATATATAGACATTGTCATAAACATATAGACATTGTCATAAACATATATAGACATTGTCATAAACATATAGACATTGTCATAAACATATATAGACATTGTCATAAACATATAGACATTGTCATAAACATATATAGACATTGTCATAAACATATAGACATTGTCATAAACATATAGACATTGTCATAAACATATAGACATTGTCATAAACATATAGGCATTGTCATAAACATATAGACATTGTCATAAACATAGAGACATTGTCATAAACATAGAGACATTGTCATAAACATATAGACATTGTCATAAACATATAGGCATTGTCATAAACATAGAGACATTGTCATAAACATAGAGACATTGTCATAAACATATAGACATTGTCATAAACATATAGACATTGTCATAAACATATAGACATTGTCATAAACATATAGACATTGTCATAAACATATAGACATTGTCATAAACATAGAGACATTGTCATAAACATAGAGACATTGTCATAAACATATAGACATTGTCATAAACATATAGACATTGTCATAAACATATAGACATTGTCATAAACATATAAACATTGTCATAAACATATAGACATTGTCATAAACATAGAGACATTGTCATAAACATAGAGACATTGTCATAAACATAGAGACATTGTCATAAACATATAGACATTGTCATAAACATATATAGACATTGTCATAAACATATAGACATTGTCATAAACATATAGACATTGTCATAAACATATAGACATTGTCATAAACATATATAGACATTGTCATAAACATATAGACATTGTCATAAACATATATAGACATTGTCATAAACATATAGACATAAACATAGACGTTGTCATAAACAGATAGACATTGTCATAAACATATAGACATTGTCATAAACATATAGACATTGTCATAAACAAATAGATATTGTCATAAACATATAGACATTGTCATAAACATATAGACATTGTCATAAACATATAGACATTGTCATAAACATATAGACATTGTCATAAACATATAGACATTGTCATAAACATATAGACATTGTCATAAACATATAGACATTGTCATAAACAGATAGACATTGTCATAAACAGATAGAGACATTTTCATAAACATAGAGACATTTTCATAAACTTATAGACATTGTCATAAAGATAGAGACATTGTCATTCACAAATAGACATTGTCATAAACATATAGACATTGTCATAAACATATATAGACATTGTCATAAACATATAGACATTGTCATAAACATATATAGACATTTTCATAAACTTATAGACATTGTCATAAAGATAGAGACATTGTCATAAACAGATAGACATTGTCATAGACATATAGACATTGTCATAAACATATAGACATTGTCATAAACATATAGACATTGTCATAAACATATATAGACATTGTCATAAACAAATAGACATTGTCATAAACATAGAGACATTTTCATAAACTTATAGACATTGTCATAAACATATAGAGACAATGTCATAAACAAATAGACATTGTCATAAACATAGAGACATTTTCATAAACATATAGACATTGTCATAAACATATATAGACATTGTCATAAACATATAGACATTGTCATAAACATATATAGACATTGTCATAAACATATAGACCTTGTCATAAACATAGACGCATTGTCATAAACAGATAGGCATTGTCATAAACATATAGGCATTCATAAACATATAGACATTGTCATAAACATATAGACATTGTCATAAACATATAGACATTGTCATAAACATATAGACATTGTCATAAACATATAGACATTGTCATAAACATATAGACATTGTCATAAACATATAGACATTGTCATAAACATAGGCATTGTCATAAACATATAGACATTGTCATAAACATATAGGCATTGTCATAAACATATAGACATTGTCATAAACATATAGACATTGTCATAAACATATAGGCATTGTCATAAACATATAGGCATTGTCATAAACATATAGACATTGTCATAAACATATAGACATTGTCATAAACATATAGGCATTGTCATAAACATATAGGCATTGTCATAAACATATAGGCATTGTCATAAACATATAGGCATTGTCATAAACATATAGGCATTGTCATAAACATATAGACATTGTCATAAACATATAGGCATTGTCATAAACATATAGGCATTGTCATAAACATATAGGCATTGTCATAAACATATAAACATTGTCATAAACATATAGACATTGTCATAAACATATAGGCATTGTCATAAACATATAGGCATTGTCATAAACATATAGACATTGTCATAAACATATAGGCATTGTCATAAACATATAAACATTGTCATAAACATAGAGACATTGTCATAAACATAGAGACATTGTCATAAACATATAGACATTGTCATAAACATATAGACATTGTCATAAACATATAGACATTGTCATAAACATATAAACATTGTCATAAACATATAGACATTGTCATAAACATAGAGACATTGTCATAAACATAGAGACATTGTCATAAACATAGAGACATTGTCATAAACATATAGACATTGTCATAAACATATATAGACATTGTCATAAACATATAGACATTGTCATAACATATAGACATTGTCATAAACATATAGACATTGTCATAAACATATATAGACATTGTCATAAACATATAGACATTGTCATAAACATATAGACATTGTCATAAACATATAGACATTGTCATAAACATATATAGACATTGTCATAAACATATATAGACATTGTCATAAACATATATAGACATTGTCATAAACATATATAGACATTGTCATAAACATATATAGACATTGTCATAAACATATAGACATTGTCATAAACATATATAGACATTGTCATAAACATATATAGACATTGTCATAAACATATATAGACATTGTCATAAACATATATAGACATTGTCATAAACATATATAGACATTGTCATAAACATATATAGACATTGTCATAAACATATATAGACATTGTCATAAACATATATAGACATTGTCATAAACATATAGACATTGTAATGAACATATAGACATTGTCATAAACATATAGACATTGTCATAAACATATAGACATTGTCATAAACATATATAGACATTGTCATAAACATATAGACATTGTCATAAACATAAACATTGTCATAAACATATAGACATTGTCATAAACATAAATTGTCATAAACATATAGACATTGTCATAAACATAAACATTGTCATAAACATATAGACATTGTCATAAACATATAGACATTGTCATAAACATTGTGTCATAAACATATAGACATTGTCATAAACATTAGACATTCATAAACATATAGACATTGTCATAAACATATAGACATTGTCATAAACATATAGACATTGTCATAAACATTGTCATAAACATATGGACATTGTTATAAACATATAGACATTGTCATAAACATATAGACATTGTCATAAACATATAGACATTGTCATAAACATATAGACATTGTCATAAACATATAGACATTGTCATAAACATATATAGACATTGTCATAAACATATAGACATTGTCATAAACATATAGACATTGTCATAAACATATAGACATTGTCATAAACATATATAGACATTGTCATAAACATATAGACATTGTCATAAACATATATAGACATTGTCATAAACATATAAACATTGTCATAAACATATAGACATTGTCATAAACATATAGACATTGTCATAAACATATATAGACATTGTCATAAACATAGAGACATTGTCATAAACATATATAGACATTGTCATAAACATAGAGACATTGTCATAAACATATAGACATTGTCATAAACATATAGGCATTGTCATAAACATATAGACATTGTCATAAACATATAGACATTGTCATAAACAAATAGACATTGTCATAAACATATAGGCATTGTCATAAACATATAGACATTGTCATAAACATATAGACATTGTCATAAACATATAGGCATTGTCATAAACATATAGACATTGTCATAAACATATAGACATTGTCATAAACATATAGACATTGTCATAAACATATAGACATTGTCATTCACAAATAGATATTGTCATAAACATATAGGCATTGTCATAAACATATAGACATTGTCATAAACATATAGACATTGTCATAAACATATAGGCATTGTCATAAACATATAGGCATTGTCATTCAGACATTGTCATAAACATATAGACATTGTCATAAACATATAGACATTGTCATAAACATATAGGCATTGTCATAAACATATAGACATTGTCATAAACATATAGACATTGTCATAAACATATAGGCATTGTCATTATAGTTGTCATAAACATATAGACATTGTCATAAACATATAGACATTGTCATAAACATATAGGCATTGTCATAAACATATAGGCATTGTCATAAACATATAGTTGTCATAAACATATAGACATTGTCATAAACATATAGACATTGCATTGTCATAAACATATAGGCATTGTCATAAACATATAGACATTGTCATAAACATATAGACATTGTCATAAACATATAGGCATTGTCATAAACATATAGGCATTGTCATAAACATATAGGCATTGTCATAAACATATAGGCATTGTCATAAACATATAGGCATTGTCATAAACATATAGACATTGTCATAAACATATAGGCATTGTCATAAACATATAGGCATTGTCATAAACATATAGGCATTGTCATAAACATATAAACATTGTCATAAACATATAGACATTGTCATAAACATATAGGCATTGTCATAAACATATAGGCATTGTCATAAACATATAGACATTGTCATAAACATATAGACATTGTCATAAACATATAGACATTGTCATAAACATATTGTCATAAACATAGAGACATTGTCATAAACATATAGACATTGTCATAAACATATAGACATTGTCATAAACATATAGACATTGTCATAAACATATAGACATTGTCATAAACATATATAGACATTGTCATAAACATATAGACATTGTCATAAACATATAGACATTGTCATAAACATATAGACATTGTCATAAACATATATAGACATTGTCATAAACATATATAGACATTGTCATAAACATATATAGACATTGTCATAAACATATATAGACATTGTCATAAACATATATAGACATTGTCATAAACATATAGACATTGTCATAAACATATATAGACATTGTCATAAACATATAGACATTGTCATAAACATATATAGACATTGTCATAAACATATATAGACATTGTCATAAACATATAGACATATAAACATATAGACATTGTCATAAACATATAGACATTGTCATAAACATATAGACATTGTCATAAACATAAGACATTGTAATAACATATAGACATTGTCATAAACATATAGACATTGTCATAAACATATAGACATTGTCATAAACATATAGACATTGTCATAAACATATAGACATTGTCACAACATATAAACATATAGACATTGTCATAAACATATAGACATTGTCATAAACATATAGACATTGTCATAAACATATATAGACATTGTCATAAACATATAGACATTGTCATAAACATATAAACATATAGACATTGTCATAAACATATAGACATTGTCATAAACATATAGTTGTCATAAACATATAGACATTGTCATAAACATATAGACATTGTCATAAACATATAGACATTGTCATAAACATATAGACATTGTCATAAACATATAGACATTGTCATAAACATATAGACATTGTCATAAACATATAGGCATTGTCATAAACATAGAGACATTGTCAGAGACATTGTCATAAACATATAGACATTGTCATAAACATATAGACATTGTCATAAACATATAGACATTGTCATAAACATATAGACATTGTCATAAACATATAGACATTGTCATAAACATAGAGACATTGTCATAAACATAGAGACATTGTCATAAACATATAGACATTGTCATAAACATATAGACATTGTCATAAACATATAGACATTGTCATAAACATATAAACATTGTCATAAACATATAGACATTGTCATAAACATAGAGACATTGTCATAAACATAGAGACATTGTCATAAACATAGAGACATTGTCATAAACATATAGACATTGTCATAAACATATAGACATTGTCATAAACATATAGACATTGTCATAAACATATATAGACATTGTCATAAACATATAGACATTGTCATAAACATATATAGACATTGTCATAAACATATAGACATTGTCATAAACATATATAGACATTGTCATAAACATATAGACCTTGTCATAAACATAGACGCATTGTCATAAACAGATAGGCATTGTCATAAACATATAGACATTGTCATAAACATATAGACATTGTCATTCACAAATAGATATTGTCATAAACATATAGACATTGTCATAAACATATAGACATTGTCATTCACAAATAGATATTGTCATAAACATATAGACATTGTCATAAACATATAGACATTGTCATAAACATATAGACATTGTCATAAACAGATAGACATTGTCATAAACAGATAGAGACATTTTCATAAACATAGAGACATTTTCATAAACTTATAGACATTGTCATAAAGATAGAGACATTGTCATTCACAAATAGACATTGTCATAAACATATAGACATTGTCATAAACATATATAGACATTGTCATAAACATATAGACATTGTCATAAACATATATAGACATTTTCATAAACTTATAGACATTGTCATAAAGATAGAGACATTGTCATAAACAGATAGACATTGTCATAGACATATAGACATTGTCATAAACATATAGACATTGTCATAAACATATAGACATTGTCATAAACATATATAGACATTGTCATAAACAAATAGACATTGTCATAAACATAGAGACATTTTCATAAACTTATAGACATTGTCATAAACATATAGAGACAATGTCATAAACAAATAGACATTGTCATAAACATAGAGACATTTTCATAAACATATAGACATTGTCATAAACATATATAGACATTGTCATAAACATATAGACATTGTCATAAACATATATAGACATTGTCATAAACATATAGACCTTGTCATAAACATAGACGCATTGTCATAAACAGATAGGCATTGTCATAAACATATAGGCATTGTCATAAACATATAGACATTGTCATAAACATATAGACATTGTCATAAACATATAGGCATTGTCATAAACATATAGGCATTGTCATAAACATAGAGACATTGTCATAAACATATAGACATTGTCATAAACATATAGGCATTGTCATAAACATATAGACATTGTCATAAACAGATAGGCATTGTCATAAACATATAGACATTGTCATAAACATATAGGCATTGTCATAAACATATAGACATTGTCATAAACATATAGACATTGTCATAAACATATAGGCATTGTCATAAACATATAGGCATTGTCATAAACATATAGACATTGTCATAAACATATAGACATTGTCATAAACATATAGGCATTGTCATAAACATATAGGCATTGTCATAAACATATAGGCATTGTCATAAACATATAGGCATTGTCATAAACATATAGACATTGTCATAAACATATAGACATTGTCATAAACATATAGGCATTGTCATAAACATATAGGCATTGTCATAAACATATAGGCATTGTCATAAACATATAAACATTGTCATAAACATATAGACATTGTCATAAACATATAGGCATTGTCATAAACATATAGACATTGTCATAAACATATAGACATTGTCATAAACATATAGGCATTGTCATAAACATATAAACATTGTCATAAACATATAGACATTGTCATAAACATAGAGACATTGTCATAAACATATAGACATTGTCATAAACATATAGACATTGTCATAAACATATAGACATTGTCATAAACATATAAACATTGTCATAAACATATAGACATTGTCATAAACATAGAGACATTGTCATAAACATAGAGACATTGTCATAAACATAGAGACATTGTCATAAACATATAGACATTGTCATAAACATATATAGACATTGTCATAAACATATAGACATTGTCATAAACATATAGACATTGTCATAAACATATAGACATTGTCATAAACATATAGACATTGTCATAAACATATAGACATTGTCATAAACATATATAGACATTGTCATAAACATATAGACATTGTCATAAACATATATAGACATTGTCATAAACATATATAGACATTGTCATAAACATATATAGACATTGTCATAAACATATATAGACATTGTCATAAACATATATAGACATTGTCATAAACATATATAGACATTGTCATAAACATATATAGACATTGTCATAAACATATATAGACATTGTCATAAACATATATAGACATTGTCATAAACATATATAGACATTGTCATAAACATATATAGACATTGTCATAAACATATATAGACATTGTCATAAACATATATAGACATTGTCATAAACATATATAGACATTGTCATAAACATAGAGACATTGTAATGAACATATAGACATTGTCATAAACATATAGACATTGTCATAAACATATAGACATTGTCATAAACATATATAGACATTGTCATAAACATATAGACATTGTCATAAACATATAGACATTGTCATAAACATATAGACATTGTCATAAACATATAGACATTGTCATAAACATATAGACATTGTCATAAACATATAGACATTGTCATAAACATATAGACATTGTCATAAACATATAGACATTGTCATAAACATATATAGACATTGTCATAAACATATAGACATTGTCATAAACATATAGACATTGTCATAAACATATAGACATTGTCATAAACATATAGACATTGTCATAAACATATAGACATTGTCATAAACATATAGACATTGTCATAAACATATAGACATTGTCATAAACATATAGACATTGTCATAAACATATAGACATTGTCATAAACATATAGACATTGTCATAAACATATAGACATTGTCATAAACATATAGACATTGTCATAAACATATAGGCATTGTCATAAACATATAGACATTGTCATAAACATATAGACATTGTCATAAACATATAGGCATTGTCATAAACATATAGACATTGTCATAAACAAATAGACATTGTCATAAACATATAGACATTGTCATAAACATATAGACATTGTCATAAACATATAGGCATTGTCATAAACATATAGAGACATTGTCATAAACATATAGACATTGTCATAAACATATAGACATTGTCATAAACATATAGGCATTGTCATAAACATATAGACATTGTCATAAACATATAGGCATTGTCATAAACATATAGGCATTGTCATAAACATATAGGCATTGTCATAAACATATAGACATTGTCATAAACATATAGGCATTGTCATAAACATATAGGCATTGTCATAAACATATAGACATTGTCATAAACATATAGACATTGTCATAAACATATAGACATTGTCATAAACATATAGGCATTGTCATAAACATATAGGCATTGTCATAAACATATAGGCATTGTCATAAACATATAGGCATTGTCATAAACATATAGGCATTGTCATAAACATATAGACATTGTCATAAACATATAGGCATTGTCATAAACATATAGACATTGTCATAAACATATAGGCATTGTCATAAACATATAAACATTGTCATAAACATATAGACATTGTCATAAACATATAGGCATTGTCATAAACATATAGGCATTGTCATAAACATATAGACATTGTCATAAACATATAGACATTGTCATAAACATATAAACATTGTCATAAACATAGAGACATTGTCATAAACATAGAGACATTGTCATAAACATATAGACATTGTCATAAACATATAGACATTGTCATAAACATATAGACATTGTCATAAACATATAAACATTGTCATAAACATATAGACATTGTCATAAACATAGAGACATTGTCATAAACATAGAGACATTGTCATAAACATAGAGACATTGTCATAAACATATAGACATTGTCATAAACATATATAGACATTGTCATAAACATATAGACATTGTCATAAACATATAGACATTGTCATAAACATATAGACATTGTCATAAACATATATAGACATTGTCATAAACATATAGACATTGTCATAAACATATAGACATTGTCATAAACATATAGACATTGTCATAAACATATATAGACATTGTCATAAACATATATAGACATTGTCATAAACATATATAGACATTGTCATAAACATATATAGACATTGTCATAAACATATATAGACATTGTCATAAACATATAGACATTGTCATAAACATATATAGACATTGTCATAAACATATATAGACATTGTCATAAACATATATAGACATTGTCATAAACATATATAGACATTGTCATAAACATATATAGACATTGTCATAAACATATATAGACATTGTCATAAACATATATAGACATTGTCATAAACATATATAGACATTGTCATAAACATAGAGACATTGTAATGAACATATAGACATTGTCATAAACATATAGACATTGTCATAAACATATAGACATTGTCATAAACATATATAGACATTGTCATAAACATATAGACATTGTCATAAACATATAGACATTGTCATAAACATATAGACATTGTCATAAACATATAGACATTGTCATAAACATATAGACATTGTCATAAACATATAGACATTGTCATAAACATATAGACATTGTCATAAACATATAGACATTGTCATAAACATATAGACATTGTCATAAACATATAGACATTGTCATAAACATATAGACATTGTCATAAACATATATTGTCATAAACAGACATTGTCATAAACATATAGACATTGTCATAAACATATAGACATTGTCATAAACATATAGACATTGTCATAAACATATGGACATTGTTATAAACATATAGACATTGTCATAAACATATAGACATTGTCATAAACATATATAGACATTGTCATAAACATATAGACATTGTCATAAACATATAGACATTGTCATAAACATATATAGACATTGTCATAAACATATAGACATTGTCATAAACATATAGACATTGTCATAAACATATAGACATTGTCATAAACATATATAGACATTGTCATAAACATATAGACATTGTCATAAACATATATAGACATTGTCATAAACATATAAACATTGTCATAAACATATAGACATTGTCATAAACATATAGACATTGTCATAAACATATATAGACATTGTCATAAACATAGAGACATTGTCATAAACATATATAGACATTGTCATAAACATAGAGACATTGTCATAAACATATAGACATTGTCATAAACATATAGGCATTGTCATAAACATATAGACATTGTCATAAACATATAGACATTGTCATAAACAAATAGACATTGTCATAAACATATAGGCATTGTCATAAACATATAGACATTGTCATAAACATATAGACATTGTCATAAACATATAGGCATTGTCATAAACATATAGACATTGTCATAAACATATAGACATTGTCATAAACATATAGACATTGTCATAAACATATAGACATTGTCATTCACAAATAGATATTGTCATAAACATATAGGCATTGTCATAAACATATAGACATTGTCATAAACATATAGACATTGTCATAAACATATAGGCATTGTCATAAACATATAGGCATTGTCATTCACAAATAGACATTGTCATAAACATATAGACATTGTCATAAACATATAGACATTGTCATAAACATATAGACATTGTCATAAACAGATAGACATTGTCATAAACAGATAGAGACATTTTCATAAACATAGAGACATTTTCATAAACTTATAGACATTGTCATAAAGATAGAGACATTGTCATTCACAAATAGACATTGTCATAAACATATAGACATTGTCATAAACATATATAGACATTGTCATAAACATATAGACATTGTCATAAACATATATAGACATTTTCATAAACTTATAGACATTGTCATAAAGATAGAGACATTGTCATAAACAGATAGACATTGTCATAGACATATAGACATTGTCATAAACATATAGACATTGTCATAAACATATAGACATTGTCATAAACATATATAGACATTGTCATAAACAAATAGATATTGTCATAAACATATAGACATTGTCATAAACATATAGGCATTGTCATAAACATATAGACATTGTCATAAACATATAGACATTGTCATAAACAAATAGACATTGTCATAAACATATAGGCATTGTCATAAACATATAGACATTGTCATAAACATATAGACATTGTCATAAACATATAGGCATTGTCATAAACATATAGACATTGTCATAAACATATAGACATTGTCATAAACATATAGACATTGTCATAAACATATAGACATTGTCATTCACAAATAGATATTGTCATAAACATATAGGCATTGTCATAAACATATAGACATTGTCATAAACATATAGACATTGTCATAAACATATAGGCATTGTCATAAACATATAGGCATTGTCATAAACATATAGACATTGTCATAAACATATAGGCATTGTCATAAACATATAAACATTGTCATAAACATAGAGACATTGTCATAAACATAGAGACATTGTCATAAACATATAGACATTGTCATAAACATATAGACATTGTCATAAACATATAGACATTGTCATAAACATATAAACATTGTCATAAACATATAGACATTGTCATAAACATATATAGACATTGTCATAAACATATAGACATTGTCATAAACATTGTCATAAACATATAGACATTGTCATAAACATATATAGACATTGTCATAAACATATAGACATTGTCATAAACATATAGACATTGTCATAAACATATAGACATTGTCATAAACATATAGACATTGTCATAAACATATAGACATTGTCATAAACATATAGACATTGTCATAAACATATAGACATTGTCATAAACATATAGACATTGTCATAAACATATATAGACATTGTCATAAACATATAGACATTGTCATAAACATATAGACATTGTCATAAACATATAGACATTGTCATAAACATATATAGACATTGTCATAAACATATAGACATTGTCATAAACATATAGACATTGTCATAAACATATAGACATTGTCATAAACATATAGACATTGTCATAAACATATAGACATTGTCATAAACATATAGACATTGTCATAAACATATAGACATTGTCATAAACATATAGACATTGTCATAAACATATAGACATTGTCATAAACATATATAGACATTGTCATAAACATATAGACATTGTCATAAACATATAGACATTGTCATAAACATATAGACATTGTTGTCATAAACATATATAGACATTGTCATAAACATATAAACATTGTCATAAACATATAGACATTGTCATAAACATATAGACATTGTCATAAACATATATAGACATTGTCATAAACATAGACATTGTCATAAACATATATAGACATTGTCATAAACATAGAGACATTGTCATAAACATATAGACATTGTCATAAACATATAGGCATTGTCATAAACATATAGACATTGTCATAAACATATAGACATTGTCATAAACAAATAGACATTGTCATAAACATATAGGCATTGTCATAAACATATAGACATTGTCATAAACATATAGACATTGTCATAAACATATAGGCATTGTCATAAACATATAGACATTGTCATAAACATATAGACATTGTCATAAACATATAGACATTGTCATAAACATATAGACATTGTCATAAAATAGATATTGTCATAAACATATAGGCATTGTCATAAACATATAGACATTGTCATAAACATATAGACATTGTCATAAACATATAGGCATTGTCATAAACATATAGGCATTGTCATTCACAAATAGACATTGTCATAAACATATAGACATTGTCATAAACATATAAACATTGTCATAAACATATAGACATTGTCATAAACAGATAGACATTGTCATAAACAGATAGAGACATTTTCATAAACATAGAGAACATTTTCATAAACTTATAGACATTGTCATAAAGATATTGAGACATTGTCATTCAAAATAGACATTGTCATAAACATATAGACATTGTCATAAACATATAAACATAGACATTGTCATAAACATATAGACATTGTCATAAACATATATAGACATTTTCATAAACTTATAGACATTGTCATAAACATAGAGACATTGTCATAAACAGATAGACATTGTCATAGACATATAGACATTGTCATAAACATATAGACATTGTCATAAACATATAGACATTGTCATAAACATATATAGACATTGTCATAAACAAATAGATATTGTCATAAACATATAGACATTGTCATAAACATATAGACATTGTCATAAACATATAGACATTGTCATAAACATATAGACATTGTCATAAACAAATAGACATTGTCATAAACATATAGGCATTGTCATAAACATATAGACATTGTCATAAACATATAGACATTGTCATAAACATATAGGCATTGTCATAAACATATAGACATTGTCATAAACATATAGACATTGTCATAAACATATAGACATTGTCATAAACATATAGACATTGTCATTCACAAATAGATATTGTCATAAACATATAGGCATTGTCATAAACATATAGACATTGTCATAAACATATAGACATTGTCATAAACATATATAGACATTGTCATAAACATAGAGACATTGTCATAAACATATAGACATTGTCATAAACATAGAGACATGGTCATAAACATAGAGACATTTTCAGAAACTTATAGACATTGTCATAAACAAAGACATTTTCATAAACTTATAGACATTGTCATAAACTTATAGACATTTTCATAAACATAGAGACATTTTCATAAACTTATAGACATTGTCATAAAGATAGAGACATTGTCATAAACATAGAGACATTTTCATAAACTTATAGACATTGTCATAAACATATAGACATTGTCATAAACATATATAGACATTGTCATAAACATATAGACATTGTCATAAACATATAGACATTGTCATAAACATATAGACATTGTCATAAACATATATAGACATTGTCATAAACATATATAGACATTGTCATAAACATATATAGACATTGTCATAAACATATATAGACATTGTCATAAACATATATAGACATTGTCATAAACATATATAGACATTGTCATAAACATATATAGACATTGTCATAAACATATATAGACATTGTCATAAACATATATAGACATTGTCATAAACATATATAGACATTGTCATAAACATATATAGACATTGTCATAAACATATATAGACATTGTCATAAACATATATAGACATTGTCATAAACATATATAGACATTGTCATAAACATATAGACATTGTCATAAACATATAGACATTGTCATAAACATAGACATTGTCATAAACATATAGACATTGTCATAAACATATATAGACATTGTCATAAACATATAGACATTGTCATAAACATATAGACATTGTCATAAACATATAGACATTGTCATAAACATATATAGACATTGTCATAAACATATAGACATTGTCATAAACATATAGACATTGTCATAAACATATAGACATTGTCATAAACATATAGACATTGTCATAAACATATAGACATTGTCATAAACATATAGACATTGTCATAAACATATAGACATTGTCATAAACATATATAGACATTGTCATAAACATATAGACATTGTCATAAACATATAGACATTGTCATAAACATATATAGACATTGTCATAAACATATAGACATTGTCATAAACATATAGACATTGTCATAAACATATAGACATTGTCATAAACATATATAGACATTGTCATAAACATATAGACATTGTCATAAACATATATAGACATTGTCATAAACATATAAACATTGTCATAAACATATAGACATTGTCATAAACATATAGACATTGTCATAAACATATATAGACATTGTCATAAACATAGAGACATTGTCATAAACATATAGACATTGTCATAAACATAGAGACATGGTCATAAACATAGAGACATTTTCAGAAACTTATAGACATTGTCATAAACAAAGACATTTTCATAAACTTATAGACATTGTCATAAACTTATAGACATTTTCATAAACATAGAGACATTTTCATAAACTTATAGACATTGTCATAAAGATAGAGACATTGTCATAAACATAGAGACATTTTCATAAACTTATAGACATTGTCATAAATATAGAGACATTGTCATAAACATATAGACATTGTCATAAACATATAGACATTGTCATAAACATATAGACATTGTCATAAACATACATAGACATTGTCATAAACATATAGACATTGTCATAAACATATATAGACATTGTCATAAACATATAGACATTGTCATAAACATATATAGACATTGTCATAAACATATAGACATTGTCATAAACATATAGACATTGTCATAAACATATATAGACATTTTCATAAACTTATAGACATTGTCATAAAGATAGAGACATTGTCATAAACAGATAGACATTGTCATAAACATATAGACATTGTCATAAACATATATAGACATTGTCATAAACATATATAAACATATAGACATTGTCATAAACATATATAGACATTGTCATAAACATTGTCATAAACATATAGACATTGTCATAAACATATAGACATTGTCATAAACATATATAGACATTGTCATAAACATATATAGACATTGTCATAAACATATAGACATTGTCATAAACATATAGACATTGTCATAAACATATAGACATTGTCATAAACATATAAACATAGACATTGTCATAAACATATAGACATTGTCATAAACATATATAGACATTGTCATAAACATATATAAACATTGTCATAAACATATAGACATTGTCATAAACATATATAGACATTGTCATAAACATATATATATATACATTGTCATAAACATATATAGACATTGTCATAAACATATAGACATTGTCATAAACATATAGACATTGTCAGACATTGTCATAAACATATAGACATTGTCATAAACATATAGACATTGTCATAAACATATAGACATTGTCATCAACAGATATAGACATTGTCATAAACATATAGACATTGTCATAAACATATAGATAAACATTGACATTGTCATAAACATATAGACATTGTCATAAACATATAGACATTGTCATAAACATATAGACATTGTCATAAACATATAGACATTGTCATAAACATAGACATTGTCATAAACATATAGATAAACATATAGACATTGTCATAAACATAGAGACATTGTCATAAACATATAGACATTGTCATAAACATATAGACATTGTCATAAACATATAGACATTGTCATAAACACACATTGATAAACATATATAGACATTGTCATAAACATAGAGACATTGTCATAAACATATAGACATTGTCATAAACATATAGACATTGTCATAAACATATATAGACATTGTCATAAACATATATAGACATTGTCATAAACATATAGACATTGTCATAAACATATAGACATTGTCATAAACATATAGACATTGTCATAAACATATAGACATTGTCATAAACATATATAGACATTGTCATAAACATATAAACATTGTCATAAACATATAGACATTGTCATAAACATATAGACATTGTCATAAACATATATAGACATTGTCATAAACATAGAGACATTGTCATAAACATATAGACATTGTCATAAACATATAGACATTTGTCATAAACATATTTTCATAAACTATAGACATTGTCATAAACATATATAGACATTGTCATAAACATATAGACATTGTCATAAACATATAGACATTGTCATAAACATATAGACATTGTCATAAACATATAGACATTGTCATAAACATATAGACATTTTCATAAACATATATAGACATTGTCATAAACATAGAGACATTTTCATAGACATTGTCATAAACATATATAGACATTGTCATAACATAAACATAGAGACATTGTCATAAACATATAGACATAGACATTGTCATAAACTTATAGACATTGTCATAAACTTTTCATATAGACATTGTCATAAACACAGTCATAAACACAGATTTTCATAAACTTATAGACATTGTCATAAATACAGAGACATTTTAAACATAAACTTATAGACATTGTCATAAACATTGTCATATAGACATTGTCATAAACTTATAGACATTGTCATAAACTTATAGACATTGTCATAAACAAAGAGACATTTTCATAAACGTATAGACATTGTCATAAACACAGAGACATTTTCATAAACGTATAGACATTGTAATCAACACAGAGACATTTTCATAAACATATAGACATTGTCATAAACTTATAGACATTGTCATAAACTTATAGACATTGTCATAAACGTATAGACATTGTCATAAACAAAGAGACATTTTCATAAACGTATAGACATTGTCATAAACACAGAGACATTTTCATAAACATATAGACATTGTCATAAACATAGAGACATTTTCATAAACTTATAGACATTGTCATAAACTTATAGACATTGTCATAAACTTATAGACATTGTCATAAACTTATAGACAGCGTCATGAACATGTAAGGTAAATAAAGAAGACAGATGATGAAAACACACTGACCAAAACTCATGTAAACAGCTTAAAAAAAACACATATTTTACTTTATACTGGACGACACACTGAACACACTGGATAGAAGTCCCTGACTCCGTTGTTTGACACTAAAGCTGTCTAACCTCCAGTCACCACTAAAATAACTCTCCTTTATAAAATTGCTACCCATTGCCTCCCTCCCTCCCTCCACCCTCTGCATCATGTCTGAGTGGGAGCCCCTCCTCCCAGACCTCCAGACCACATCACTGGGACAGAAGCTTTATGTTGAGCTGGAGGAGAAAGGACTACACTGGGTTCCAGGGTGGACAATGTCCCCCATACTGATGTGTTGCTGGGAATGTGTGTGGAGTGTCTGAAGGGAAGACCATGCAGGGTGGGCTGGGGAAGGGGATGCACACTCATCGCACTGCTGATCACAACAACACCAGAGTAGAGCAAGACTAACTCTGTCCTCTGTTGTCCCTGAATGTCCTAGTGGTTGGTCTTGTACTACTTTGATCCTTTCTGCTGATCACAACAACACCAGAGTAGAGCAAGACTAACTCTGTCCTCTGTTGTCCCTGAATGTCCTAGTGGTTGGTCTTGTACTACTTTGATCCTTTCTGCTGATCACAACAACACCAGAGTAGAGCAAGACTAACTCTGTCCTCTATTGTCCCTGAATGTCCTAGTGGTTGGTCTTGTACTACTTTGATCCTTTCTGCTGATCACAACAACACCAGAGTAGAGCAAGACTAACTCTGTCCTCTGTTGTCCCTGAATGTCCTAGTGGTTGGTCTTGTACTACTTTGATCCTTTCTGCTGATCACAACAACACCAGAGTAGAGCAAGACTAACTCTCTCCTCTGTTGTACCTGAATGTCCTAGTGGTTGGTCTTGTACTACTTTGATCCTTTCTGCTGATCACAACAACACCAGAGTAGAGCAAGACTAACTCTCTCCTCTGTTGTCCCTGAATGTCCTAGTGGTTGGTCTTGTACTACTTTGATCCTTTCTGCTGATCACAACAACACCAGAGTAGAGCAAGACTAACTCTCTCCTCTGTTGTCCCTGAATGTCCTAGTGGTTGATCCTTTCTTTTCTGTAGTATGCCCAATAGTGAAACTCTTTGTCCGCTATGGATCAGGAAGAATCGCATATGAATGTAGCGTTTTAATCAAATACTTTTTGGAGTGTGTATTCCCGAGTGGTGCAGCGGTCTAAGGCACTGCATCTCAGTGCAAGAGTTTGATTCCAGGCTGTATCACATTTGGCCGTGATTGGGAGTCCCATAGGACGGCGCACAATTGGCCCAGCGATAGGCCGTCATTGTAAATAAGAATTTGCTCTTAGCTGACTTGCCTAGTTAAATAAAGGTTAAATCAAATAAATGAATTAAAAGAGGGTGACAGACAAAAGCTTTTCCCCATAAGTTTTCTGGTGTGTTTATTTAACCTCCTCTTCGCCTCCCCCTCTCTTCTCCCCATGCAGCAGCAGCCTATAGCTGCAGGTGTCTCTGGGTTGTCACTAGTAACCACAGACACAAAGTCAAAATTTACTATATCGTAAAAGTTTATGAAAACAAAAATGTGCTTTTTGGTCTAATTTAAGGTCAGGGTTAAGAATAAGGTTGACTGTGTGGTTGTGGTTAGGGTTAAGGTTAGGGTTATGTTTAACATTTGATTTTAAGAAGAGAAATTGTAGATATAGACAGGGTTTGTGATGGCTATGGTAACTAGTGACCATAGGCCTGATCACCGACAATGAGACGGCCTATAGGGAGGAGGTCTGAAACCTGACTGTGTGGTGCAAGGACAACAACCTCTCACCCTCAACGTGATCAAGATAAAGGAGATGATTGTGGACCACAGGAAAAGAAGGTCCGAGCACGCCCCCATTCTCATCGACGGGGCTATAGTGCAGCAGCTTCAAGTTCTTTGGCGTCCACATCACCAACAAACTAACATGGTCCAAGCACACCAAGACAGTCATGATGAGGGCACGACAAAACCTATTCCCCCTCAGGCGATCTAAAATATTTGGCATGGGTCCTCAGATCCTCAAAAGGTTCTACAGCTGCACCATCGAGAGAGCATTTGATGGGTTGTATCACTGCCTGGTATGGCAACAGCTCGGCCTCCGACCGCAAGGCACTACAGAGGGTAGTGCGAACGGCCCAGTACATCACTGGGGCCAAGCTTCCTGCCGTCCAGGACCTCTGTACCAGGTGGTGTCAGAGGAAGGCCCTACAGAGGGTAGTGCGAACGGCCCAGTACATCACTGGGGCCAAGCTTCCTACCGTCCAGGACCTCTATACCAGGTGGTGTCAGAGGAAGGCCCTAAAAATGGTCAAAGACTCCAGTTACCCTAGTCATAGACTGTTCTCTCTGCTACCGCACAGCAAGCGGTACCGGAGTGACAAGTCCGGTAGGTTCAAGAGGCTTCTTAACAGGTTCTACCTACAAACTAGACTCCTAAACGTCTACGCTGCTGCTACTCTCTGTTATTATCTATGCATAACAACTATACCTACATCTAGATATTTTTACTTTTATTTCTTACTTTTTGAGGGGTATTTTCTTAAAACTGCATTGATGTTTAAGGGCTTGTACGTAAGCATTTCACCATAAGGTGTACAGCTGTTGTATTCGGCGCATTCTGACCCACTGGAATTGTGATACAGTGAATTATAAGTGAAATAATCTGTCTTGTCTGTAAACAATATGTTGGAAAAATTACTTGTTTCATGCACAAAATAGTTGTCCTTACCGACCTGCCAAAACTATAGTTTGTTAACAATAAATTTTAAACAAGGTTTAATGACTCCAACCTAAGTATATGTAAACTTCCAACTTCAACTGTAAATCACTAAGCTCATCTGCATTTCCTGCGGTGCAGGAAAATTCTCAGCAACAAAAGAGTGATTCAATTATGATCCTACATCTGTAGCTGCTCAGAGTTTAGGCCTGCTTTTATTGACTTTTACCACGCTGCTGTGTTTGAAGTGAGCTAGCTAGCACCACTGCTGTCATTTCCTGCTCTGCCAGCCTGCTTGCCGCTCACGACGTGTGTAATTAAGATAGAGGCTGAACTGTCCCATTGAACAGAGCGGCCATGCTGGAGGTGTTTAAACCAAACACCTCATTGACAGAGCTATGGGGTTCATTGCCAGTACCATTACCATACAGAACAGGATATTCACATCACATCACCTTCACAGGTAGAAAGTGCATTTGAACCCTTGAGTTTAATGTCAGGTTTGTTTCAGATTAGCTATCAAAGCGTTTGAGGACAATTTGACCACAAAGGTTAAGAGGGGTTCCCTTCTGATCAGCTTTTTGAAAATGTATATGTACCTGCCTTGCCTGTGTGTGTGTGTGCGTGTGTGTGTGTGTGTGTGCGTGTGTGCGTGTGTGCGTGTGTGCGTGTGTGTGTGTGTGTGCGTGTGTGCGTGCATGCGTGTGTGTGTGCGTGCGTGCGTGTGTGTGTGTTTAAGCCTGTATATGTGTGTTTATAGGTGGTGGAGGTTAAAACTTTCAGGCAGTGTGGATCACGGTGAGCACAGATGTATGTTAACCGCTCCTCTCCCCTCTCTCCTCTCCTCCCCACCTCTCCATTTCACAACAGAGCGGATGTTGATAGCCGGAACACAGTTAATATTGAGTGCAACAATAATTACACAATCTGGCCCATTATAAATAAGAAAAACCCTGACTTCCACCCCAGCTCTTCCCTCTCCCAGTATGATTAATGAGAGAGTGGACGGGGATGTGGACTCTGGCACATTCATTTCATAGCTGTATGAATTTACTGCCGAGGCCGGAGGCTAAAGGAACCTTTTCAAACAAAAGTTCAAGTGGGTCCTTGTTGTGTGTCTGGGATCTTTTAGTTTCTTTATGGACCTGGTGTGGGGTTGATCATGTCAATTCTGGGAGTATATCCTTATCCTACTATGTGGAATGTTAAAGGGCTTGGTCCTCTTGTACAAAATGGTTCATTTATGAACTTATTTCAGTTATATAGAAGTGCTAACATGTCTTCTGAACTTATTTCAGTTATATAGAAGTGCTAACATGTCTTCTGAACTTATTTCAGTTATATAGAAGTGCTAACATGTCTTCTGAACTTATTTCAGTTATATAGAAGTGCTAACATGTCTTCTGCACTTATTTCAGTTATATAGAAGTGCTAACATGTCTTCTGAACTTATTTCAGTTATATAGAAGTGCTAACATGTCTTCTGAACTTATTTCAGTTATATAGAAGTGCTAACATGTCTTCTGAACTTATTTCAGTTATATAGAAGTGCTAACATGTCTTCTGAACTTATTTCAGTTATATAGAAGTGCTAACATGTCTTCTGACCTTATTTCAGTTATATAGAAGTGCTAACATGTCTTCTGAACTTATTTCAGTTATATAGAAGTGCTAACATGTCTTCTGAACTTATTTCAGTTATATAGAAGTGCTAACATGTCTTCTGAACTTATTTCAGTTATATAGAAGTGCTAACATGTCTTCTGAACTTATTTCAGTTATATAGAAGTGCTAACATGTCTTCTGAACTTATTTCAGTTATATAGAAGTGCTAACATGTCTTCTGAACTTATTTCAGTTATATAGAAGTGCTAACATGTCTTCTGAACTTATTTCAGTTATATAGAAGTGCTAACATGTCTTCTGAACTTATTTCAGTTATGTGGAAGTGCTAACATGTCTTCTGTACTTATTTCAGTTATATAGAAGTGCTAACATGTCTTCTGAACTTATTTCAGTTATATGGAAGTGCTAACATGTCTTCTGAACTTATTTCAGTTATATGGAAGTGCTAACATGTCTTCTGTACTTATTTCAGTTATATAGAAGTGCTAACATGTCTTCTGAACTTATTTCAGTTATATGGAAGTGCTAACATGTCTTCTGAACTTATTTCAGTTATATGGAAGTGCTAACATGTCTTCTGAACTTATTTCAGTTATATGGAAGTGCTAACATGTCTTCTGAACTTATTTCAGTTATATAAAAGTGCTAACATGTCTTCTGAACTTATTTCAGTTATATAGAAGTGCTAACATGTCTTCTGAACTTATTTCAGTTATATGGAAGTGCTAACATGTCTTCTGTACTTATTTCAGTTATATGGAAGTGCTAACATGTCTTCTGAACTTATTTCAGTTATATAGAAGTGCTAACATGTCTTCTGAACTTATTTCAGTTATATAGAAGTGCTAACATGTCTTCTGTACTTGTTTTCTGTAGTTGTTCATCAGGCAATATGCATTAGGAAATAAAGGGGGTGAAAAGGAATTGTGGTGGTGGTGTGGAGTTAAGAAATCATTCCCAATTTCCCCCATCTAATGTTTTATATTGTAAGATGCTCGTACACACAATGTTAATAGAAACAAGGCCGGTGTTTCATAGCTTAATAGCTTATTGTTACTGTCAGCTAGAAGCCAGTGTGTGTAACTGTCCTGTCATGGCAATTTGATCGTTTTTACACTTAAGCTTTGCCAAGGATTCCAATGTTTCTCTGCTCCATTTTCACGCCATGCCTGCAAGCCACCTGTGGTTTACAAATATTGGTTCTTAATCCCAGCGTTGGGAACTGTGCGTCCTATCGTGTGGCATGCAACAAGCGCCTGACTGTTCATGGGACACATAAGCCTAGCCAGGCCGCTGTACCACTGCCCTATAACATGGCCAACAGGTTCACTTATGACCAGTAAAAGCAATTTTGACACAAATCCACATCATATCAAGTGGATTGAGCTGCTCTTTCTTGATGCCACCGTTCAGGCCATTTAGTATTGGGATTCAGTCTCCTCTCTGGGAGAGTCAACCATTCAGGCCATTTAGTATTGGGATTCAGTCTCCTCTCTGGGAGAGTCAACCATTCAGGCCATTTAGTATTGGGATTCAGTCTCCTCTCTGGGAGAGTCAACCATTCAGGCCATTTAGTATTGGGATTCAGTCTCCTCTCTGGGAGAGTCAACCATTCAGGCCATTTAGTATTGGGATTCAGTCTCCTCTCTGGGAGAGTCAACCATTCAGGCCATTTAGTATTGGGATTCAGTCTCCTCTCTGGGAGAGTCAACCATTCAGGCCATTTAGTATTGGGATTCAGTCTCCTCTCTGGGAGAGTCAACCATTCAGGCCATTTAGTATTGGGATTCAGTCTCCTCTCTGGGAGAGTCAACCATTCAGGCCATTTAGTATTGGGATTCAGTCTCCTCTCTGGGAGAGTCAACCATTCAGGCCATTTAGTATTGGGATTCAGTCTCCTCTCTGGGAGAGTCAACCATTCAGGCCATTTAGTATTGGGATTCAGTCTCCTCTCTGGGAGAGTCAACCATTCAGGCCATTTAGTATTGGGATTCAGTCTCCTCTCTGGGAGAGTCAACCATTCAGGCCATTTAGTATTGGGATTCAGTCTCCTCTCTGGGAGAGTCAACCATTCAGGCCATTTAGTATTGGGAGTCAGTCCCCTCTCTGGGAGAGTCAACCATTCAGGCCATTTAGTATTGGGATTCAGTCTCCTCTCTGGGAGAGTCAACCATTCAGGCCATTTAGTATTGGGAGTCAGTCCCCTCTCTGGGAGAGTCAACCATTCAGGCCATTTAGTATTGGGATTCAGTCTCCTCTCTGGGAGAGTCAACCATTCAGGCCATTTAGTATTGGGATTCAGTCTCCTCTCTGGGAGAGTCAACCATTCAGGCCATTTAGTATTGGGATTCAGTCTCCTCTCTGGGAGAGTCAACCATTCAGGCCATTTAGTATTGGGATTCAGTCTCCTCTCTGGGAGAGTCAACCATTCAGGCCATTTAGTATTGGGAGTCAGTCCCCTCTCTGGGAGAGTCAACCATTCAGGCCATTTAGTATTGGGATTCAGTCTCCTCTCTGGGAGAGTCAACCATTCAGGCCATTTAGTATTGGGAGTCAGTCCCCTCTCTGGGAGAGTCAACCATTCAGGCCATTTAGTATTGGGATTCAGTCTCCTCTCTGGGAGAGTCAACCATTCAGGCCATTTAGTATTGGGAGTCAGTCCCCTCTCTGGGAGAGTCAACCATTCAGGCCATTTAGTATTGGGATTCAGTCTCCTCTCTGGGAGAGTCAACCATTCAGGCCATTTAGTATTGGGAGTCAGTCCCCTCTCTGGGAGAGTAAACCATTCAGGCCATTTAGTATTGGGAGTCAGTCCCCTCTCTGGGAGAGTCAACCATTCAGGCCATTTAGTATTGGGAGTCAGTCTCCTCTCTGGGAGAGTCAACCATTCAGGCCATTTAGTATTGGGAGTCAGTCCCCTCTCTGGGAGAGTCAACCATTCAGGCCATTTAGTATTGGGAGTCAGTCCCCTCTCTGGGAGAGTCAACCATTCAGGCCATTTAGTATTGGGAGTCAGTCCCTCTCTGGGAGAGTCAAACATTCAGGCCATTTAGTATTGGGAGTCAGTCCCCTCTCTGGGAGAGTCAACCATTCAGGCCATTTAGTATGGGGAGTCAGTCCCCTCTCTGGGAGAGTCAACCATTCAGGCCATTTAGTATTGGGAGTCAGTCCCCTCTCTGGGAGAGTCAACCATTCAGGGAAACTTTTTTTAAATGCAAGAAACATACATTTTTGCCAAAGGGTACAATTAAATAAGACCCCAAATGTTATTTTTTTCAATTATACTTCTGCTCTTCTAGGTCAGGTGTTAGTTTTCTTTATTATTATCATTGTAATATCATGGTTGTACAGTCGTGGCCAAAAGTTTTGAGAATGACACAAATATACATTTTCACAAAGTCTGCTGCCTCAGTTTGTATGATGGCAATTTGCATATACTCCAGAATGTTATGAAGAGTGATCAGAAGAATTGCAATTAATTGCAAAGTCCCTCTTCACCATGCAAATTAACTGAATCCCCCAAAAACATTTCCACTGCATTTCAACCCTGCCACAAAAGGACCAGCTGACATCATGTAATTGAGTCTCTCGTTAACACAGGTGTGAGTGTTGACGAGGACAAGGCTGGAGATCACTCTCTCATGCTGATTGAATTTGAATAACAGAATGGAAGCTTCAAAGGGAGGGTGGTTCTTGGAATCATTGTTATTCCTCTGTCAACCATGGTTACCTGCAATAATGACATGCCGTCATTATTGCTTTGAACAAAAAGGGATTCACAGGCAAGGATATTGCTGCCAGTAAGATTGCACCCGAAATCAACCATTTATTGGATCATCAAGAACTTCAAGGAGAGCGGTTCAATTGTTATGAAGAACGCTTCAGGGCGCCCAAGAAAGTCCAGCAAGTGCCAGGACCTTCTCCTAAAGTTGATTCAGCTGCGGGATCGGGGCACCACCAGTACAGAGCTTGCTCAGGAATGGCAGCAGGCAGGTGTGAGTGCATCTGCACGCACAGTGAGGCAAAGACTTTTGGAGGATGGCCTGGTGTCAAGAAGGGCAGCAAAGAAGTCACTTCTCTCCAGGAAAAACATCAGGGACAGACTGATATTCTGAAAAAGGTACAGGGATTGAGGACTGGGGTAAAGTCATTGTTTGGGGCATCTGGAAAAAAGCTTGTCCGGAGAAGACAAGGTGAGCGCTACCATCAGTCCTGTGTCATGCCAACAGTAAAGCATCCTGAGACCATTCATGTGTGGGGTTGCTTCTCAGCCAAGGGAGTGGGCTCACTCACAATTTTGCCTAAGAACACAGCCATGAATAAAGAATGGTACCAACACATCCTCCGAGAGCAACTTCTACAAACCATCCAGGACCAGTTTGGTCACGAACAATGCATTTTCCAGCATGATGGAGCACCTTGCCATAAGGCAAAAGTGATAACGAAGTGGCTCGGGGAACAAAACATCAATATTTTGGGTCCACGGCCAGGAAACTCCCCAGACCTTAATCCCATTGAGAACTTGTGGTCAATCCTCAAGAGGCAGGTGGACAAACAAAAACACACAACTTCTGACAAACTCCCAACATTGATTATGCAAGAATGGGCTGCCATCAGTCAGGATGTGGCCCAGAAGTTCATTGACAGCATGCCACGGCAGATTTCAGAGGTCTTGAAAAAGAAGGGTCAATACTGCAAATATTGACTCTTTACATCAACTTCATGTAATTGTCAATAAAAGCCTTTGACACATGAAATTATTGTAATTATACTTCAGTATCCCATAGTAACATCTGACAAAAATATGTAAAGACACTGAAGCAGCAAACTTTGTGAAAATTAATATTTGTGTCATTCTCCAAACTTTTGGCTGTTTATGCTGTGTGTGTCAGACACCGATAGTCATGTTTTATGGTAAACACCCAAAGTCTTTTATGATCCTTCAGTCCTCTGCCTGGTAATGGTGGATGTTTCTGAGATGAACTGTCCCAGCCAGCCTCTCATGTGAACCCATCTCTCCTGTGAACCATGTGGACCCATTTGTGGACATTCCACTTCTTTATTTGTCTGATTCAGAACAAGTGGGATATACTGGAGGTCAACAGGGGCAAAGTGAACTGAAGGTATGGTGTTTTTCCCGATAATATGTCCTGAACTATGTGTGCTGCAAAATAAATATTAATCTATGCGCAGACTTTGTTCCCAGCAGCAGCCAGCAGCAGTGAAGAGGAGAGGGAGGAGCTCAGACCTGGTTTCAGATACTATTTGAAATCATTTTAAAATACTTTGTCTGTGCTTGATTGAGCATGACTAGCTTAATGGACCAATAGAATAGTGGCAAAACGCCAAAACCCACTCACCTGGCAATCCAGGCAAGCTAAAGAAAATGCTAACAGTATTTGAAACATTTCAAATACTATTTGAACCCAGGTATGCAGGACGGGTGGAGCTACTAACATGGTGTGGTGGTGCTGTCATGTGTGTTTCTGGAGCTCACCCAGCTCCTAGCTGCCCTATTATCTCCCAGTCTCTGTCTCTGGATAGGATTTATTTCAACACGGCTCTGTGGGCCAAGCGCTGGCCACCTCCTCTTTCTCAGGTCCTGTGTGAACGCAGAAGCCTTTGACCACCTCTGACACAAAGTGGTGGTTGAGTTCCTTTTAATATGTAGCCTGTCTTTTACATAAAAAGGAAAGACAGACAGAGAGAGGAAGAGAAAGATAAATCCTTCCCATGAGTTGAAGTCAACATTGTCAAGCACCTTGCTGAAATTTGATTTACTACTGATTGGACTTGAAAAATAATGTTTAGTATATCACCAAGCATGGCCATCTAAGTATGATCTTTGCAAAAGTGCATTGCCATGCTCATGATATAACAATTGGTTTCGGTGTGTTTAGAGTCCTCAGCAGCCACATTCCTACCAATGCCTTACAGATTAATACTTTTTCACAGAGACCAGCTAATCTGTTCTCATTTTTCACTTTCATGAGATGAACATTTTTGTTACTTGTGATGAAATCTTCTGCCGCACAACCACTTATTGCATGCAGAACTAAACTGTTTACTGTACATGGTCTTCTCTGTGCCGGACAACAGAGCAGAAGGCATGGGTTCTCAGAACACACAGGTGTTCCAGTGTTCCAGGTACATCTGGAGGTGTCCATTGGCTCTATGCTTCTTAACAATGGAGTTTGAATTGAAGTATTTCCGGTGTCCTATTTCATCACATGTTATGTTCAAAGGAGATTTGAGAGCATGTCTGAGCTGAAGGTTTGTCCCCAGTTTTAATCAGGTTTAAATCTGGAGTAAAGCAATCACAATAAGGATATTAAGTGATTATCTTGTTGATCACTGATTGGCTTTGACCGTTGACGTCTTCCGCATGAACGCTTCCTGTCTCCATCTATGGCGTGTTTACAGTATGTGGAGCCTATGGGATTTTCCATAGATCTGAAGGAGATTGTGTCCTTGCAATAAATTCAGAATAAATATGCACTTGTATAGGAAGATTCCATGTATTATGCCTGGATAAGGATAAATATATCTTGTCCTACATTTCCTTCTGCTGTAACCAGTAACACAGGTCATTATAGTCCTCCTGATTCCACATAATATAATAATAATAATAATAATATATGCCATTTAGCAGATGCTTTTATCCAAAGCGACTTACAGTCATGTGTGCATACATTCTACGTATGGGTGGTCCCGGGGATCGAACCCACTACCCTGGCATTACAAGTGCCATGCTCTACCAACTGAGCTACAGAAGGACCACATCACATCACTCCAGACAGTTATAGTTTAGGTAATTGAATTATTTACAACCTCAGTGAATGGCAAATATTGAATCATCTTACTTTGATGTCAGAAAATGCCCCCAATTGACCCAATTAAACTCAGACACAGATATTCCAATCAAAGTTCCAATTCCCAAATGTTATTTTTGGGAACTTTGCACTTGCTTATACAATTACAGTACGCCCACGCTATGCTCAGAAGAATCAAGGTCCAATATGGGATGTTTTATTTCTGGAAACGTTTGATTCTGACTGTCCCTATTCAGATTAGTATCACGGGGTATAGTGTCAGTGTGTTTGGTGACAGCGATGTTCATCTCTGACTGTCATTATTCTGGCCTTGTTTGCACAGCCTTGCTGACATATGTTTCAGGACATAGTTTTTATTTTAATCTCTTGAACTGTTTAAGATGTTGACACAGTCACCGTTCAGCTTTATTAATCCAGACGGTGTTTTCTGATGAGATGAGATGTCGTTCCCCTCCCCTCCTAGTCCTCCCTCCTCCTACTCCTCTGACTTCGTCCCCAATCCACTGCTGGGTTAGAAAAGAGAAGGAAGATATATCATAAGATATATGTTACGACAGACAGCCACACACAGATAGGGTGACAGAATGACTGACCAGCAGACAGACAGGGCTGTGTGCAGGGGGAGAGGAGAGGCAGGCAGGGAAGAGTAGAGGAGTGGAAGAGGAGAAGAGAGGAGAGGAGCAGTTCAATGCAGAGTGACAGGTCCAGCCAGGCAGAGCAGTGGAGCGTTGAGGCCCTCCCACCCCCGCTGATCACAACAGGGGATTAATTATGTCAGCATAATAAGTACAAATGGTGATCTGAACTTGGAATTAGCCCCCTGAGCAGAGGCCACTGGAGCGCAGAGCTGCGGAGGAGAGAGGGGAGAGACCCGCCAATTTGTCTCCGCTCTGTGTGCACAGGCATGGGGTTGGCAGGAAGGGCGGGGTGGCTGGGTGGCTGAATGGTGGGGTGCTGGTGTTGCACAGCCTGTCATCTCTGGTATGATTTGCATGGGTGTCAATCTCAGTGACAGACAGCAGTACAGGCTCTAACTGTGCTTGTAGTCAAAGCACCATTCATTAGCAGCATCCTGCCTGTGTCCCAGACCAGCACCAGGCTCAGCTTGTTTGGAAGGCTATTGCATAACCAGACCTTTGACATACTTCTCAGGAGTCAGTCTACCTTCTTCAGACCTTGAGCAACTATTATTTAATCACATAATTTGATGTCTCCTTGTGTAAGCCTCAACTAAAAACGTTCTATCCTGCCCCTCTAGATTCACCAGGGTTCTCTCTCTCTCTCTCTCTCTCTCTCTCTCTCTCTCTCTCTCTCTCTCTCTCTCTCTCTCTCTCTCTCTCTCTCTCTCTCTCTCTCTCTCTCTCTCTCTCTCTCTCTCTCTCTCTCTCTCTCTCTCTCTCTCTCTCTCTCTCTCTCTTTCTCTATCTTACTCTCTCGCTTGCTCTCTCTCTCTCTTTCTCTCTCTCTCTCTCTCTCTCTCTCTCTCTCTCTCTCTCTCTCTCTCTCTCTCTCTCTCTCTCTCTCTCTCTCTCTCTCTCTCTCTCTCTCTCTCTCTCTCTCTCTCTCTCTCTCTCTCTCTCTCTCTCTCTCTCTCTCTCTCTCTCTCTCTCTCTCTCTCTCTCTCTCTCTCTCTCTCTCTCTCTCTCTCTCTCTCTCTCTCTCTCTCTCTCTCTCTCTCTCTCTCTCTCTAAGCAGTAGGTGAATGAACCAGCCAGGCTGTGAGAATCTCTCCCCCAGGTTACGGTGCCCTACCAGCCAGGCTCAAGGCAGGCCAGGGCGACCAGTAGAAAACATTGGAACTCCCTGTGATAACAGCGCTTGTCTCCCTGGCAGTGTGCTATAAGTGATTCCCTTGCCCAGCTTCTCTGACGCCACATTCCCAGAGCAAGTATGCAAACATCCAGAGAACAGAACTCTGTGTGCTCCAGTGAGAAACTCAGACCCAGGCCTCTCCGCCTGGAGATGCAGAGAGAGAAGACTGTGTACCAGCGTTGTTCACTCAACCATAACCATACACACAGATACAAATCAATAAAGTAACTCACATCATGACCTTTGTAGAACAACAGCAACCAGCAGCATAGCACCCTGTATCCCACTGCTGGCTTGCCTCTGCAGTTCAGTAGGGTTGGTCCTGGTCAGTCCCTGGATGGGAGACCAGATGCTGCTGGAAGTAGTGTTGGAGGGCTAGTAGGAGGCACTCTGCCCTGTGTAGGGTGATGACTTTCGGATGGGACATTAAACGGGTGTCCTGACTCGCTGTGGTCACTAAAGACCCCTTGGCACTTATCGTAAGAGTAGTGGTGTTAACCCTGGTGTCCTGGCCACCTAATCATTCCCAGCTTCTGATTGGCTCATTCGTGTCCTCTCCACTGTAACCATTCCCCAGCTCGTGGCTGTACTGTACATGAGAATGTGTTCTCAGTCAAAATAAGTGTTAAATAAAAAAACAACACCACTGAAATCGATGGAAAATATACTTTCCCCACAATCTACTGTGACGCAAACTCCTCCGCTTCTACACCGTCCTAGACTAGACCTGTGTCTGTCAGCATATGTTGAGTTTACAGACTGATCCAGACTGAGCCTATTTGAATAGAGGAACAGTCTATGAAGGTTATAGTTAGTGGCTCTAGATAATGATTCCTGGTCTATGGGCTGGGCTGGCGGATGGCAGGTCATGTGGCTATGCACTGGGCCTATAAATCCAGCTCTATGATGAGCAGACTGTTACTGTGTATGACTTATATCACTGAGGCTGAGGCCAGTAAAGACAGCCTCTCGTAAACATGTGGCAGAGTCGCCATGACACGCTGTCAATTTTCATTTTTCAGAGGTTATTGGAGTGGAGGGTGCTGAGTTATGTCTCTGGGAGACTCTTGTTAAGACCTCCCTGTGAGAGAGACGGGGAGAAAGGTACAAAGAGAAAGAGAGAGACCAGAAATTCAGTTCATGTCATCACTTAAGATATACAGTATAATCTGTTTATTTAGTTGTTCTATGACAAGCCTAGATGTAAGGCTCTGTTTAGATTTGTAATAGTGTAATAGTTGAGTTTTAGGGTTTAATAATTATATATATTTTTTAATCTTATCTCTCGTTTCCCCTTACCCCTCCCCCTCTCTCCCACTCCCTCTGTCTGTCTGTTGGTCTCTCTTTTTCTCGCTCGTTCTCTCTGTCTCTCAGGGCGTCATGGTGGGAGATGAGACGCAATTATGGAGGGGATATGGGCACATTACTGCTGCTTGTTTTCACTGGGGGGGAGAGGAGGGGTCTGAGAGGAGAGGTGGGCCCAGTGTGCTACTGAGAGAAAGCTCTGGCCCAGGTTGCCTGGTGATGGTTGATGACACGGCACTGACTCACTGGCCCCAGTCCCGCCCCGCAGGTGAGTAATGCACAGCAGCGTCACTTACTGGAACACACACGACCTCAACACAATGGAGACTACACACACACCACCACGACACAGAGACTACACACACACCACCACGACACAATGGAGACTAGACACACACACCACAACACAATGGAGACCACACACACACCACCACGACACGATGTAGACTACACACACACCACCACGACACAATGTAGACTACACACACACCACCACGACAAAATGGAGACTACACACACACACACACACACGAGTACACACACAGTGCTCTGACAAATGAATCAAACAGTGGACTAAAATTGAAACACCACCCACTCCTCCACCTTTAGCTAAAAATAACATCCAATGGATAACGCAATACCTAACCTGTTTGGCACAGTGTGAAAGAGACAGTTAAACTCACACATTAATAGTCATCAGAAGAACTAAAGCATTGTTTTGAGACTGATCAATGAGGAAGATGCTGCATGGACAGATCAGAGATCATAATAGATACATTATGTCAGCTTTGGATCAGCTCTGTCCCCCTCAATACCCACAATAATGAGAAGGGTACTTCCATTGACATAAAGCTGTTAGTCATTTATTAAAAGGTAGAAAATGGTGGCTATAATAAGCAGCTCATTTTCAAAAGAGTAGGCTTGATGTCCACAGTTACTCAATGTTCTCTCAGGTCAATGATTAATTAACAAGGAGAAAAGAAAAGCTGTCCTTGTAGTTGGATGAGATTGTTGCCTATTAAAAGGTGTTTTATGTTTTCCCCATTCGTCACCGGTGTATTTAACCCTGTGTTTCCTGTCTCTCTGTGCCAGTTTGTCTTGTTTTGCCAGATCAACCAGCATTTCTCCTAGCTCCTGTTTTTCCCAGTCTCTGTTTTTTCCTAGCCCTCCTGGTTTTTACCCTTACCTGTCCTGACGCTGAATCTGCCTGCCTGACCACTCTGCCTGTTCTGACCTCGAGCCTGCCTATCCCCTTGTACTGTTTGGGCTCTGACCAGGTTTATGAATGCTATTCTGTCCCCGACCTGCCTTTTGCCTACCGCTTTTGGTATAATAAATATCCGAGCTCAACCATCAGCCTCCTGTGTCTGCATTTGGGTCTCACCTTGTGCCTTGATAGTACAAACTGGCCCTAACAGACCCAGCAGACTTGGACCAGCTCTACCATGCTGTCTCCCTGCAGGGAGCCACCATTGGGAGAAGCTACTGCTGGACCTTTTGGAAGGGCTTCGTTCCCTGACGGAACACTACGACCAAGAGTTCAAGGCTATAATGGAGCAAAGCAGTGAGTTAGCTCATAGGCAGTCTACCACCTCTGAGACCTCCCAACCACCCAGTAACCTTTCTACTACTAGTGGATTTGTTTAAAACCTCTTGATACTAGCCATCCCGGATCCGGGATCGTGAATACAGCCTCAAGCTCATTACCATAATGCAACGTTAACTATTCATGAAAATCGCAAATGAAATGAAATTAATAAGGTAGCTCTCAATCTTAGCCTTTTGTTAACAACACTGTCATCTCAGATTTTCAAAAAAAATGCTTCTCAAGCATAGCAAACTAGCATTTGTGTAACTGTACTGATAGCTAGCGTGGCATTTAGCGTTAGCATCAGCAGGAAACATTTTCACAAAAACCAGCAAAAAGATTCAGTAAATAATTTACCTTTGAAGAACTACTGATGTTTTCAATGAGGAGACTCTCAGTTAGATAGCAAATGTTCAGTTTTCCTGAAAGATTATTTGTGCAGGAGAAATCGGTCGTTTTCTGCGTCATGTTTGGCTACCAAAAAAAACCGAAAATTCAGTTATAAAAACGCTGAACTTTTTACAAAATAACTCCATAATATCGACTGAAACATGGCAAACGTTGTTTAAAATCAATCCTCAAGGTGTTTTTCTACATATCTCTTCAATGATGTATCGTATCTGGAAGAGTGCTTCTCCCTCTGAATGGCATGGTAAAATGGTTGTACCTGAGAATTGCGCACCAACTTAGACAAAGGACACCGGGTGGACCCCTGGTAAATGTAGTCTCTTATGGCCAATCTTCCAATGATATGCCTACAAATACGTCACAATGCTGCAGACATCTTGGACGAACGGCAGAGAGCATAAGCTCGTTCACGGCACATTCACAGCCATATAAGGACACGATAGTAAAACAGAGCCTCAAAAATTCAGCTCATTTCTTGTTTGATGTTTCATCTTGGTTTCGCCTGTAGCATCAGTTCTGGGGCACTCACAGATAATATCTTTGCAGTTTTGGAAACGTCAGAGTGTATTCTTTCCAAAGCTGCCAATTATATGCATAGTCGAGCATTTTTTCGTGACAAAATATTGCGCTTAAAACGGACACGTTTTTTAATCCAATAATGACATAGCGCCCCCATAGGTTGAAGAGGTTGTTTAACCTACCCCAGCTCCTCGAGAACCCCGCTTACTGCCTCTGGAGCGTTATGTAGGTGATCCTGGTACCTGCCGGGCGTTCCTTTCCATGTGCTCCCTCATTTTCGAACTCCAGCCCTCTTCGTTCCCGTCAGACCGATCGAAGATAGCGTATTTAATCACGTTAATGTCCAGATGGGCGCTCTCCTGGGCAACGGCTGTGTGCCATAGCTTGGAGGAATTCATGACAGAGTTGAGGAAGGTTTTCGATTCTCCGCAGCCCGGAAGGGAGGCTGCTCGAAAACTACTGCAGGTTCATCAGAACTCCCGTAGTGTGGCAGACTACGCAGTAGATTTTCACACACTGACCGCCGAGAGTTTCTGGAATCCGGAGGCTCTGTTTGACACCTTTCTCCATGGACTGTCTGAGGGGATAAAGGACGAGCTCGCAGCTCAGGAAATACCACAGGACTTCAACTCCCTCATCGCCCTGGCGATTAGGATTGATGGGAGCCTACGAGAACGCCGGTGAGGGAGGAAGTCGGGTCTCGGGGACACTCGTCCCCATCTGCTGATGCTGGCGCCTGTCCGAAGGAATCCAGAAATCCCAGAAGTTGGTATTTACGAGGAGAGCCGAAACACCCGAGGTTTCCAGAGAATCATCTGCTAGGGGTGAGTTGGATACTCCTGAGCCCATGCAATTGGGAAGAGCTAGGTTATCGGTTGGAGAATGCTTGCATAGGTTGAATTCTAACTGTTGTCTGTACTGTGGAGGGGCGGGACATTATATAGCCACTTGCCTAGTTAAGAAACCCTTTTCTTTAGTGGGTACAAGTACTCTGGTGATCCAGACTGGGAGTCTTTTAACTTCCATCACCCGTCCACCTTTTTTTGTGATTTTGCTGTGGGGAGGCCAGTCTAAGTCTCTCCGGGTGCTCATTGACTCTAGGGCTGATGAAAGTTTTATGGACGCTACCATGGTTTCTGAATTAGGTATTCCCAGTCAACTTCTCTCTGTCCCCATGGATACAAGGGCACTGGACAGCCGCTCTAATGGAAGAGTCACGCATAGCACTGTGCCTGTTCATATATGGGTATCAGGAAACCACAGTGAGACCATACTGTTCCGGTCATGCCGTTTGAACTCATGCTGTCTTCCAGGCTCTGTGAATGATGTACTCCGGGACATGCTAAACCGTTTCATGTTCGTCTACCTTGACGACATCCTGTTTTTTTCCCGGTCTGCCCAAGGACATGTTCTTCATTTCAGACAAGTCCTTCAGCGCCTCCTGGAGATTCAATTGTTTGTGAATGCCGAGAAGTGTGAGTTCCACCTCTCGACAATCTCCTTTCTGGGATATGTCATCGCTGATGCAAAGGTCCAAATGGACCCTGAAAAAGTGAAAGCAGTGGTAGTGGGATCAACCTGCATCCAGGGTGCAGTTACAACGTTTTCTGGGGTTCGCTGACTTCTACCGCTGTTTCATTCAGGGCTACAACACCCTGGCGGACCCCCTCTCTGCACTCACTTCTCCCAAAGTACCATTCACATGGTCTCCAGTGGTCGACAGAGCCTTCATGGACCTGAAGCATCAGTTTACCACAGCACCCATCCTCATCCGTCCGGATCCGTCCCGTCAATTTGTAGTAGAGGTTGATGCTTCTGATGTTGGAGTGGGGGCCATCCTGTCCCAGGAATCTGCCCAGGACCAGAAGCTCCATCCCTGTACCTTTCTGTCCCTTCGTCTCAATCCTCCAGAGCGTAACTGCGATGTAGGCAACTGATAACTCCTGGCGGTCAAGATGGTGCTGCAGGAGTGGAATCACTGGCTGGAAGGAGCAGAGCAGCCATTCTTGGTTTGGACCGACCATAATAATTTGGAATATCTCCGTACAGCCAAGCCCCTTAACTCAAGGCAGACCCGGTGGGCTTTATTGTTTTACAAGATTCAACTTCACTATTTCCTACCACCCAGGGTCCAAAACTGTGAAGCCTGACGCCCTCTCCTATCTATACAGTTCCTCTGCTACACCCTCGGTCTCCAAAACCATTCTCCCTACCTCATGCCTTGCAGCTTCAGTGGATTGGGGTATTGAAACCTTGGTCCGCAAGTCCCAACGTTCCCAGCCTGAACCTGAAGGGGGCCCGGCTAACAGGTTGTTTGTTACTAACTCAGTCCGGTCCCAGGTCCTGGAATGGGCTCATTCCTCCAGGCTGACCTGTCATCAAGGTTCCCGTCGTACCCTAGCTTTCCTCCGACAACGTTTCTGGTGGCCCACAATGGTTCCTGACGTTTTTTGCCTTTGTCGCCTCGTGCACAGTGTGTGCTCAGAACAAGACTCCACGGCAAGCGCCTTCCGGCTCAGCTTATGGTGCAGCATGTCTTTCGGATCCATGGACTCCTGGTGGACATGGACTCCAACCGGGGTACTCAGTTTTCGTCTCAGTCTGGAAGGCGTTCTGCACCCTTATTGGGTCGTCTGCCAGCCTTTCATCCGGATTCCATCCCCAATCCAATGGCTAGTCGGAGCGAGCTAACCAGGACCTAGAAACCATCCTAAGATGCCTGGTCTCAACCAACCCCACTACCTGGAGCCCGGAACACCCTTCCCTGTTCAGTCACGGGACTCTCCCCTTTTGAGTGCTCTATGGGGTATCAACATCCACTCTTCCCAGAACAAGAGCAGGTGGTCAACGTACCCTCGGTCCAAATGTTTGTCCGCCGCTGTCGATGTACCTGGAGAAAAGCTCGGGCGGCACCTCTCAAGACCAACTCCAGGTATCATCGACAAGCGGACCGCCGCCGTACTCCAGCTCCCCATTACCGCATTGGGCAGAGGGTATGGCTTTCCACTCGGGACCTGCCCCTTCAGGTGGAGTCCCGCAAACTGTCTCCCCATTTCATTGGGCCATTTCCCATCTCTAGGGTCCGTAGTTCCACTGCTGTCCGTCTCCTGTTACCCCGTACCCTGCGTATTCACCATACTTTCTATGTATTAAGCCAGTGTCTCACAGCCCTTTGTCTTCTGTCTCCCGCCCCCACACCCATGTAATCGATGGCCAACTGGCATACATGGTGAAACGCCTCCTGGGTGTTCGACCATGGGGCAGGGGTTTCCAGTGCCTGGTTGACTGGGAGGGTTACGACCCGGAGGAGAGGTGCTGGGTTCCCGCTAGAGACATCCTGGACCTGGCCCTCATTGCCGACTTTGTCGCCGACATCCCGGTCAGCCAGGTATAAACCCAGTAGGACGCCAGGTGGCGTCCCTAGAGGGGGGGTACTGTCACGCCCTGATCTGTTTCACCCACCTCCCAGTGTCTCCTGTTTTCCCCATTAGTCCCCGGTATATTTATCCCTGTGTTTCCTGTCTCTCTGTGCCAGTTTGTCGTGTTTAGCCAAGTCAACCAGCATTTCTCCTAGCTCCTATTTTTCCCAGTCTCTGTTTTTTCCTAGCCCTCCTGATTTTTACCAATACCTGTCCTGATGCTGAATCTGCCTGCCTGACCACTCTGCTTGTTCTGACCTCAAGCCTGCCTATCCCCTTGTACTGTTTGAACTCTGACCTGGTTTATGAACTCTCGCCTGTCCTTGACCTGCCTTTTGCCTACCCCTTTTGGTATAATATAGCATGCCCTTATAGCATGAATGGTTATTGAGACAAAAGTATTGAAATGTCTCCTAGCTGTCCAATTTACAAAGACAGACATTGTGCTTCAGCGAAGAACACCATACTGCATGGCCATTTCCTCTAATCGACGCTCTTGGCAAGTCTAATATTTACAAAACTGCTATAGGTTGACAACCCTCAATTAAACTTGTCATAACAGAATCCATCCAAAAGAAAAGAGGGAGAGAGACAGGAAGGAGAGATGTAGTGGATGATGTCAACAGGGTGAGTGAGGGAGGAAGAGAGCACTCATACATGCCATGGGTAAACAGCTGTTATGGTTGAACTGGTTTCCTTTGTGCCCTGACTACACCTCCATATGCACGCGCACACACACACACACACACACACACACACACACACACACACACACACACACACACACACACACACACACACACACACACACACACACACACACACACACACACACACACACACACACCTCCTCACACAGTCAGACAAAAGGCCTTGAGTGATAGCACCGAAATTCAATAGCTTATGAAATGGCATTTCTGTTCAACTATTAATCTTTCTGTTTCAATGCTTTGAAGTTGATCTGCTTTTGAAACAAAGCAGAGCAGCAGAACTCACCGAAAAAGAAAGAAAGAGCGAGAGAGAAAAAGGCCCCTTTGCAATACATGTCTGAATTATTACAGGGATGTAAGTATGTAACCTTAGCCAGGGGTTTTGAGTCTGTGTAAATTGATCTAATCAGAGTGCAGGGAAAACAAGTATGACCCTGTGCACTGTGCATGTTAGAGGTAATCATGTCTGTTTGGCTTTCTGGGTCCTTACCATGTGCTTTCTCTGGTGTTGTAAATAACCCTGGCCCAGAGAGGAGAGACCTGTATGTGTGTCTTTGTCTGTGTGTGCTACAGGGGCATGCTGGTCTCCTTGTGAACCCGGCTCAAACACACACACACACACACACACATACACAAATACACACACGCTGGGATCATTTCTCCCCAGACTAACTGCACAGCAGTGAATCTCTGACCCCACACGGTCCTCTCTCTGAGCCACAGGCAAACAGAGCAGAGTCCAACAGGCCCCTGTGTCTGATTCACAAGTATGGTTCACTATTGTAATGATATGCCTCCCAACTACCTCTCCACTGTTGATCACTAAGACCTGGCAGAGTGATAATTTAAAATGTCAATAAAGTACTCTGGAGAAATTCCAAGCGGATTATCACCCCAGTAACATAAGCAGACTATGGCTTATCTTTCGGGGGCAGAAAAAAACGTATCGTCTTGATTTCATAAACCCTATATTTTATTTTAAAAGTCTGCCATGCCAGGCTGGGAATGGGAGAGTAACATTACATTTTTTAGTGAAATGGGTGTTGGGTTGAGTTGGGGCAGCCACCCCCCCCCCCCCTTTTTTTGGGGGGGGGGGCATCATATAAAAGAAGATATACAAGCGATTCACATGCAAATGCTGTGAGTGATTTAGAAAGAGGGGAGAAAAGGGGAAATGTGCTATTGAAAGGCAGTGGAGGGATGGAGGAGGAGGGTGTGAGGTAGCGGCTCTATGAAACAGAGAGACATTTGTGTAATCTGGCTTTATGTATCAATAGTTGTGAATAATAACATAAAGAAAACTTACCTCATCATGCCTGGTACAGCCAAGGCATAAATAACGACCAGAACAATGGAATTACTATTAGCCAGTCTCGTCTGGAGCTCACAGCTACATCACAGGATTCTTTAGAAGAGCTGGCAAGAAGATGAATGTTTTGTTAAATATCAGTGTGGGGGCATGTGAAGAAGGAGAGGAGGGTTGAAGGGGAGGGGAGGATGGGGGGTAGCTTGCTGGGTCTTCTAAACTTAGAGTCTATCCTGGCACTTGTGTTAATTATGGTGTGTTGCTACGGATGCGTCACACTCCTCTTGGCCTGACTCTGGCGTCTCTGGCGTGTTGGTGGAGGGTTGTTATGGTATTAGATACATGTATTTGTTCAGAGGATTATGGGTGGTGTTCAATGGAATCCCAGGCGTCAGATTGGTCGACGTGTGCTTTTCGGGCCGTATTCCTTGGCTCCTGGCCCTCACGGCATAATAATGTGCTATGTGACGCCACCAGCCCGGCTCCTTTCTCAAAAAGCTGAACTTTAGAAGCACATATTTTATGATTCACTCCCAGAGAGTGTGAAAAGTCTTGAAGCCTGTTTCTGTAGCTCAACTGCCCTTCCTGGTATTAGAAAAAATAGGATCTTCTCAGAATGAGTTTGACTCTCTTTGTTTTTGTGATGAGCATACAGATACAGATGTTGACGGACACCCAGGTTGAGTATAACTGTAGCCAGGATAAATTCGAATAAATGTATGTAGTCATAATTGTAGTGTCCGTCATCCATAAAGTCTACGACAGTTAGATCATGTGTGTGACCAGAACAGAGGCGCTACCCCCAGGGTAGTGTGTGTGTGACTCAGTGGTAGCTCCAGTGTGTGCACCTTTGCCCATACCCCCCCTCCAACACATACATACACACACACAACCTCACACACACATACAAACATACCGGCACACACACTCTAACCCCTAACACACCCTCATAAATCTATGGACACATAGTATTAGCACTTTATGTCCGGGGCCTGTGATCTAAGGAGACAGACATGTCCAGGCACAACACCCCCCCTCTCTCTCTTTCTCTACCTTCTTTATTTTTCTAAACCTGGGACACACAAGGTCAGGGGTGAGCCTGATAGCATGACAACGGGGTGACAGAGACACAAGCTAGGGGGACAGAGTGACAGGGTGGTGGGGATGCAAGGTGATAAGGTGCTGGCACGGGGTGACAGAGAAACTCTCTGGTGAGGACATAGGGGAGTGATGGCAACTGACCAACACGCCCAATTCTCACCTTCTCTCTTTTTCTCTGTCTCTTTTTCTGTCATTCTCTCTATCTCACTCTCACTCACCCTCTTTAACCACTACCCCCGCCATCTCTTCCTCTTTTTTCGCACACTTTGACAGAAGGTATGCGTTCTGTGTAGCCTGGTCCCAGGCCGGTTTGTGCTGTGTACCCTGGTTGGCACTAACAGATCTTTGTCCATGCTAGGTCCTGTGTTCCTGTCTGGAGACCACAGTAGCTCAGAGTCCTCAACAGCCCACTTTGATCCTCTCCTCTGGAGCTGCTCATTGTTCCTGCTGTGTGTGTGTTTTCCCTCTAACTCTGATGTCATCGCCGTGCCATGCACTCATCCAGGCTTCATTAAGTTAGGGTCTTTTGTGTGGAGTGGAGGTGGGGGTCGGAGGGGAGGGTGGTGAAATGCTGTGCTGGTGGTGGTAGTGGTTAACATCCTTCCTGTTTGCTCTCTTGGCTGTGAGTCACGGCCTGTGACACTGAACGAGGCCAGAGGGCCAGGGGAGGTACATTCTGGTGGGCAGCCCCCCAAACCCCAAACACCCCCCCACCCACCCAGCCAGGAGGAAATTAAAACAGCTCCCTTTGTTTCATATACCAACAACCTCACACACTAACTCGGCACAAAAGTGTGTCAAATAAAATAAAATTGAATGCAATTTTATTGGTGTAGCGAAATGCTTGTGTTATCTAGCTCCAACAGTGCATGCTTGAACATTATGTAATACATGTAATGTTTGTTCTAGTTATTGCTGTAATGGTTTCCTAGAATGGTTGAGAACACTGGTCATATTAGCCCAATACCAGAATGAATTAATAAATCATCTGCCCTGACCCTAGAATCAGATGAGAGATGAGGTGGCATAGTGGAACAGTATGTGGGAGACTGTCTGACCTGAACATTAGCTACACACACCCAGCGTCTTGATCTGTGTCTCGTCCTAACTCCTAACCAGAGGGGTGTGGAGACAGACACTATAGCAGCACTCTCCCATTGGGTTAATAAGTATTCTGTCTTGGTCCCAGTCAGATGTGCTTTACCTTCTAATACACTGTCTGTGTTTTCTGCCTTCAAAGCCACACTGTACAGCCGCAGTGACCTCATGTCTGCCACAGACGGCTTTTGTAAACTAATGAGTGATAGGGGCCAGGGCCTCCGCTGCTATCTGACCAGACGGAGGCAGGCCCCTGTGGGTGTGCCTGTGTCTGTGTGTGTGACTGACTGACTGTGTGGGAGTGTGTGTGTGTGTGTGTGCATCTGTGTGTGTGTGTATTACTGACAGTGTGGAAGTGTGTATGTACAACTGGATGGAGAGTAGAGTGTGGTAATGCAGGGTAATATGGTGACTGTATAATTGGTCCTCCTCTAGTCGGTTTTATTATGGTATGCTTCGTTGTCTGTGAGTTGTATTTATTTATACATAATGCTGTGTTTTCATTCAGAAAATTAAAATGCTTGTGAAATAAAAAATGTGTAAATATCAAAACCTGTTTCCACAGCGGTAATGAAATTCCAATGACTTCGATGGTAAGGCAGGTAAATAATGTTTCTTTATGATTATTGAATTTCCTATTTTTTGTCATTTCCATATTGACAGTAGCAATATGGGTTTATTCATATTAGTAAGTCATATTAGTAAGTCAGCCCTTAAACACATTTTTTTTGTCTATCACAGAGATGATCTATGGTGGTCTCAGTGGTCAGAGATTGGTCCAGTGGGGTTTAGTGGAGATGTTCCAGGCAGCAGGAGTCAGTGTGGTCCAGTGGGGTTTAGTGGAGATGTTCCAGGCAGCAGGAGTCAGTGTGGTCCAGTGGGGCGTTAGTGGGGGTGTTCCAGGCAGCAGGAGTCAGTGTGGTCCAGTGGGGCGTTAGTGGGGGTGTTCCAGGCAGCAGGAGTCAGTGTGGTCCAGTGGGGGTTAGTGGGGGTGTTCCAGGCAGCAGGAGTCAGTGTGGTCCAGTGCTGGGTTAGTGGGGGTGTTCCAGGCAGCAGGAGTCAGTGTGGTCCAGTGGGGGTTAGTGGGGGTGTTCCAGGCAGCAGGAGTCAGTGTGGTCCAGTGCTGGGTTAGTGGGGTGTTCCAGGCAGCAGGAGTCAGTGTGGTCCAGTGGGGGGTTAGTGGGGGTGTTCCAGGCAGCAGGAGTCAGTGTGGTCCAGTGCGGGGTTAGTGGGGGTGTTCCAGGCAGCAGGAGTCAGTGTGGTCCAGTTGGGGGTTAGTGGGGTGTTCCAGGCAGCAGGAGTCAGTGTGGTCCAGTGGGGGTTAGTGGGGGTGTTCCAGGCAGCAGGAGTCAGTGTGGTCCAGTGCTGGGTTAGTGGGGGTGTTCCAGGCAGCAGGAGTCAGTGTGGTCCAGTGGGGGGTTAGTGGGGGTGTTCCAGGCAGCAGGAGTCAGTGTGGTCCAGTGGGGGGTTAGTGGGGGTGTTCCAGGCAGCAGGAGTCAGTGTGGTCCAATGGGGGTTAGTGGAGATGTTCCAGGCAGCAGGAGTCAGTGTGGTCCAGTGGGGGTTAGTGGGGGTGTTCCAGGCAGCAGGAGTCAGTGTGGTCCAGTGCGGGGTTAGTGGGGGTGTTCCAGGCAGCAGGAGTCAGTGTGGTCCAGTGGGGGGTTAGTGGGGGTGTTCCAGGCAGCAGGAGTCAGTGTGGTCCAGTGGGGGGTTAGTGGAGATGTTCCAGGCAGCAGGAGTCAGTGTGGTCCAGTTGGATGAAAGACAGGGAGAGGAGAGGAGGTGGGGCTATCAGTGTCAAGGAGTGGAGAGGCTTCTGCTGCTGTCTGTTGTTTGTTGACAGGAAGGTGTCATTTGGCAGAGTGTCTGTTGCTAAGGGCTGGGGGCCAGGATGGGTCTCCTTCATTCCTAATGACTATGGAGTGTGACTCACATGACGACAGGCTACAGAGCGGGGTGTAGACTAAGAGAGAAGAGCACCTGGCGCTCCACTCCGTCAGCCTAGCTACCTCACCTCTCTCAGAGAAGTTAGAGCCTCTGTATATCTTTATGTTTTCACCCACCGCTGAATAATCTATGAATAAAGAGACCATGTGACCCTCCCTAATTGTCATGTTTAACCCCCTTCAAATGAGAGATGGAAAATTCCAGACCTAGAAGGTCTTTCAGCTCAGGCCACCAGACCCCTTTGTCTGCCCATGGCAAAACTGAAAATGGAAACAGCATATGTTTACATAATTGTATGTAAACAAATACAACATATTTTTTTCTCCTTTTGTATGTACGGCAAGAGCAAAAAGGAAAAACAACACTTGGTTGTGTGTGTGTGTTTGGTTTTACTATCCTAACAAGGAAAAATGCAGTTTTAGGTTTAGGGATTAGGTTTAGGGTTATGATTTTGTTTAGGGTTTGGGGTTAAGGTTAGTGTTAAGGTTAGGGTAAAGCTTAAGGTGAGGGGTGTTGTGACGTTGTATTAGTTAATGTGACGACTGTTGCTCATCGAATGATTAAAGTTTCTAATTACGTGATTAACTGAATCAAGCAATTATTAACTCATTAACCTGGGGCACCATGGGAAAACTAGTTTTTATTGAGTTTCTATTTCCCAAATTGACTCAAAGAATATCGACAGCCGCTAATTAACCAGTTGCCTATACTATTCTTGTTCTGAATGTCGTATAGCCCGTGAATCTGCACCGACCCGGGTCTCACCAATGAGTTCGTACCACACCTGTAACGGGGTTCTTCCTGGGAAGGAGAGGAGGACCAAAACGCAGCATGGTTGGAATTCATGTTTGTTTTTAATAAGAGAACTATACATGAATAAACTACAAAAACAACAACCGTGTAAACCCGAAACAGTCCTGTGTGCAACAAACACTGACACAGGAGAAAATCACCCACAAAACCCAACACCAAACAGGCTACCTAAATATGGTTCCCAATCAGAGACAATCACTAACACCTGCCTCTGATTGAGAACCATATCAGGCCAAACACAGAAACAGACAAACTAGACACACAACATAGAATGCCCACTCAGATCACACCCTGACCAAACAAAACATAGAAACATACAAAGCAAACTATGGTCAGGGTGTGACAACACAAATCTTAGTTTAATATTTATTTACTAAAAAGCTAAAATGATGATAAAAGATACACATAGACAAAACACATTATAGGCTATTGATTAGAACTTAGTATAACGGGCCAACACACTATGGCGCGTGTTACCCACAATGGGGATTTCAAAAGAGAGAGAAAAAAGAAAGTACACAAGAGAAATATACATTTGGGTGAATTTGTCAGCTATGCTATTCTAATCCTAGCCTTGCCCTAAACTGCCGCTCTTATGGGTCAGAATATAATGATGTAATTATGTGGGAATGATCTCAGAGGATTCTCTGTGTAGGCCTTCAGCTGTTCGATGATGCACTACTCCGGCGCACCTCTATGAACGTCCTCCCGATGTCAGTGTCCTTTTTGGCTTAGGAGTCTGTTCCCTCACCCTTTGCTCTGGAAGGGGTCTTCAGTGGACAGACAGCTCTGTAGCTCAGAGTCTACATCATAGGAATGAAACCCTTTAGATACCACGATTCGATGGGAGATGGAAGCTAGGTGGTTCGACTTGAATTCACCCGCTTAGACACAGCTACTCATCCGTAGCTTGGGTAGAAAAGGATTTCTTTGTCCTCAAACTTGCATTGCGTTCTGGGTTTGTTGACTTTTTAGACCTTGCTGCAGCTTGGGTCATGTAGTCTTGTCGTAAATTATATAGTCACAGGTTTTATACCCTTGGGTCAGAAGTGGGCGTAACCGCCTTTAGGGCAATTCTCTGGGTGTACCAAGTTAACCTCTTGCTCCTACCTGGCACGCACGCGTCCCATCTAGAGCTCTGGAAATGCAAATGCGCTACGCTAAATGCTAATAGTATTAATTAAAACTCAAACGTTCATTAAAATACACATGCAGGGTATTGAATTAAAGCTACACTCGTTGTGAATCCAGGCAACAAGTCAGATTTTTAAAATGCTTTTCGGCGAAAGCATGAGAAGCTATTATCTGATAGCATGTAACACCCCAAAAGACCCGCAGGTGACGTAAACAAAATAATTAGCATAGTCGGCGCTACACAAACCGCTCAAATAAAATATAAAACATTCATTACCTTTGAACATCTTCTTTGTTGGCACTCCTAGATGTCCCATAATCACTATTGGGTCTTTTTTTCGATTAAATCGGTCCATATATAGCCTAGATATCGATCTATGAAGACTGTGTGATAAACGGAAAAAATAGCATTTCATAACGTAACGTCATTTTTTTAAATTCAAAAAGTCGATGATAAACTTTCACAAAACACTTCGAAATACTTTTGTAATGCAACTTTAGGTATTAGTAAACGTTAATAAGCGATCAAATTAAACACGAGACAAAGTGTTTTCTATAGGGGTCCGTCTTGAAATACTGTCCGTGTATTTCTCAACCAAAATATCCGGTCAGAGACCGGAAGAAATGGGCTGTCTCTTGTTCGTTTGACCAAGAAACAAATCCTAGGCAAATGACAAGACTGTTGACACCGTGTGGAAGCTGTAGGTACTGCAACCTCAGCCCTATTTAATGTCTTTCGCCCAAAACAATGGGTTGAAGCGGCGGATGGATATATTTTTCCACTTTCAGTGATCAGATGTTCCTGCACTTTTCAATGAAACGCACGTTCTGTTAAAGTCACAGCCATGATTTAACCAGTTTTATAAACGTCTGAGTGTTTTCTATCCACACATACTAATCATATGCATATACTATATTCCTGGCATGAGTAGCAGGGCGCTGAAATGTTGCGCGATTTTTAACAGAATGTTCGAAAAAGTAGAGGGTCGACTGAAGAGGTTAATGAGGCAAGGTCTAGATTTTATTCAAATCCAATTTTAGACAACTAACTTAACATTTAATCTTCCTCATAACATTCTCTTTGATTTGGATATTTTCCATATAACGTACAATGTATAAACATCAAACATATACTAGGAAAACTCTTCACATTACATTGTTTTCGTAATAACGTCATGACAGTCCCCCTCTGGTAGGTTCAACTTGGAATGATTCTGCATGTTGTAACCCACCGTAAGAATGACCATCGGATGTCCTGGTTTGGGGATCATCATAGCAGTCCTCCCCCCCTTTGGTGGTTCACCCTGGTAGGATTACCACTACCAGAATGGACCTGGGAGGTCCGGCAGTGGCTCTGTGTTCTGGCCTGTCGTCCGGTTATCCCGGCTAGTGGACCTAGGCAGACGTTAATAACGCACAACCCTCAGGCAATACATCATTTCATTTCCTCCGCAAACGAGCAACATTGGCCTCTACTGCTTCCTAAGTGTCAAAGGAAATGAACCAAAAAAATGATGGAATAAAAACATAAAAGTATTCAAAATGTGTCTACCACACTGTAATCATCTAATTTGGACTATGTTCTACGTATATATGTCCAAGGTCTTGGCTAAATGACACTATCATGGCATTGTCTCTAATGTCATGTCTAGGGTGATCCTACTTGCAGGTGGGTAGTTAAGGCACTTGGAAAAACTTGGCCCCTGAAGGCCAAAGATTACATTGGGCACATTACTGGGCTGACCTAACGAGTTTGGGAGAGGAGGCTGGGACTGGGCCCCCTAAGGGGGTTTCAGGATCTATTGCCAACTTTCCAAAAATCGGAAACGCTTCCGTCCCACGGGTGATCCTAGTATAAGACCCTAATGGGTCTTCCATTGCACGTTTGCGCCTGTGTACGTAGTATGTGCACACACCAAGGGAAATAAGACCAAGGATCATGGTAACAGTCAGGACACTGTCCGGCACCGTCCAAGAGGGGGAGACAGACCAATCTTTTGGTCTGTAGTCAGTCGGGTCAACTAAAAGTGCCTCATCCCGTACGCTAAGATCAACAGTCATGGGTCCCTCGTACTGGATTTGGTGTTGAATGGCTTGTGGTAACTCAAGGGAATGTTTAGCAAAAGCGTCCGGCATTTCAATCTCTGTGTCTATCCTGTCGTCGGGAAGTTGGTATAGAGTGAGGTTGTCTATGTGAATAATCGCCCCCCTCTGGTACCTTAACAAAAACAGTCTGGTTGGGGAGGTTCAATTGGGTGATGGAGTCATGGCGTTCGTAAGTCATAGTGGCGGACGCGAACGGTGTGTTGACCAACCATCGGTTCCCTACCACCTCCACTTGTGTGGTGGTGGCCCCATCCCTGGCTGTTAGTTTGGCTCTAATACAACAAAGACGCTCAGTGTTATCCCTGACAAACGGTTTGCTGGAACAGAGGTAGTGGACATCTTTGGTTAGAGTACACATTAACAGGTTAGGGGTGACATAGAAATCTGGGTTGTTTTCCTGGTAAGCTACAACTGGGGGCGTGGCAATCTTCGCGTGGGTACTGTCGCACCAAAATCCAACATTGAGAACTGTTTTTAATCTGTAGATATTCTCCAGTTCAACACCCGGCAACGTCAGTAGAAATCCCACTTCGTTACGACCAACATCAATGTGTATTGGGATGGCCAACCCCAGACTATAGGCCAAATGTGACTGTAATTGACTTATCGTGGTTGAAGTAGCTGAGGTCAATATGTTGTGCACCATTGAGAGGGGCACTAGATATGAGGGGATTCTATTCATGGCCAAGTGGTCCATCAGGATAGTTTTGTTCAGGAGAGTAGTGAGTGTGTTGACCACCAGAATAGTGTCCTGGAGAGACTTTCCCACATGTTGCAACCTGAGGGCCTGTGCCTTCATCTGCTGCTGGATAAGTGGCATCTCTTTAGTAATCTCCCTAACATTCCTCTTGACTGTGGCTAGACTGACTGCGTTGATGGCAGTGGTACCTAGGGCAAATTGTGACCCTACGGCTGCCCCTATCGATAGTAGCGCCCCGACGGATAATTTATCTCGCCTGGGCTCTACTAGTTCTGACTGGGTTACTGTGAACTTTTGGAGTTGGACCAACATATGGGCAGTGTCTAGCTGGGCGTGCTTAATTGCCTGGCTGGTCCAGTCAGCCCCGGCCCAACTCAAATGTGCCGCAGGTGGAATGTGTTGGCGGTACACATTCTCTGCATCTAGCCGGACATACACCCTCTGCGTGTGAACTCTGCAGTTAGTTATGAGGAGTCCTGGAGAACGATTCCCGTAGGGGGTCCGTTCATGATTACGTCTGCTGGGTTGGTTTTGACCAGGGCGTAGAGTATCAGGATCTGCCAAAGGAACTCCATCCTACAGAAACGCATAATCAGAGATTGTTGGATTATTTCAATTATTTGTTTTTGTAAACAAACAATGTTTTGGAAACTATTTTTTCTGGTTTTCTTATTTTGAAACAGTACAGCGCAGGACGATATCGATAGTGTCAACAGAAGTATATCTAGTAGCTGGGAAGCAAATAAGAGATGTTAGGTGCAACGTACTGATCTCCTGGAAGGGATCAGCTGAGGGTACTTAAGAATTTTCTTAGTACCTGTGACTTTGCTAGGTTTTTATCTATTCGGTTCCCTTCTATTCCCATGGGGAGAGTGTACAACTTTATTTGGTTCCGGTGGACCCACTTTAACCAGTTAAAGCTAGGGGGGCGCTATTTCATTTTTGGATAAAAAGATGTGCCCGTTTTAAGCGCAATATTTTGTCACAAAAAGATGCTCGACTACGCATGGAATTGATAGCTTTGGAATGAAAACACTCTGACGTTTCCAGAACTGCAAAGAGATTGTCTGTGGGTGCCCGAGAACAGAAGCTTCAGGCAAAACCAAGATGAAACTGCAACCAGGAAATGAGCAGGATTTTTGAGGCTCTGTTTTTCATTGTCTCCTTATATGGCTGTGAATGCGACAGGAATGAGCCTGCCCTATCTATCGTTTCCCCAAGGTGTCTGCAGCATTGTGACGTATTTGTAGGCATATCATTGGAAGATTGACCATAAGAGACTACATTTGCCAGGTGTCCGCCTGGTGTCCTGCGTGGAAATTGGTGCGCAAAACTCAGCTGCTGGTATTTTTCCATGGGATTCTGAGACGAAAGCAGGCTTCCACGAACGGCATATCAATGAAGAGATATGTGAAAAAACACCTTGAGGATTGATTCTAAATAACGTTTGCCATGTTTCGGTCGATATTATGGAGTTAATTTGGAAAAAAGTTTGACGTTTTGGTGACTGAATTTTAGGTTCGTTTCGGTAGCCAAATGTGATGTACAAAACGGAGCGATTTGTCCTACACAAAGAATCTTTCAGGAAAAACTGGACATTTGCTATGTAACTGAGAGTCTCCCCTTCTAAAAACATTCGAAGTTCTTCAAAGGTAAATTATTTTATTTTATTGGTTTTCTGGTTTTTGTGAAAATGTTGCGTGCTAAATGCTACGCTAAATGCTACAATAGCTATCAAAACTCTTACACAAATGCTTGATTTTCTATGGTTCAAAAGCATATTTTGAAAATCTGAGATGACAGTGTTGTTAAGAAAAGGCTAAGCTTGAGAGCAGGCATATTTATTTCATTTCATTTGCGATTTTTAGAAATCGTTAACGTTGCGTTATGGTAATGAGCCTGAAGCTGTATTCACGATCCCGGATACGGGATGGGTAAGATCAAGAGGTTTTAATGTGGCGTTTTGTCGACTTTTTCTGATTCTGATCTGGTAAGCTACAGGTGATAGCTTCACCACAATCTCGTGTGGCCCCGTCCAGTGGGGCAGGAACTGTGTTGCGACGCCCGCGGGTTTGATGTATATGTAGTACCACACCTTATCTCCGACCTCGAACACCTGGTGTGAGGCCTTTTTGTCGTAATAGGTCTTGTCACCTTCTGCACTTCTTTCCAATTGTACTTGAGCATACGCAAAGGTAGTCTGGAGATGGTTCCGCTGATCGGTCATGTATTGATGAGCCGTGTAGGCGGTGGCTGCGGCAACATCTCCCGGTTGGTACAGGAGATGCAGTCGAAGCGTCATTTGCCGGCCCGTCATCATCTCGAAGATTGTTATTCCTGTAAACCTGTTGCGTGTGGCTCTGATCGCCATCAGTACCAATGGGAGTTTGAGGTCCCAATCTTTGTGGTTGGTTGCCACATACTTCCTCAAGATTCTGCCGATTGTTTGGTTGCTCCTTTCTACCCTGCCCAAGCTCCTAGGGTGGTATGCGATGTGGAGTTTAGCTTTGACTCCCAGAAGCCTCCACAGTTCGGTCATTACAGCTGCCGAAAAGTGGGTTCTTCTGTCGCTGTACACGGTTTCTCCTGGCGACTGAAAACGTGGTTTAGCAAAAGAACGGCCGTGGTTTCCGCTGTGTCATTGGTCGCCGGCAGGCACTCCACCCACTTTGTGAATGCGCAAGTCACTGTGAGGAGATACTTATTGCCTCTGGCTGACCTGACAACTGGGCCGACCCAGTCGATTTGGATCAAGCTCCAGGGGTAAGACACACCCTTGTGTTGCAGGGGTGCTCTGTGAAGTGGCTTGGAGGGTTGAAACTGGCAGCAAACTAGACACCCCCTCACGTATTGTGCCACGTCTTGTTCCATGTGAGACCAGTAGGCCACCTGTCCCAATGTTTCACATGTAGCCTTGATCCCCCTATGGCCTCCATATGGCTCGTCGTGGGCATGGGCTATCATTATCCCCCTCTGTCTTTTAGGAACCACCCACCTTCGAGCGGTGTCGGTTTCTGAAACATACACCAGTAAGTCATCTACAAGTGTGAGGTGCTGTTTAGTTGAGTACAGCAAACTCAAGTCATGTGAATGCATTAGCAACCCATTATGTTAGTGCGAGGACATTTTCTGTGGTGCTACATGGCTACCCGTTACCGCAGACACCATAGCTTCCTCAGTGTTTTTTTTTTTTTCATTTCGAGCATCAAACACCCAAGGGGTGCCGTGAATTGCACCGGATTTCGCCATGCTATTGGCATGGTCGTTGCCAAGTTTGTCACGATTTGGAGTGTCCCTTGACTTTCTTCCAATAGACCTGTATGTCGTGTTTGGTGATGAGGTCATCACAAGCTAGGATGAGCTCTTTGTTTTTCACGTCTTTACCACTTGAAGTGGTCATGTGCTTTTGTTTCCAAAACGGCAAGTGTCATAAGAAGGTGAATCTCTCGTAGTTTGAGACGGTGCAGATCGCCAGTTCTGACAATTCGCGTTTCACTGCCGTTTGCAGGGTTAACAGCACGCCAGCCACTACTGCAAACGGGCTGGTCTTGTTACCAAGCTGAAATTGGAGTTGTTAGCACAGAATGTCGTTGTGCCATACCAATCCCACCCCAGCTTGCAAGTGGTCTAGATGGCGGTAAGAACAGCCATCTACAAATGCCATCGGCATTTCAAGACACGCGTTCTCTTCGAAGTAGTGATGGGTCGAAGGCAATGGCGGAGCGATGTCACGCGGGGGTGGTGCGGAGTCAGTTTCATCGTCACCACAGCGTTGACACACTGCCAAAGCACTGCCCGAAGGCAGGTTTTTCACTTTTGCGTAGTTGATTACTACATCATGGCTCTGCAGCGTCATAAGCCAAGCCGCTATCCTGCTGTTGTGTACAGCACCCTCACGGATTCGTTGGCTTTTCAGAAAAGTCACAGGCTGGTGACATGTTTCTATGATCACCTGCGATCTATGATCGACAGCAGCGCCTTTTCACAGTCTGAGTATTTGTGTTCAGCAGGGTTGAGTGTTTTGCTCACGTAAGCAACCACACATTTGTCTTGGTCGTATTTTTGTACAACCCAGCGCTAAGGCAGTGCTCTGAGAAACCGACTTCCAAAAAGAACGTCTTATCTTTGTTGGGGTATACCAGGTAGGGTGCCTTGCAATGCTGGTTTTTCAAGGAAGCCACAACTTCGTTGTGAGTGAGATCCCAAATGAATGGGTGTCTTTCTGAAGAAGACGAGTCAACGGTTTTGACAAGTTGGTGTAGTTTTCGATGATTTGACGGGAGTAATTACATACTCCCATGAAGCTGTGCAACTCGTGAAGGTTCGTAGGTGTTTTGATGTTGTGGACTGCTTGGACTCGGTTAGACTGTGGCAGGATGCCCTCGGCACCCACCAGAAACCCAACGCAGTTTACCTTGGTCCTGCACCATTGTCTTTTCATGGTGGCCAACTTAGCCCCTGCAGTCCGGAGTTGGGTGATAATGTGGTCCATTTCATTGAGGTGATGTGACCAAGTCTCACTTCTCATGAGAACGTCGTCCACGTAGATTATCGTCCCCCTAGAGGCTGCGTCTGGCTTTGCATTGTGCAGGAAGATGTGCAGGAAGATGTTGAACTCTGAGGGGGAGTTCGCACACCCGAATGGGCAACAATTGAATGTGAAGAGCTTGTTAGAGAAAGAGAAAGCCAACTTGTGTTGGTCACGAGTGTCGACTGTCATGGTCCAGAAACCATTAGCCACGTAGACGGTGGAGAAGTACTTGGCATTGGCCACCTTTGGCAACTCTTGGTTTGTTGAACCAGTTTGTTGAGTTCTCTATAGTTAATGGTAAGACTCCATTTACCCGTTGGTTGTAGGACAGGCCACACGGGAGCGTTGTACGTACTGTTACATTCCCTGATTATCCGCTTAGCTAATAAGGAATTGCTAATCTCTTGTATCGCTGCGTTTGCTGCAAGCGGGATTTTGTATTGTCTAACAAACATAGGAGTTACTCTGGGTGGTGTAGGAATACACACCACATGGATACCCGTAACCCCGCAATCCACATGAGTCTGTTGACCAGATCTCACTGTGTTTGTTAAACAATTCTCTCAACTGATGGCGTTCAGTGTCATTGACAAGAGCATCAGCCTCCGACAGTAGTTGTGCATGGAAACCAGGATATGGTTCGGTGACATTGCACAGGTCTTCATCGAGTGGTGATGGCATGTCACTTTTGTGAGAGTCATTGGTTGTTACCTCACAAGAGTGTACTTCGCATGCAGGAGGAGACGCGATATCATCCTCCGTGACGATGGAGTATATTAACAGCTTGCTGTCAGAATCGACATCCAGTCTGAACGTTGATGTGTCGTCAAGTGGCAATACGGGAGTTAGTGCGATTGCTTTTGACTGACAAGTAAACAGCGTACCTCCCTCTCCATCTAGGTCAAGGGAGGACGGTAGAGGCCCAATCACGGGAACAACCAGTTCAAAATCATGGAAGGAGTAATCGATCAATGTTCCTAGCTGAGTGTGCCGAGAAATGGAAATATCCGCTTGAGGCAGATTTTGTACCAGGAGGTAAGTGGATCTAGCGGTTAGTTCCAACAGCGGGTTGCCATTGATAGTTAGCCCCAAGTCGAATAGTTGTGGAGAGGGTTGGAAGAACGCAGTGTTGCCTTCCATCCAGTATCCGGGCGCCAGGTTCAGTCTTACAGAAACCTCTGTGGTTCTTGCCCGAATCAACATAGCTGACTCAGTTATCACCATGCAAGCTTCAGGAATAGTCTACCTGGATGCCATTTGCACTGAGTCGAAAGACAAGGCATGTTGGTTTGGCCGCTCCAAAGACCAAAGAACTTGGTGTATGGTATCGAGTTTCACGCCCAATCTTACCAAAAATGTCCGCTCCCACATAGACTGTCCGCGATAACCAGTAGGTAGTGAGATACTTCTTTGGTTCCAATGGTGATCGATAGCGGCACATACCCTTATTGCGGTGAGCGTCATCTGGGGAGTCGTTTCCAGTGGAAGTCTAAACGTTTTCGGCACAAGGGGATGGCAGTTTGCCGTTTTCTCAATTTCGTTGAACATGCCGTTTAGGCACACGCACCCTATCAGAGGAGGGCGGTAAGTGTCGGCTGGTGAGTCACCCAAGCCACACAGGAAAACATCATGTTCAGTTAAGTTCCGAGTTGAACTCACCTTGTCATTTGCCACCAATGGCAGGCTCATGGACAAGTTCACCGGTTTTGCATCAGATGCTGACGTCGAACCCGTGCCGTTGCACAATGTATGGCAGGTAGCCTTGGAAGAGTGCGGTGAAATCAACAGAGTTGGCACAGGTATTTGTGACCAGATTTGGTTTTCCGATCCATTAGTCAATTAAATCGATCCCAATCAGCATCCGTTCAATTTCGATGTAAGTCACATACACGGGGTGGATCAGTGACACGCTTTCGAAGTTGAGTTTAAGTAGGAGACGTTTGGTTAGGGGCAAGGTAGTTTGAGTGAAGCCTCGAAGATTCGTATCACAATGTTCCGTTTTCAACCAACAGGGTCCGCTGCCCTTTTTAGTTCATCCAGCAAGGTTTTGGATATGAGGGAAATTGTCGAACCCGAATCTATCAGAGCGTGACAGGTCAAACAGTCCTCTAGGACTATGATAAGGTATGGCCTGTTGGAGTTGGTTTTTCTCTTCATATCCACATCTGTATCCAAGTCTGTAGACAAAACCTGCAGGCTTGTGTCTTGAACGAGCGGTTCCTGGACAGGGATTTGAGTGGGGGTGGGGGTAATGCCTAGTCATGATGACTTATCCTTGTCATCCTTCTCAGATTTCCTACGATGTAGTACATCTCTTATCAGAGCTTCTAGATCATTTCGGTTAGCATTTAGATGATTGTTGAACACTTTGTTGCCCTTGTTATGCTTGATACCCTTAGGTCCTGACCCTTTTGTGAGAGTTAGGCGCAGGGGCATGTCGGCTAGGTTGATCTCTACGGGATCTGTTAGATTGGAGACGTTCATCGTAGCTATTGTTACGGCGGTGGTTGGCGGGGTTGGTTGTCACTTGGTAGCCACCCCCTTTGATCGTCCTCTTTTACCGCACATGTCCCCGATGCAGCACCTTCTAATTCAAGTGATGGTTCACGTCGAGGTGTCCGGGCTCTTAAGTAGTTAATGAAGTTGGGAGACATATTTGACAGGAACAGTTGTTTAGATGGTAATAGATCTTCCATTCCGGTTTCAGTGAGCATACCAAAGTAAGCTGAACGAAACCGGTGATAGTAGGCTTGTGGATGTTCATTTTGAGCTTGTCTGATATTGTTAGCCAACGAGCTATCGTGTTTGCGAGTCGCAGAATCACTGAATTCTATTTTCAAAACCGAGGCAAGTTTAGTATAGTCGTTTTGCACGTGTTGCTCTTGTAGACGGATGAACCTCGTCACGTGTCTGTTGGACATTCGTGTAAAGATCTTCGTCTGTTGTTCGTAGAAAGTCAGACCGAAATGCAGCGTGTAGGTTACTCATGACTTTTAATGAAGAAAAATGCTGTACATGAAATAACTGAGAAATACGAAAACAACAAACGAAAGAAACTAATACAGCCTATCTGGTGACTAACACAAAGACAGGTACAATCACCCACGAAATACAACGCGCACTCAGGCTGCCTAAATACGGTTCCCAATCCGAGACAACGAGAATCAGCTGACTCCAATTAGGAATCGCTTCAGGCAGCCAAGCCTAACTAGACACACCCCTACTAATACACACTCCCAATTAATACAAACCCCAATACGAAATGAAACATATAAACCCATGTCACACCCTGGCCTACCCAAACAAATAACAAAAACACAAGATGCAATGACCAAGGCGTGACAATTCGCTTCAAAAGGTAGAGCCTGTCTGCATTCGTAGCATTTGGGTAGCCATCCAAGGTGTCCTCTATGTCTGCTAAGAATGTCTCAGTGTCATTTGGCTTTCCTGTAACAGAGTAAAAGAGGCGGAAGTTTTTAACGATTTTGTCAAGGCGATCCCCGCCAAGTGAGCGGGGAGCATCTGCACTCTCCCGTGGGGAATTGTGGGCCGAAAGGCAACGAGGAAAAGTCCAACTGTGGTTGTGTTTACGTGGAGGCCACAATTCATTTGGGGCCAAATGGCCAAGAGAAAGAGGCTGAAATCTCCAGTCATCTACCTTCCCTCGGTCTCTGAGCTCCGGATGTGAGCTAGGTTGCTTGGTTTGGTTGTCCCGATAGCGCGTGACTGTTCTGGAGTTCCTCCAGATGATACCTAAGGGTGGTGTTCTGCTGCATCGCAGAGTCCACCTGGGAGTTGAGGTGTTTATTTTAGACACGTTGGTGTCGCCCTTGCGCAGCTAGGCCTCATACTTATCTGTCATGGTTTGCAGTGAGAGGTCTCGAGTGTGGAGTGAGAGATCCAGTGAAGCGATGTCCTCCTTTTGTTTAGAAGTCACATTTTCCAACTTTCTCACCTGGTCTTTCTCATCCCTCATTAAATCAGTGACCTCAATGAGTTCTGCTGTTTTGTCCTCCAACTTGGTCATTGTGTTCATTAACTGTTCGTATTTGGTCTGCAGCTTTTGGAATAGAGCATTATTGCTTTGAGTGGTTTCATTCACAACCGCTTGCAGGGCATCAAGTTGCTTGCCCCGGTTTCTAGCTAGCTCGTCAGATTCATCGAGCTTTGCGTGGACTTCATCGTATTTAGTTTTGGCTAAAACGAGTTGTTCCTTTAGAATACGGACTTGGTCAAGAGTTTATTTGCGTTCTTTGTTATAAGTGTTAGACAGATCTTCCAATGTATCTGTCCTCACACACAGTTCCTCGGCTAGCAGTAGCCTATTTCTTTTGGCTTTCGATGCCAGCTCCCTGGTTCTCTCCACCTGTGCCTTGAACTCCCCAGCTTCCTGCTCGTGCCTCTGCTGGGCACTGAGGTACTGATGCACTGTCCATCTCTGCTGGTGGGCATAGTTGAGGGCTAAACTGGAGAGAACCTTTACCAGGCCTCCGCCTGATGGTCTATTTTGAAGAGCGTCTGTCGCAATGTCTGCATTTTTCTCGCTTATGGCATCGAAATCTAACATTTCCAGCCCCTTGGCATAGTTAGGATTTGCATTGTTGCTGAGGTCAGAAATCAATCTTTCTGTGGGTGAAGGTTCACTGATTAGAGGGGTAATGGGTGGAAACCCATTTGATGGATTGCTCATTGTTATGATTATCAGTTATTTCAATTTACAATTTGTTTTTTTGAGTTGGAGGCTGCAAACACGATTAAACTCAGTTTGTAAACTTCAATGAATCATCAAGACTGGGTCAGTAATGTGAGTTGGTTATTACTGAACTTGCCAAAACAGATTTAATTGATTAAATCGATTTTAATGATACATCTAACCTGTATAGGCTATTTGGGAATTTTTACTTTAATTCACCTGAAAGAGTTTCTATCTCTAAGTTAACGTTGAAAAGTTTAACAATGTCTCATTGGTTAGAACACATTAGTTTGCGGATTATTCCAATAATCAACCTGGAAAGGTAGTGTAGCAATTTCATGTATGTATAAAATTGAATAAGCCAACGATATCCAATCAGTTGAGACTGGTTAGATAGCGTACAGCATAACCTGAAATATTAAAAATAATTACTGGTGATTCTTCACCACCGGAGGTTACTGTTACCACAAGCTAAAATCGACCAGGTACCAGTGAAGGTAGACCTTCACAATGTCTCCCTAAACAACATTAAGCTGGTAAAACAGATTTAATTTATTATTCCATTTGAATGATTAGTCAACCCCATATAGGCTACAGGAATTAGCTTTAATTAACCTGAAATAGTTGCTATATCTAAGTTAATGTGGAACAGTTTAACCATGTCTCATTGGTTAGAACACATTAGTTTGTGTATTATTCCAATAACCAACCTGGAAAGGTAGTGCATCAATTTAATATATGTATAAAATTGAAAGACAATATTATCCAATCAGTTGAGACTGGTTTGATAACCTACAGCGTAACCTGAATTATTTCACGAAAAATGACTGGCGATTCGTCGCCAGAGGTTACTGATAGCGCAAGCTGAGATCTCACAGGAAAAACAAAAATGGCTGCTCCCCTTTATTAGCTTAGCATCTGGCGCAATGCTTAGCTTTCCTTTTGCGGGGTTTCCACCTCAGAAACCCGGTCTCACGTTCAACCCTTATCCTCTTCACGTTACCTAACGTGAGAGGTGGAGAGATGATGACTTCACTTTGGTCAAACTAATACATCTACTCGAATTTCCGTAATGACTGGCTCTTATGTCCTCTGCTCTAGGAATTGCTCATGACCGAGTCAGGTCGCTCCTGAAGGCGATCGACAGAAATAACACTAGGTTGGGCCCGGCTAGTATTATTCTTAGAATGCCTGCATCGGCCGGTACATATGCCCTGGCTCGTAGCATTCAGTAGACCCCCCCTACTCACTGGCTTTCGTCAGAAATGCCACAGGGGTGGTTCTCTCCAGACCAGTATCTGGGTGCAATTGAACGTCGCACACACACGCTTCTCTCCCGCACTAATTCTGCCTATAGCTATTCATGGTATATATGTATCTTGTTACACAATGGGTATGGAATTAACCCAACAGTGCGGCCTATTCCTACATTAGACTCCTCACAGGGGGCACCAATATGTCGTGAAGTTGTATTAGTTAATGTGACAACTGTTGTTCATCGAATGATTAAAGTTTCTAATTGCGTGATTAACTGAATCAAGCAATTATTAACTCCTTAACCTGGGGCACCATGAGAAAACTAGTTTTTATTGAGTTTCTATTTCCAAAATTAACTCAAAGAATGTCAGAATTTCGATTTTACAACAGTCGCTAATTAACCAGTTGCCTCTACCAATCTCGTGCTGAACGTTGTATAGCCCGTGAATCTGCACCGACCCGGGTCTCACCAATGAGTTCGTACCACACCAATCTTAGTTGAATATTTATTTACTAAAAATCTAAAATGATGATAAAAGATACACATAGACAAAACACATTATAGGCTATTGATTAGAACTTAGTATAACGGGCCAACACACTATGGCGCGTGTTACCAACAATGGGGATTTCAAAAGAGAGAGAAAAAAGAAAGTACACAAGAGAAATATACATTTGGGTGAGTTTGTCAGCTATGCTATTCTAACCCTAGTCTTGCCCCAAACTGCCACTCTTATGAGTCAGAATATAATCATGTAATTACGTGGGAATGATCTCAGAGGATTCTCTGCGTAGGCCTTCAGCTGTTCGATGACGCACTAATCCGGCGCACCTCTCTGAGCGTCCTCCCGATGTCAGTGTCCTTTTTGGCTTAGGAGTCTGTTCCCTCACCCTTTGCTCTGGAAGGGGTCTTCTGAGGACAGAAAGCTCTGCAGCTCAGAGCTCACAGCATAGGAATGAAACCCTTTAGATACCACGATTCGATGGGAGATGGAGGCTAGGTGGTTCGACTTGAATTCACCCGCTTAGACACAGCTACTCATCCGTAGCTTGGGTAGAAAAGGATTTCTTTGTCCTCAAACTTGCGTTGCGTTCTGGGTTCGTTTACTTTTTAGACCTTGCTGCAGCTTGGGTCACGTAGTCTTGTCGTAAATTCTATACTCATACCCTTGGGTCATACCCTTGGGTCAGAAGTGGGCATAACCACCTTTCTCTGGGCGTACCATGTTAATGAGTTAAGGTCTAGATTTTATTCAAATCCAATTTTAGACAACAAACTTAACATTTCATCTTCCCCATAACATTCTCTTTGATTTGGATATTTTCCATACAACGTACAATGTATAAACATCAAACATATACTAGGAAAACTCTTCACATTACAATGTTTTCGTAATAACATAATCTATTAACCTTTAATAACAAAACAAAAATGACATACATTTTCATATTCCATCTATCGTCATGACCACCATTGTGGCTGACGGAAACCATTGTTCCAAAGTCCCTTTATTTCATGTTTAATGTTCTGAGGCTGGTTCTCCATAGTAACAGGACAAAGGAATTTGTCTGTGGCCTGAGATTTACCAGGGGCGAGAGAGATAATCTATAGGGTTGTGGTCTCCTGTAACCTGACCTGGTCAGGACAGTCATGAAAGGGGGTTAGGGAAAATAGGATTTTCAATGGGAATCAATTGTTTGGTCCCCACAAGGATAGTAAAAAAAGATGTGTGTGTGTGTCAGGGATTTATCTTGTTTTTGGACAAGTATGTTAGATCTTGCTTCTCAAGCGTTTTTAATCTCTTTGAAAATATCAGTATTATTGACTTAAACCAAAGATTTAATGTGCTGCTTTAGCATATTATATATAGTTCAGATATAATATAGCTTCTGTCACAAAACAAATATAGATTTAAAAATGATTACATTGGTGTAGTTACTTTTGCACCTGGTTCATGGCAATTTTTTCCAACAATAAAAATAGAATTCTCAGGTCATGTGTGATTATAATTTCATAAAGCCTGCAATGTGATTTGTAATAGAGGGGGGTATCCTAATAATCGTTGTTGTCAGAGTCCCTCTACTCAAGCCAAGGTGTGGGTGAGACAACCACGCAATTACATCTCTGCATGTTGTTGAGACGTTTAGAATTCCCACAACCTAATACAGAAGCATTGATTCAAATTACAGGCTTTAGAGCCCACGGTGGGAACATATTTATTGTGGCACCTTTTCTTTCTCTACCGGTGACAGTCGACTACAAAAACTAATTAGTGCTTTCAGCCCGACAGTCATTAGCTGAAACACAATCCTCGAAGCTCTGTGAAAAATACAATTATGACATTCCTCTTTATAAATCACTGGTTAGGTCCTAATCCCCTTCCAATGGAAATATGATTTCCCACTACAAATGGTCTGTTTTGTTATATGTTCTGCAACACATAATTAAACCTGTGATGTGCTTGAGGAAAGGAAGTCATTTTGTTCAAAGACTTTTGGCAACAGTAGTGTGCTCTGTCTTTATGCTTGTTTTAGTAACAGCTACTGGTGAACCTGGTCCTGTGAGTTGTTCTAATGGATTAGTAACAACAACAGCAGCAGCCACCTGTAAATAACCTGCATTTGTCGCTCGGCCAGAAACACAGACACAAACAAGAACACATACACACAGTGGCTGATATGGACACACACACACACGCACAAACACACACACACACGCACAAACACACACACACACACACACACACACACACACACACACACACACACACACACACACACACACACACACACACACACACACACACACACACACACACACACACACACACACACACACACACACACACACACACACACAGAGGAGATTAAATTAATCATAAAGTGAGTGTGGGTTCTGGTGGCCGTCAGCAGGTTAGTTAGACGGCTGTCACTCGCTGACCTGGAGAAAATGTGTCTCCACATTACTGCAGGCCATTAAAAACAATCCAGCGTTATTCTCAAAGGTGGCTCTGCTGCTGCTTCACACCAGGATAAATCATCCACTGCCTGGTGGTCGAAACACAACCAGAACAACACCCTATTATCAACAGAAACAAAGTCGAAAGGAAACTTTTATGAGAAATATTATTAACTTTTATTAACGTTTTTTCATAATTGTTCTACAAATCAAATCAAATCAAAATCGTATTGGTCACAAACACATGGTTAGCAGATGTTATTGCGGGTGTAGTGTAATGCTTGTGTTTCTAGCTCCGACAGTGCAATAATATCTAACAAGTAATATCTAACAATATCACAACATATTCCCAATACACACAAATCTAAGTAAAGGAATGGAGTTAAGAATACATAAATATATGGACAAGCAATGTCAGAATGACATATACTAAGATGCAATATAATAGAATACAGTATGTACATATGAGATGAGTAATGCAAAATATATGTAAACATTATTAATGTGACTAGTGTTCCATTTATTAAAGTGGCCAGTGATTTCCAGCCTCTAATGTGCTAGTGATGTCTGATGGTCTTGAGATAGAAGCAGTTTTTCAGTCTTTCGGTCCCAATATGGTCACTAGTGTTAATAAGCATTACCATGACATTATAGTGGTTTGAAGAATAGACTCATCCATTTCCATTACATTACAATGAAGAGGATAAGGATTAAACATAGGCCATAATCTGTTCTGTCCAGATTATTGTTGCAGTGGGTGAGCTAGGCTAAACCTCCACATAATTCTAATCCGACATTTAGTTGTTTGTCTGACTACAGTGCCCTTCCTACAGGTAAAGGGTGTGACTACCCTGGAGAGGGGGGAGGCCAGCCGACATGACGACATGCCATAAACAACGTCACTGTCAGCCAGGCAAAGACTTCCAGTGTCTGACTGCCTGCTTCAGAGGTCAGGGGGCAAATCTGGTGCTAATCTGATAATCCAATTGGGCTGCCGTATTCACATGATCTGCAGCGCTGAAGGATGGACACACTCACCTACAGTAGGCGTATACACACGCAAACGGTCACACACACACACACACACACACACACACACACACACACACACACACACACACACACACACACACACACACACACACACACACACACACACACACACACACACACACACACACACACAGGAACACACACACTCGTGCTGTCAGTCTCCTGGCCTCTGTGTGTCTCACGTCAGTGTTTGACTTGGTGTCACCGTTCCATTTGATTCCTCTGACTCTTCAAGTAGATTAGTGAAGGTGACTTGGAGGGGGAATTCCGGTGCGTAATTGGCAGAATTTATAAACCAATTAAAAGAACATTCTAAAGAGCGTTATTCTCTGCTATTATTAACTTGCTCTGATTGCATAAGCAGGGGCCCCAGTCGATGTGCACACTTCTTATCATACCCTTACTGTTAGTAAGCACAGTGTGCCGATCCCGTTGCTCTAATGGCTCTGTGTTGTGGTCGGATAATTTCAGGGCCAACTCATCCCAACTCACTCAGACACAACAGCAAAACATCACTACTCCTTGCTTGTCCAATTCCAAGTGCATGTTGATGTTGCATGTTACACATTCTCTCTTTGCAAACAAGTCAATAACAACAAGGGTTGTGTCCTGGCCTGCAGTATCTCACTGTATGTGAAGGTACAGTCCTGCTCTCTAGCACCAGGGGAGTAGCAGGCTTAGAGGGAGACTGGATCTCATTTCCCAGGCAGGCCGAACAGAACAGAGCAAAACCCCAAAGCAGTATGCGTGTCTCTGTGGGTGTGTGCAAGTAGGCGTATACTTGCATCTGTGTTTGTGTGTGCGTAGGTGTGCATGCATGTGCATGCGTGTGTATGTGTTGAAACTGAAATAATTGCAGGATATTGGGTCTGATATGATTAGAGAAAGAGGTGAATTCCTGTGCTGTGATGCAACCAGACCAAGGTAAGGCTAATGAAGGAAGGATGCATTCTTTTATATTATTAGATACGTGTGGATCCCACAGTGGATGCTGTGACCCGGGGCACCCAGAGAAGGCAAGAGAAAGAGGAAGGATGACAACAACAGCTCCCAATGTTTAAAGAGTCATACTGCATACTGCCGTCCTGCATACTGACGTGCTAATATACTAACAATCCTCTGGCGACTCTCAGGGTGCTGTATGCCTCCTTGATGATTTGCAACAAGTGTCAATATTCCTTTTCAAAGAACACTTTCTTGCTTACAATTACTATCCAACACTACTAAATATTCTTATTGACAGAAGACATCTTGGAGATCATCGTGGCTTTCTGCAGTTGCCAGACCTTGATTGGGTCGCCTCTTGTTTAGCAGCCTCTTTGTTTGCTGTGTTTGTTTGACGTGACTTTAGAAACAAAGAGAGAGAAAGAGAGACTATTTATTGAGTACAGCAAGCACTGATCTGTGTTCAAGCTTCCCTATGACAAGGGAGGGAGACTCCAACCAGACCTGGGATCAAACACTATTTTAAATCTTTCAAATACTTTGAGCGTTTGCTTCAGGCTGCCTGGAGTGACTGATGACCAGGGGTTGCACTTTTGTCACTATTCCATTGGTTTCATTGCTCCGGACACACTCAATCAAGCACAGCTATAGTATTTGAAAGGTTTCAAATAATATTTATACCCAGGTCTGAATACTACTCCTCTAACATATTCCCTCCAATCAGAGCAGGATGAGCAGGAAGAGGACATTGTTTACCAATAGAACTAATCACCCTGATGACACCTCTATAAACCTAAGCTAACAGTCTCTTGGTCGGGGGACAGTGACTTGAGTGACTGGAGAGTACCTTTATGTGACCACAGACAATGCTGCAGCAGCGCCGAAGACAAATAGACAGGGGGGTGCTGTGCGCTGAGGCAATATTTGGCTTGGCCAGATGGCCAGAGAGAGCATGCAGGGCCAGGCAGGCTTCATAGCCCTCTCCACATCTGCTGCTTGTGATTTGACAGTCAGCCATCGAGTGTCCGTCCGTCTCTTTGCGTTTGTGTGTGTGAGGTTTTTCCAGTGCTCTGAGGTAGTCAAACAGCGTGATGGGTTGGGATGAGCCCTCCAACACTGACGGATCAGTGGATTGACTGACTGGCTGAGCAGTGAGCGCGACCCTGGAGAGAGTCGAGACACATTACCCCAGGGGCCCAGGGACATTGCATTTCCCCTGGGATGAGCTTGGCTAAAGTCGATATAATAGAGATACTTACAAAGTCTAAGCAAATGTTTGTTTTTGCATTAAGCCTATGTGTAATATAAATGTAGAATTAATGTATGATGACATGCATGATATAATACTAATAACAGGATGAAGTCAACAAATGTGGAGTGTATTTCAATATGCTGTGCTCAGATTGGCTGCTCTCATTAAGGTAGGAGGAGCTAATGTTAGAACTAGCCAAACTCCTCCTCTCCTCTCCTTGAGGACTGCCAGAGTAATACTAGTGGTGTGGTCCCATTGCATCACCAGTCACCCTGTCCACATTCAGAAGCTTGCTTTCGCAGCTGTTTAATATAAATTCTCTGTGAATATCTTGGTCCAGATGGTTTATTTTTCCAAACAATACACAGGCTCACATTCCTGCAGTGTGCCCCCCTCCCACCCTCCCCTGCCTGCCTAACTAGCAAGGCTCACTTTGGAGAGAGAGAGATGGAAGGGTGGGTGTAGAGGGGTGCATAGAAGGCACAGTGACACTAGTCTCATGCCAACAAGGTACAATAAAAGCGATTTGTTCCTGTACAGGTGTGGATACATAACATAGACATAGATATTGAGAGACAGATACACACATAACACACAGTGTTTCATGTGAGGCCTCAACAGATGTGCGGGGTAAAACAGTGCATGTATATGGACTTTGGATTCAATGTGTTTATTTGAACAGGATACATAACCATTTGTCATAGATCTTCGGGGATCCAGATGAGATCCAGATGACGGCACAGCAGCGTTGTGTTAGTTAATGTCACTGATATTGAATGGAGGGGCGTGGTGTTTCCGTTTACCCTCCGGTCAGTCAAACAGTCTCAGGCCCTGCACCCCTGCCTGCACCCCCAGGCCCTACTGACACAGCCAGCCTACCAATGCCTGTGCACCTGCCTGCACCCCTCCTTGTACCCCTGCTTGCAACCCCTTCTATACCCCTGCTACACACCTGCATGCACCCCCAAGTCCCTCAGGCCCTCCACCCCTGCCTATATCCCGGACTGCCACAGCCAGCAAATGCACAGGCCTGGACCCCTCTCTGCAGCCCCAGGCCCCACTGCCACAGCCAGCCCAGGCCTGGACCCCTCTGCAGCCCCAGGCCCCACTGCCACAGCCAGCTAATGCACAGGCCTGGACCCCTCTCTGCAGCCCCAGGCCCCACTGCCACAGCCAGCTAATGCACAGGCCTGGACCCCTCTCTGCAGCCCCAGGCCCCACTGCCACAGCCAGCTAATGCACAGGCCTGGACCCATCTCTGCACCCCCAGGCCCCACTGCCACAGCCAGCTAATGCACAGGCCTGGACCCCTCTCTGCACCCCCAGACCCCACTGCCACAGCCAGCTAATGCACAGGCCTGGACCCCTCTCTGCACCCCCAGACCCCACTGCCACAGCCAGCGAGCCAGCCACTGCACACTGCACATCCACTCCCTTCCAGCCAACAGCTCAGGCCCTCCTCACAAAGGGAGCTCCTAACAAGAGAGAAGAAAGAGCCAGAGTCACTTGGACGGGATTACATCCTAGTAGGATTCTTCAGTCCCCTCCACAGGCCGCCCCCTAACTCTCCCCTCCCCTGTTCAGAAAGTGAGCAGGCAGGGACTCTGTGAATAAAGAGAGAGGGTCCACACAAGAACCAATGGACTGTTCATAGTTGGATGGAGTAGATCGATAGAGGGTCCAGTCTCTACAGAAGGTCTATTGTGTACCGAGGATTCAGTTACTACAGTATATATATATTTCACTATAGCTTTAGAATGAGAATCTTGTTATGTTTGCCTCTGTGGAGTTCCTGTATATTTACATTTTATGATGAAGGAAGTGTATCATAGTTACTAAATTAACAGTTATAAGCTTTAAACATCCAATAGGGAAGATAGCTAGCTGTATGTCTGCCTGGTGTAAACCGTATTTTAGGAACTTGCCTTGACTCGTCCAGAACTCCCACCAAGCCTGTGAGAGGCAAGGCCATCACCCCACTGATGTTTTTCCATGTCCTCTATATCTTAAACACCCACAGCATAGCACACCCCTCAGGACTCTTTATCCCCCCATCTCTCTCTTTCTCGCTCTCTCTCTCTCTTTCCATCCCCCTCTCTCTCTCTCTCTCTCTCTCTCTCTCTCTCTCTCTCTCTCTCTCTCTCTCTCTCTCTCTCTCTCTCTCTCTCTTTCCATCCCTCTTTCCATCTCTCTCTCTCTCTCTCTCTCTCTCTCGCTCTCTCTCTCTCTCTCTCTCTCTCTCTCTCTCTCTCTCTCTCTCTCTCTCTCTCTCTCTCTCTCTCTCTCTTTCCATCCCCCTCTCTGTCTCTACCCTCTTTCTCTCTTTTTATTGCCCCTCCTCTCTTTATCTCTCTTTCGCTCTGTCTCTCCTCCTCACTCACTCCTTCATTACCTTTACTCTAGGTGTTCTTGTCCAATCCACCACTGTGAGACCAGGCTGTGGGTGCTTCCTCCCGTTCCTCCACATGATCCCCCCACAGTGGCGGAAGGGGTCAGGTAACAGGTGGACAAAGCCTGGTTGATTCAGAGTAAATGATGCGTGGTCCCAGCGTGGTAAATAAGAGGCAGGGTGCCATCAAAGCAGAGCAGCCTGAACAGCTGCCATTCCTGCTGGGTTCCTGCCGGTGCTGGTGGTGGGGATGAGGTCACCTGGCTGAGCCCACCGTGGCACAGAGGGACAGGATGTGCTTCTACACCTGCATTGCTTGCTGTTTGGGGTTTTAGGCTGGGTTTCTGTACAGCACTTTGAGATATCAGCTGATGTACAAAGGGCTATATAAATACATTTGATTTGCTTTGATTTGATTTGTGTAGATGAAGTTGACTGCGCTGCCTGTGTAAACCAGAGAAACTCACTGGTGTGATGTATGAGTTCACTTTAATGATCAGAAGCGTAGTGACATTATTCTTGTTTAGGAAAACTAGAAACCAAAGATACATGGAATTAGGTTTTGGGGCTGTGAGCGATGGCATAGGATAAGATTATAGTTGTTTATGGATGGAAGTGGTAATAACTGTTATATTTTGTGTTTTTCTACTTGCTTATCTTTCATGGAGAAGTGTGACAGTCATTTCAGTGGTGAGGATAGGTTTATAAATCCCTACAATAAAACCACATAGTTTGAAAAAAAACATCCTGCAGTTTCCAAATCGCTCCTTATAGTTACTGCTTTAATTTTCTTGTTCCCTCGCCAGCCCCAGAACAGGGGATGGGCTATAGGGATGTAGCTGTTGTTTGTAGGAAGCCTGCATGTGTTGTGTTGTTTAGAATGGCTTGCGTCAGAGCTGCTGACCTCAGAGCTGAAAGACTGAATCACTCAGCAGCCTTCCCCCTAGAGCTGCTCCCTTCAATGGAGCCAGGGAGGCAGCCCCAGCTGCCTGCTCTCCCAGCCAGGGCTCCCTAGCCAGGGCTAACCCAGCCAGGCCTCCCCTCAGCCAGGCCCCACGGCACTGCTCCACACCCCTCCTGGAGCTGGGGACAGGTTCTGGGCCTGGAACTCTTCCTCACATCGCAGCCAGGACAGCAGTACGCCAGCCCCCTCAGCCAGGCCCCATTGTGGTGCTCCACTGCCCAGTAATTGAAGCCTTGGACTTGGGATATATTTAATCACCATAACAAGGAGTTGGTAGGAACAAATGACCTTGTAAAGTCTTGCTCTCTGTGAAGCTCTCTGAATGAGCTGGATCACAGCTTATGGGCAGGGGTGGAGGAGGTGGAGTTGTGTATGTGCAGTCCACCTACCTCCCCTGCTACCCTTGCTCAGCCACCCCCCACCCCTCCTTCCTGCCTCCCTCCATCCACACCCCTAGCACTACCTCCCTTGCCCAGCCACTCCTCCCACCCTCTCCTTCCACCCCTCTCACCCCCATCCCCACCCTTAACACATCCGACTGCAGGCCAACAAATTTCATTACAACAGCCTTAAACTGCCCAGTTTTAGAGGCTTCTAATTATTCCTCTCTTAGATGTGGTTGTGTCGAGAAAGGCTGTAAATCAACAGAAGTGGGAGACGCCAGGCCTGGAGCTGTGAGAAAACTGGAAACAAATGATCTGCCTCCCCTCCTCTCCTCCATCCCTTCCTCCATGCTATTGCTCCCTGCCTCCCTCCCTCCATCCATCCATCTATCCATCCATCTATCCTTCAGCCTACCCCCTCATCTTCCAGCGACATGCAGGAACTAGAGGACAGAGCGATGGGGGGAAAGTGAGGGGGGTGGCTGTTGTCCAACTGAACACCTCAAAGCGTTATATGAGACCAGCAGCCAGAGACACCGGAGTACAGTGACCCTGGCCAACACTATATATACACTCCATTGTCGCATTCCAAATGGCACCCTATTACCTATTTAGTGCACTACATAGAGCTCTGTTCAAAAGTAGTGCACTGTGTAGGTAATGGGGTGCCATTTGGGATGCATCCTATATCACATAACTAGGTCACTCAGGAGATGGAACGATAGCAGATTGGACAGATTTGTATGAAATGATAGCATGTTTATTAAGAGGAAATAAAACCAACGTGATATAGTATGACTGTGGACAGATGGGACAGGACGGTAGCCTGGATATATGAGCTGGTCTTAGGAAACACAGTCAGTCGTATTGAAAAGACTTTGTCCTCTGATTCCTCGTATCCTCTGCTGTAGTGTCTAGTACTGAAAAGACATGATAGAGCTTCATTGACCACAGATCTGAGCCCCACTGGTATAGGTGTAATAGGAGTTGTGCCTTTAGGCCTGTAGGTGTGATGGGTTGTCTGTGGCCTCATTAGGGTCCCATCGTGTGAGCGTCCGCTGGTCAGGTGTTGCGCTGAGGGCCGAGTTAGGGGACTGACACACCCAGCAGACAGAAGTGCTAGCTGAGTGGTACCTGGAATCTGTCTGTCCTGTCTGTGTCTGCTGCTCCCACCACAGACTGGCCTGCCTGTAATCAGCCACTTTAATGGTTCCAGCCAGTAATTGCTCTGTATAGCCCCAAGATAGCAATCAAAGGGCTCAGAGATGCTGAATTCCACGCTCTCTCTCTTTTTGTTTTATCCGCTGCTTTGTGTTTGGGGGCACTGTAACAAAAGCATCTTGGCATCTGTTTCTTAGTATTTGAGTGGGGGGAGATCAATTCAAATTGAACTAATGGCAAAATTGATATCTCTTTGAAGAGTGGGCCCAGTCCCCGCTTCCCCCGCCTCTGTCTTATGTGCAGTTTTCCCTGTCCTCTGCTCTCTTATCTTTCAACAATTACAAGACCTAGTCTAATGGCCCTTTTAAGTTGCCTGCCAGCTGTATTTGCAAAAAAAATTATGTCTTCATCTTCCTAAGACAAATAAAGCTGTGGTGAGCGAGGATCATTCTAATGCAGTGTCAATGCCTTTACTCTGAAGTCATGGCTGCATGGGACATCACGCTGTTGGTTGGTGAGATGAGCTATGGCTGTGTCCTCAAGTCAGTTTGGGCCTACAGGTACACGTACACTATGTGTCATTTGTTATGCTCCAGGGACGTGTGTGTTAAAGTCACTTCTTTAGTGGAGAGGGAGGGCGGCTATGAACGAAGGGGGGCTATGATCAGTACAGCGATGTAGCAGGGTGAGATCATCAGTTAACACAGTGACAAGAGAAGGAGGAATGAGGAGACACCTGCAGCTCAGCAGATGTTCAATCCATTATCACTAGCTTTCTCCTCTCCCCCAGCCCCATCCTCCACCCCTCATCCCCAGCCCCCACCAGTCCCAGTACCCATGTCGGCCTAGCCTGTCAGGTGGGTGGGGATAACTGATGCACATTGCCTGAACGAGGCATCAGCCACCAAAATACACCTGCTTCTTATCTCCCACCTATCCTGTATCTAAGTACTGACAATGACCCTACAACACAACAGAGTACATTACCAGTCCTTACCTATTAATGACATCAGATGCCTGTGAGAGGGTGAGATGCTAACCTGATTAGAGATCTACCTTGCATGATCCAATGCAAGGAGGTCAAATCTCATCGTTGGTTAGCACGCACAGCGATGGATACTAAAATGTATGAGAAACTGAGAAAGAGAGAGGGAGAGAGAGAGGGGGAGATAAAGAGAGGCAGCAGATACCAGAGAGAATAATGAAGAAGTCAAGGGGAAGAGGGTATCAGTACCACAGCTCAGCTGAGAGAGAGAGAAGGGAAAGAGAGAGTGTTAGAGCGGGTGAAAGAAAGTAGCGCTGGCCAAGTGTTTGAAGTGTAACACTGTAGGCCAAACATCTGAAGAGGACAAGATTGCAAACATGTCACAGTATCGCCTGCTTGCACTTAACAGCAGATGTTAGGTCTCTCTGGGCTGGGTAATGGCTCCATACTCAGGTTGGCCTGACCTGATGAATGAATAATGTTCTGCACAAAAAACTGAAACTGTAACAAGCTCATAACGCCGATCGCAAATCCTTTGCTCTTTTCCTCTTTCACCTTCCCTCCCTTTTCACCCCCACTCCTCCTCTTCTCCGCCACTTCCCTGGTTGCAGAATGCCCAGCCACGCTTCCCGTTTAGTGTGTAATTACTTTGAAGGGGACGGATGCCCATACATTCCCCGCACCTAACCGCACCGGGGAGATTTAGCTCCTAATTTATGGGCAAGGGGTTCAAAGTAGTAATAATATTTGGCTAGTATCATGGTAGGCCCGGTCTGCTCTGCCGTGATGGATGGAGGCAGGACCAAGCCATTGTGATTCTGAGCATGACGAGGTATTGGCACCAAATAAGTTTATACCCCCACAACACAGTCCTTTATAGGGCTGGCTGTGGCTGTTCCAGGCTGGACAGGGCGTGGGAGAGGAGCCGGGGTGGGGGTTCATGAATTATATATATGACTCTCTGAGTGATTGGGCCTGGACCTGGCCATACAGTCAACAGAGACAAGAGACAAGGGAGAGAAAGGCTAGCTAGGTGACACACTGCTGTCCTCTCCTGCTCCACTTCCATGCTCATGTTTATGTACATTAAGGAGGCTCATGTTTATGTACATTAAGGAGGCTCATGTTTATGTACATTAAGGAGGCTCATGTTTATGTACATTAAGGAGGCTCATGTTTATGTACATTAAGGAGGCTCATGTTTATGTACATTAAGGAGGCTCATGTTTATGTACATTAAGGAGGCTCATGTTTATGTACATTAAGGAAGCTCATGTTTATGTACATTAAGGAGGCTCATGTTTATGTACATTAATGATCAGAAGCTGGAATAAAACAGCGTCTCTCTATTTGGTTTGGTGTCTGTGTTGGTGCAGTTCATTGGCAGTAAAAGACAAAGCCACGGGCGGTGAAGGCGGCTGAAGTGGTGATGAGTTATTTGGGCAGAGCTGATTGGCTACCAGGCATGGTGTGGGAGGGGCTGTAGTGTTTTGGTTAATGTGGGTCTGGTTACTGGTTTTACTGGTGTGAGTTATAATTCTGAGGTGGTTTAACCCACTGTTTGGGTTAGCTTTAGCTCTTCAGGTTTGTCCACATCTATTTTGTCTATAAGATCAAACTTCACTTTTCTTAAAATGTTTGAATATTGGCCATACAGCAAAACGTATCAGAATGCAGAATTCATGGTACTGCATAGCCTTTGACAATTATTTATTTTCATCTAAGAAAGTGAAATCCTTTATTCCTTAGGGAAAAAAATATGTTTTAGAATACTGTATGTATTAGGATATACACTGACTGTACAAAACATTAAGAACACATTCCTAATATTGACTTGATTCAATGCTGGCCTATGTTGATTACAATGCTTCCCACAGTTGGGTCAAGTTGTCTGGATGTCCTTTGTGTGGTAAACCATTCTTGATACACACTGTAAGCTGTTGAGTGTTTCAGTTCTTGACACAAACGGTAGCCTGGCACCTACTACCATACCCCTTTTTGGGGGGGGTGACAGGGTAGCCTAGTGGTTAGAGCATTGGACTAGCAAACAAAAGGTTGCAAATTCAAATCCCGAGCTGACAAGGTGCACATCTGTCATTCTGAACAGGCAGTTAACCCACTGTTCCTAGGTCGTCATTGAAAATATGAATTTGTTCTTAACTGACTTGCCTAGTTAAATAAAGTTAAAATTGTCTTGCCTATTCACCCTCTGAATTGCACAAACACAATCCATGTCTCAAGGCTAAAAATCCTTCTTTAACCTTTCTCCTCCCTTTCTTTGATTTAACAGGTGACATCAATTGTAACTGTGTTCGTCTGTTGAAAAAAGAGAGTCGGACCGAAATGCAGCGTGTTGGTTACTCATGACTTTAATGAACTGAATCGCGGTACATGAAATAACTGAATACTAAATACAAAAACAACAGAACGGAACGTGAAACTTATTACAGCCTATCTGGTGAATACTACACAAAGACAGGAACAAACACCCACGAAATACAAAGCGAAACTCAGGCTGCCTAAATACGGTTCCCAATCAGAGACAACGAATAAGCACCTGACTCTAATTGAGAATCGCCTCAGGCAGCCAAGCCTATACCACACCCCTAATCAGCCGCGATCCCAAATAATACAAACCCCAATACGAAACACAACAAATAAACCCATGTCACACCCTGGCCTACCCAAACATATAACAAAAACACAAAATACAATGACCAAGGCGTGACATCAATAAGGGATCATAGCTTTCACCTGGATTCATCTGGTCAGTCTATGTCATGGAAATAGCAGCAGTGTTAGATTGATCATATTTGTTTCGTTACAATATAGTAATTAGAAGAATCTCCCTGCTTGTGCTTTGATTTCTGTCTTGTTTTTAATTCCTCTAGTCTATAGCACCACTGGCAGGTCTGGAATGAGTGCCAGTACATGTTTGTAATACACAGAATTAAACATTGCCATTCTGTTTTAATGAACCACTTGTTGGAAGGCCATTGATTCTGAGGACCAGTGGAGCCACACAGAAGATAACAGAACATTCTTTAATCTAGCTCTGTCCCAGTTCACACTTGACCAGATGGAGATGTTGTTTTTTATCTTTGTAAGAAGAAAAAAATCTCTTTAAAAATGAATACATTATTTACACCCACCACTGACTTACTGGCCTGGCGTGTTAAATCAAGTCCACAGCAGGCTCTTTGCTGAGTCCGTCTTAATGACTTCTAAAGCATATGCTTTTTAAATCTTTGTTTTTTTGCCTGCTGCTGCAGCTCTGGGCTTTTTTCCCTTTATTAAACCATACACGCAAGAACGGTACATATGCACACACACACACACACACACACACACACACACACACACACACACACACACACACACACACACACACACACACACACACACACACACACACACACACACACACACACACACACACACACACACACACACACACACACACACACACACACATGGAACTGCCCTGAATGACTGTATTACACTGTGTCATTTCCACAGAGGCCAGTGATTAGAGGGGAGCAGGTCCTCCACTGGCCTGATTAGATCTGGGAAAGGAGACCGAGTGACCCCCCCCCCCCTCCTCCGGGAATGAGAGGAGAGGTGGAAGGAGGCAGCAGAAGAGGGAAGAGAGGGGGCCTGACCCAAGGTAGTCTACAGAGCAGCTGCTTTCATTGTCAACATCCCCCAGATAACATCAGCAGAGAGAGGCCAGCAGGTAACTGTTTTACATGGTGTCATCTGGGGTGGGCCACACTGGGCTGGCCGGTTACCACCTGAGATTTATGAAAATAGGGAGTGATAAAATAACAATGGTCCCTGGGCCAGACAGAGGAGAGGTGTCTAATTCAATGAGCTGTCTTTATCCATGGCTCCATACCAACAAATAGATGGATCTCTAAAATGAATGCTCCCGCCACTTTGCCATCAATTAGCAAACAAGCCCAATTGTTTGATTGTCTCTGAGGGAAGAAAAATAAAATGCATTTAATACGGGACAATCAGAGGAGCAGGTGTGCAGAGAGATAAGTTTCCAGGTCATTGTTCAGGCGACAAGGGGGAGGAAGGAACAGGTCGGACTCTGGGTGAATTCAATCAATTGATGCTGTTTCAAATGATGCTGGTGTGCGATTATAATGTTCCCAGTGTCATAGGACATAGTCCGTGTTCAAATGGATGTTGCTTGCCAACATGCTCAGTGTATGTAATTTTTTAAATTAAAAATCTGATTTCTGCTGTTTATACAATATAATAACTTCATGTACATATTTGTACATTATATTTACATTTAGAATTCATCCAAATTATATATCAAATCTGTACATTTCTACTGCAAATGGATACAACTAAAGCCTATGGCATGTGGTGTGGATAGATTCTCTCCACTCAATAACAGCAGTGAACCTTACAGATGTTCCATCAGTCCCACATGCATGGCAAGTGTATGTTTTTGTGTTAAGAGGATATGTTTAATTCAACCAGAGAATAATTATTGAAAATACTTGGCTGCAATCCTAATCTGTGGGTCCAATCTGAGCATGAGCCTTAGTGAGATTAAATCTATCCCCACATTTTCCATCCATCCATCTGCTTCAATACATCTCCCAAGAAATACACATTTTCTTTAGTAGGGAGAAAACAACAGAATTAGGGCCCTGGCTGGGGTATTAGCGCGAGTGTTTACCAAATCAGCGTGGATTAGATAGAAAGCCCCCACCCTGGCACAGGAGCATGGTTACACAAAAGGACAGAACAACACTACATTCCTAAAGTTCTTTGACCCAGACCCCTCCACCCTCCACCATCCCACCCCATCCACCCCATTTCCATTACCCGAGCCTATGACTTTATATGCAATCAGCTTGTATATTGCTTGGATGCATTCTAAAAACCACAGCAACAAATTTGGGTCTCAAATTGACAGAGGAATGAATCAAAGGGATGATAAAAGGGGTGACATCATCAGACGTAGCCTTGATCCAGCTGGAAAGCCTTCCTTCCTTCGTCGGTCGGGGACATAGGAGATGGATCCCCTGGGTTTTTTCCTCCCGTTGTTCGTTTTTTTACGAGGCAGGAATGGAATGGCAGGTGCCCCTCTGTACCCCTTTGTCTCTTGGCATCTTGTGGCAGTGGTCCTCATCAGGGGAAAGAGATGCTTTGAGAGCTTACATTAGAGGCTTCCGACACCATGCCTGGGCTCAAATAGTATTTGTTTTCTTTCAAATACTTAAAATGTTTGATTGAGCCTGTCTGGAGTGCCAAGTAGTCCGTGTTTGCATCTTTGTGGCTATTCCATTGGTCCCATTGCATTAGGTAAGCTTAATTAAGTTCAGATAAAGTATTTTACATTTCAAATAGAATTTGAATCCAGCTCTAGTGGCAGACAGCTGCATTAAAGGCATCTTGTGGATGAGGTTGGTCACGTCAGGAGAATCATTAAATTCTGTGTGTCAGGCCTGTTTCCAGCCTCCAGCCTGCCACCACTTAGCCTCTGACTGAAGATGCAGGTCACCTGTAATAAACACTAAAGATGGGACTGGGAGGAGTGTGGGGGCAGTCGGGGAGAGTGGTCTACTCTAGGGCCAATGAGGAGGTTGGAGGGAGGGGAGAGTCACGAGAGACTTTGAGAAGTCCATTTAGAAGGGCATCAATGGAGTGATACTTCTTTGTTCTTCCACTGCAAATCTACCATTCCAGTGTTTACTTGCTATATTGTATTTACTTTGCCAACATGGCCTTTTTTTGCCTTTACCTCCCTTATCTCACCTTATTTGCTCACATCGTATATAAACTTGTTTATAATAATATAATAATAATATATGCCATTTAGCAGACGCTTTTATCCAAAGCGACTTACAGTCATGTGTGCATACATTCTACGTATGGGTGGTCCCGGGGATCGAACCCACTACCCTGGCGTTACAAGCGCCATGCTCTACCAACTGAGCTACACAGGACCACTTATACTGTATTATTGACTGTATGTTTGTTTTACTCCATGTGTAACTCTGTGTCGTTGTATGTGTCGAACTGCTTTGCTTTATCTTGGCCCGGTCGCAATTGTAAATGAGAACTTGTTCTCAACTTGCCTACCTGGTTAAATAAAGGTGAAATAAAGGTGTTTATGTATTCATGGTAAAACTGTTGTTTTTTATTTGCTGTTAGATGCCACAAATCATATTTCTTAGTTTCCCCAAAGTGTATTTCTTAGTTTCCTAAAATCATATTTATTTGTTTCATCAAAGTATGTTTCAAAATATGTTGTGAATATTTAATATTACATATTTATATAATAACTCTTTTAGCTTTTGTCATATTTTAGACACCACCATTGTCCATCCTATAGTACACTTCAGTAGGAAGTACAGTATCTCTCCAGTCAGTCAGTTCATATGAGCCTGTCTTCTCCCCAGACATGTTCATGTATTCTGCTCTGATAGGTCCTGACAGGAGGCGACTCTTACATCACCCAGACACAGTCTGCATGGCGGGGAACATGTCCACCCATGGCATTTGGGGATTTGATGATATAGTTACACATGTTCACATATGTCTGGGGGAATTAAGACACTTTACTGCCATTTGGCCTGATGTCTTATTTAACCTCATGGTATTTACGACCTCGCTCTGTCTGTCTGCAGCTCAGTGTTGCTGCTTCACACTTTGGCTTATTTCATTTCTCACTTTGCGTTACACAGCAGCACATCCCAATAAATCACCAAATGGCTCCTCTGTCTGCCCAACAACTTACTTTCAGTCCTGCTTGTTTTAGCCCTCCTGCTTTTAATGAGCATGACCAATTGGATATGTGCTATTGGCAACTGCATAGCTCCTCCAGTACAGCGAGCCATTGTGCATTAGAGTAGCAGGGGACCAGGAAAGGGATGCATGGGCTGTCTCTGGATTCTAGTTTTTAGTACGTGTGACGTTCTGTAAATATGGTTCATGTGGCTCCCTATCAGCCTGTGGCGTCATATGTAGCCCTATGTCAAGTGTATGAACTGTGTCTTATGTCATGTCATGTGTACTGTACGTTCTGTACAGTGTATGTGATTACATGTGCATAAGGTGTCAGTGTGTATGTGTGGTTACACAGCCAAGCGAATGTAGAATACGTTTTATGTTACCGTTCAGCAGGGAGGAAGTATCCTATACAGTCTCGTTACATCACCCATGGAGGTTATTGCAATCAGACACACCACCAGCAGGAAATGGCATAAGAACTGTCATTCATTTCAGTGGAATATTATGTTTGTTGTTCTCTCTGGTTTTTGAAATGTTGAGGATGTACATGTAATATTGATGTGAAATGTGTTGGGGCTACCCTCTGGCTTAATAGTGAACTTGCCAAGGTGTTTCTGTTCGTGCCTCAGAGCATTTTCAGTATCTTAGATAGGCATCAGGAATAGAAAGCTACTGTATTTTTGAGGTGACAAAAAATGTAATTGAGTAAAGAAATGTTTTCCTTTGTTTGAGACAGTTGTGTTTGACCTGTAATTCAGGTTTGTGGTGAAATGCGAAAATGAAGCAGGGGTTTAGCTCTACGTTTACACAAAGACTTTTCAAGAATGTTTACAATTTCATGCATGAAGTGTGTTGCATTTTATTTGATGTGAGCATAATTCAAGCTTGCTTCCAGATGCATATTTTTGTCTCTCTTGAAAGAAGAGCTGTAAATCTGAGTACAATAACACAACAGATAAAATGATGCTATCAATATGTTCAGTCAACAATACCCAAGACCTTCTAGATAACCACATTATCCACATCTCAAGAAGCTCTTTAAGTGATTCTTTATTAAGGAGTCTTTAGTAACTTGAAGTACTACTGCTGTGTTTCTCTACATCTTCACTAACTTGGTCTGTAACTCCACTGAGGGGATGTTTCTGGTGACCAGGCCTAGTTCAACTGTTTCTATATTCATCCAGAGACCATTTTATCCATCAGCTCCTTTAAACACTCCCTCTCTGTGGGAGATTGTGGTCCAATTATCCGGCTGAATCTCACTGCAGGTATCCAAATGTCAGCCGTCCCCTGTGTTATTTCTTTGTGCTACTGTATCTCTGCATTGTGGATGCAGTAATTAGTACCTGTGGAACGTTGTCTGTGTGATCAGAGGGCTCAGGGTAAGCATGGCCTCCATTATGGCTCTGCAGTTGCAGCGTTCAGGCTTGGATCTTCTGTGCGACTGTGAGAGAGGCCTTGCAATCACCTCGCATGGATCAAACATGGAGGTGTCATCGGTACACAGGTATGGAGGCAGGGGCAGCTGATGCATTAGGGAGGGTCTCAGTGTTCTCACAATCTGGAAATGGAGACTGTTCTAAATGTATATTCACAAGCCTTGGTACAGAATAGAGAATTAGCTGATAGTTTTAAAACTTTTCAAATGAAATTACAGTGATGCCACTTGCAAATAATTTGACTATGTCAGTATAGGATGTATAGAGGAAGATTTTACTTCATTTGAGACTTTTTTAATTATTGTAAATTAGCATGTTCAGTTTAGTATCTTTTTCATCACCAGTCTCATAAAGCATGATTTTGATAGATCCCATGCCACACAGCATCTCTTATGCTCATCTTGGTTCTGTAAATGACGTAGGGAAGACTAATAAACCACAAAAAAAGGGAATCGACTGATGAGGCCTCTCAGTTCAATGTCCCCTGTTTGATATAAGAGCTGTTCTATGCTAAAGCACTCTCTGCTCGTTTTTCCTCTCTCCTCTTTGTCACTTAAAGAATGCTTGGCGTCTGTGGATTAATTAAGGCCCAAACATTAAATATTGATTGATGCATTATCAGTGGCTCACAGTCGCCTCCTCTCAGATTGATTTCCCACGTGATTTATTGTCATATTTGCAGAGTCATTTCACTTGATAACAAAGAGAAATTGCCTTGCAACCTCAGTTACCCCCCTCCGCCTCCACCACCCCCCACTACCATTAGCCCCCACATTCACAGTCTCTGGTCTCCCTCTGTATCGCTCTTTCTCTCTCTCCCCTGATTGTCTTTTGCTCTTTCTCTTTATTTCCCTTTCTCTCCCTCTTTCTCTCACTTTCTCTCCATCTTTTTTTTGTCAATGGCTGAGCCATTGCTGCTCCTAGATGTTTCCACTTCCCCATGTCAGCACTTACAGTTGATTGGGGCAGCTCTAGCAGGTCAGAAATTTGATGAACTGACTTCTTGTAAAGGTGGCATCCTATGACTATGCCACGTTGAAAGTCACTGAGCTCTTCAGTAAGGCCATTTTACTGCCAATGTTTGTCTATGGGGATTGCATGGCTGTGTGCTGGATTATACACCTGTCAGCAGTGGGTGTGGCTGAAATAACCAAATCAACTAATTTGAAGGTGCGTCCACCTACTTTGTATATATAGTGTATGTCCGCACACTAGCACTTCTGATAGCATTATCTACTGAGCAATGATTGACAAGTGTTAACCATGATGCAATGTAGTAGCCAAACCATTTAACGCTTTCTCTCCCCAGAGAGCTGGAAGGCTGGGATCTGGCTCCAGGGACCTAGCTTCAGCGTGAGTATGTTATAACACAATCCTCTTGACTTTTGATGTAATATTAATATGCCAAACAGTATTTATGATTTGTGCCTACCCCATGTCAGCTGTGAACTGCATTACTTTGCAGAGGAGGAGTCTGATTTATGAGCTTATGAGCCCCATGTATTCACATGATCATTTATACGGCTGATATTTACTATCAGCTCTCTGGCTGAGGTCCTGATTTCTCTTTAACACACAGATTTGATTTGATACAGAACTGTGCTTCTCCCGACTTTTACACGTGTCAACCTTTGATCCTTCTTTATTTTTCCCAAATTGACAAACTTGAGGTGATCATCTGATCTTGTTAAGTATGTACTACTATACATGCATGTCATTTCAGAAAAATGTATTGGATTTATATAGCACTATTCTACCAACTGAGGTACTCAAAGAGCTTTACAGTAGTAGGGGGAAACTCACCTCATTCATCACTGTATGTTCACAGATTGTGTTTGTGTTTACGCCTTTCATCATTCAATTAAAGAATGACTCTTCTCAACACAATTTGACAAATAAACAGAATGCTCCCACGGTAACGGTTAAGCACATTACTGTATGTAGACACATTTCACCATGAGATGTTTTCAAATCAAATAAATGGGTTTACTTCATGTGAAGTTAGAAACCATTCACTGTCAATCCAAGTATCTTGTCTGTTATGTTGGTATAATCCAAACGCTATTTCTGTACCTGCATTATGTAAGGCATTAAGATGCCTTCCTTCATTTGCTAATTCATTGTTATCCTGTTGATTTGTACCTTGTCCTAAACAGAAAAATGCACTGTTTACATAAGTTTAGGCCTACCATTGATATTTTTAGAGAGTCTACTCTAATCAACTTATTATTTGAGGAGGAGGGTTGGACAAATGTAATTTTCCTGATAGCAATTGAATTTGGGGAAATGTAATTATGAGACAGACAGGGTGTGAGTAACACCAGTGTTGAGGTGTGGGAATATGAAGTGTAACAAGCTCCTCGTCTCCAACCTAGTACACCCTAACAAGGCCTGGTCCCAAACTGTTTCCTGTACTCCTTCTGTATCTCCTTCTGTTTTAGTCTATTTTGAATAGACCAACCAATTGAGCCCAGATTGTGTTTCACCAGGTCGTGCAGCCTCTATTTGGTGCGCTTGGTGATGAATTCATGAACAATTCATTAAGATACGTGTAGCGTTTCCTTTGTACTTGACGTCCAGGATCGGTGATAACTGGAAGGAAATTATACAATTAACCCTAATTAAGTCACAGTAATATTCACGTAACTACCTAAAGATTAGAGATGAGACATGTTCATGTACATTATTGTACAAGCTCTTTGTAATGTCTGGAAACAGCTAATTAAGAGCACATTTGCTAATTGTTCATTTGTATTATTCAGATCGGCCTGTCGTGATACATGAAAGTGCTATAATTCATCCTGGAGTCCTCCGTTCATCTCTGTCAGAAGAGCAGCATGTCTCACTGTGTGGCTGAAAATGAAATGTGCCTATTTCACATCAATCACGCTGTAGGGGGATAGTGATGACACAGGAGAGAGTCATGTTCACTTGGTTTACAGCAGAAGTAGAGTTGTTTGGTGCCAGGGGCTCAGTCTGCACTGTGGCCATTATGAGCACTGGGCTGAATGTCAGACTCAGGAGTGTAATGCTCTGTATAAAACCCTCTGTAGATTCAACGGGTGGATCTCAATACACTTTCATGGATTCTGGCATCATCTCTTTTCCCTCCTCTCCTACAAATAGGTGAAGGTTTTGGATAAAGTTGGATAAGCTTTCAAGATATTTATTTCAGACCATCTGCCATATAGAAACGGTCCTCTGCTACTTCGCCTGTTATCTAGTCCCGGGCTATTCCCTCCTCCATACCTCAGTAAAGAGGGTTCGATACACTTCCAGTCCAGTCTGTTCCCTGGCCCTGCCTGTATTGGATTCAGCCCCTACCTATTGTCTTATTGATCACAAATGAAACAGTGAACTGATCAATACAGTCTTAATGCGAGTTTGTTGTTCAATCACTTGCCATTTAAATCACCCGCATCACCCCCAATGAGTCATCTGTCTTCTGTCATACATTGCACATGTTCCAACAATTTGCTTTGTAATTTTGGGGAGGAGGCTGCTACTCCCAGCTATCATCATAAATACCTAACCTCACTATGACTGTTGTTCAGTGCCATGTGTTCTCTACACCTATAATAATGCACTGCTTTGTCCCTTTACTACCTTTTACACATTGTTGAAGAATGGTACTTTTCTTTCGCCACCAATACTTATGGAGGCTATTCTTAAATGAGGTTTCATGAATGTCACAATTGAAACCAAAGTGCAGCCCCATTGATTGTGCAGATAATTAAGGTGTAAATGTGACTGTGGGCTGGATGGTGGCTGGTGAGGGAGACAGTGTGGAGCTAGCCATCACACCTGCGATAATAGCAGTGTGCTGTTAACATCACCAGGGGTCTGACTGCCTGCTGCATTATCAATGTTTGGAGTGGAGTGATGCGCTTGGCTCTTAAATATAGGGCCTGTACTTAACACATGGTGTGTGTGTTTTACCATGGTGGGGTTGGAGGAGTGTAAGGCTGCAAGGTTAAGATAGTACCTTGATAGTCAGTCGGTTCTCAGCTGAGCCACCTGGTTAAATAAAGGCTACATTATAAAATTTAATTAAATACAATTGTAATGTTGCTTTCCATGTTAGCTATGCTTAGTTAAATGATCATTTGAAATGGTACTATTTATTATTTAACATTCTTAAATTGTTCAATGAAATATGAATTTGCTTATGATAGTTAGCATAAATGTATGCATCCACCCCCAATTTTACTTACAGTACTGTGTGTGTGTGTGTGTGTGTGTGTGTGTGTGTGTGTGTGTGTGTGTGTGTGTGTGTGTGTGTGTGTGTGTGTGTGTGTGTGTGTGTGTGTGTGTGTGTGTGTGTGTGTGTGTGTGTGTGTGTGCGCACGCGTGTGCCCACAACCCTCTGGCAGTGATGTCTAGTAGGTACTCTCACGTTCCCGTTTAGCTCCGGTGCCAGGCTGGAGGCTGTGAATGACGGGGCCAGGGGGATCCGAGGGGGGCCAGGGGGATCCGAGGGGGTGCCAGGCTGGCACGTCCTGGGAGATGTTTGTCAGGAGATGTCCCTCCCTCCAGCATGTTTACACTCACAGGGCTGTTACTGGGCTGGCTGAGGGGAAGCTAAACTGTGAGAGCAGCCGTCTTGTGAAAGCCAGGGCTCTTTCTGTGAATATTAACGAGAGAGTAGAGCAGAGAAAAGCAGAACTATCTGGACAAAACAAAGCTGGGTTTTGAGTTTTAGTGGGATAATAGCCCAGGCTCTTTCACAGCAGAACCCAGGGCACTCTGGGAGAGAGGGGAGACTTTGAATGGGAGAGGAAGTCATAAAAAAAGCAAACCTCTTTGAAAAGAGACCTGTGTGAGTGTACTTGTGTGCATGTGCGTATGTCGTTGTTGTTGTAAGAGAAGGTTTTTGGTTTTCAGACATTAGAGTGAGACAGAATTAACGTAGCTAGCTATGACATCATAAAAGGGGAGGGTGAATCACCCTGGTCATGAAAAGGTAAGAAGATCCACGCTATGCTCTTTTACAGACACTGAGGGGAATCGAAGCAACACAGACAGACAAGACAGCCAGGCCAAAAAGCTGGGAGGTGACTCAGATTAGAGGGCAGAGAGAGTCTGCAGACTGCAGCTCTGCTCTGTCTGACACACTGCCTGAGTAGGGCTGAGGAGCGAGAGAGAGAACGAGAGGCAGAACAAGTTGGGGGAGAGAGAGACACTGGGAGAGAGTGAAAGAGTGAGGAAGAGAGGTGGAGAGAGAGAGAGAGTGGGTGAGAGAGAGATGGCACTGCTGTAGCGTCACTGAATAAACTCACACATCCCTCTAGCTAGTGAGTGTGGTAGTCATTGGGAAAGAGAGGGAGCTCTCTGAAGTCCCACATCCGACTGTGCTTCAGCTAGTGGGCTAAATGAGTATGACACATTAACCCCTGGGCATCTTTTCCTTCTCTCACAGTGCCAAATACAGAAATACTGTAGACATGATGAGGAATGAAATGCTCAATTCTAATCATAACACATTTTCCTGAATGCGTTTGTCAGAGATGATCTACCAGCAGAGTTGGGGTCAGTTCCATTTCAATTGTAATTTTTTGTTTACTTCCTGAATTGACTGAATTGAAATGGAATTGACCCCAACCTTGTCTGCTTGTTGTTATTGCTCTGCAGACATTTCCTTAGTGTAGTCTACACTCAGTGCTTTACGGCGTGGTCCCTATGAAATAAAATAACAGACGGATTTACAAAGAAGGACCTCTACTACTCCTCACTTTACTTTTCCAGACAGTGACACATTTCAACCACCATGACCTCAGTTCAGTATAATGTGTGTTTGTGCTTGTTTTAAAGAACAATTAAAATGGAAAGGCTTTCAAAATAAGGCATGATTTTCTTTATAGGGGCAGAGGGAAGCATGAATGATGTAGAGAACATCTTGAAATACTCATCTGATATATCTCACGCCACTTTGGCCCAGCATGGAGATAGCATGGCAACTGTTGTCCACCCAAGTAAATTGGGATCATTATGCCAACCACGAGAAAGAACACTCTGAACCTGAAATACTGTAATACTTTAATACTGTTAAACATTATTGCAATGGCCAACAAATTACAGTACAGCTTTAAGATGACACCATATGAACTAGAATAAGAACACAATTGAAGACAGGGCAAAATTATGTGGCGGAAGATTTGCAGTTCTCTTTGTTGCTATTTTTTGTGTGTGATGTACTTACAGTAATGTTAAAGCCTCATACCTCATAGGACCCTCAAACCTCATAACTCCTCAAGGTGTCTAAAGTAAATGTACTGAAGGCAGCTATCTGTCACAGATATACAGTAGTCCCCGGGTGTACCACTACACCAGCTCTACTTCCCCAGGAGTGCCAGGCAGGGGGGGGGATTGTGTAGTGGTACACCCGACCTCCCCTGCCATCCCTCTCCTTCGGCTCCAGGCAAGTCAGGGACAAGCGTGAGATCAATAGCCCCTGTTTGCCCGCAGCATCTCCATTTCTCAGCCGGGACACTGATGCTAACTATCAATAGCAAAAAGGGTCTGTTTGAGACAGAGTTAAAGCGCTGGCCAACCAGCATGGCTGTCTGACAGTGGCTGATAAACATCTTGTGACCAGGACTGCTACAAATAAACCACTTGATATGTTTGAACTTTTCAGGGTTATTTATTACGAGGATGGTATGGTTTTCGTGGTGTTCTCTAACTCGCTCGCTCTCCCTCCATTTTGTTACCTGCATGCATGGCCTTTTGTGGGGTAGTAAGTTACACTGCCTGTCTGGTTGGTTCACCCGAAGAAACGCCATGTTTAATGTTCGCGAGTGTATGTGGTGTTGTAGGGATCATTTCAAGTGTAATTTAGATTTTTTTCTTCTAGGGTCTTAAAAATACATAAACACTCAGCTTTTTTGGTGATGTCTGTGATTTCTTCAAGATGTTTAAAGTGTTTTGTCCTCCTCTAACTCCCATGTCTGAAGGGATGTGTGTCCGTGTAATTCTGACTCCAGTGAAACATTTAACAAACTAAGCATCTCTGTTTCCAAATATAATTTGTCAAAGTCATATGAAAGCAGAATCTGTTTTAAAAGAATATGAAAGATTCCGGAATAAGAATCTTGGTGGTATTCAGAGTGTCAAGGTGTTTATCATTATTCCAACTCAAGCGAGTGGGTTTCATCAAATACAATCAAGTGAATTTGTATCATAACTATGGAGAGTATTTGATGATTGTATCTCTGGGAATGACTGTTTATCTATTGAGAAAACACTCTGGGTCTCTTCGGGGTTTGGTTGAACTAATGAGAAACAGACATTGAGGTCCAGTGTATGGATTTTACACAAATACTTTAAAAAATCAAATATCTACTATCCTAAATGTATTTATCGCATAAGATTGTTAAATAGAGCAAAACCCACTTATCAAGTGTTGAGCACACAAATACCACTTCCTGCAAAATAACACACAACACCCTGTGTGTGCAACAATACTCTAAATCTTACTTCAATCAAAAGAGGCAAATAATTCCATTCAAATAGCCTTATACATATGTTTTATTAAACCCAACCTGGGATTTGAGCATGTATGAACAATTTGACAAACCCCAACCCACAGTGTCCTGTTTTCTGGTGCTGAAAGGAGCTCTCACTCCCCCACTAACATCCTGAAGCCTGTATGTATACTCTAGCTAAGTGTCTCGTGGCTGTAAATACAAGATCAACTGTTGGCTCTCTGCTCTCACACCTCACTTCTAGGTCAGATACTTATTAATCTACCCACAGCTCTCAGCACTAGTACCTGGACAACAGCTCACCTGACAACACACACACACAAAATGGAGAAACAGGGTGCTGGAGAGTGATGACCTCTGGCACCACTGTGACACTTGTGAATGTTTGCTTGTTTTGCTTTTTCAAACAAGCCAGACCTGAAAGGAGAGACTTTAACTCCAACTAAGGTCATGTAAATACAAACAAGTTCCTATTGATATGGAGTAATGCTCCAGGAAGTTGTGGAGGGCAACAATGGGGAGACACAATCTGTGGGACAAGTGTAGCAGGGCTGCTAGAGGACAATAGAAGAGGCCTGATCTCTTAATTCATGGACATCATTCTCTGCAGCATGAGGCAGGCACTGAATTTTAATGCAGACAATTTTTCAAAGGTTTCCCTGCAAAATGGCACATTGTGTTGTCTTATATAGAGATTTAAACACGGGAGAATTTGACAGAAAATATGATTGTATTTTTATTTTTAATTAAGTGGGTTGTCAGTTATTTTGCTGTTATTGCTGATGGAAACTTGATACATCACAAAAATCAAGATGATTGACAGGATGTTAAGCTACTTATGAATAAATGTCAGAATATTATTTTGTCAACGTATGTATTTAAACAATTTTAACAACGAAGGACATAATATAATATGTAATATCCACAGTTATGTTATGTTGGGGGTTTTGTATCGAATAGTTATAGTTGTATAATACTCTAAACCTTTAGAAGTAACATAGGTCTACTTTAAATTCTAGAAGGTTAGCACATGGAAAATAAATTACTATGGCTTTGTGTAGCAGGCTGGTCTCTGCATGAAATCCCTTTAATCAAGACTTTAATCCGCATTAAGGATGGCAGTGTCATGAATGAGGCCATCCTCTGCTTGTCCAGTATTCATCTTGATCATGATTATTGTGAAATGCTTGCGTTTGAAATTAAAACACGAACTAATTTATTATATCGTTTTAGGCCTACCATGGTGTGCATGTCATGTAAAGCACAGAAACTCAACTGAAATGTAAACATTATAGTAAAACAATATTCATGTTTTCAGCTGAGTATTGTCTTGTCCCATGTCAGTTGATTATGTGTTATTTGCTCGTTTATCTCCTATTGAAAGCCTTCTTTATCCTCATGAGGCGCACAAGTGACTCCGAACAAATACAGGATCTTAAAATAGTCCGGTGTTCTTCAACTGTTCGCATGTAAATTAGGCCGATACAACATAGGCCTACTGGGTAAGTAAATGCCTTGAGGAGTGAAATGAGCGGTAGCCTATACCCGGAAGACTACAGAGCTTTATCCGTTTTTTTTAAAGATTGAAAATCCTCATAAATGTATCCGTGAAACAACTTGTCTAGTAACTTTACATTAATGAAATAATTTCGAGCTGTTTAGAGATTTTATTATTCTGTTTTAGCCTCCAGCCCACTAATGCATCTGACCTAGTTCAAAGTGTGATCCAACTAGTTGTAATTCTTTGGGCATCGTGTTTAGAAACCGACAGAACTGTGTGTGAATACTACATGTTGAATGCGGTGTTACACAAAAGCCCTCTATTACAGAGAGCGCGCGGGGGGGGTGATATTCGCAAGAGACTGATCTATGGGATCCACCAACAACACAGGTCTCGGGGTGCGGTGGAAATGCCCATTTTGCTTATGATATTCAATTATGCGGTCAAACGCTCTGTGTTTTCTGAGCAATGATCAATTATCGGATGTCAGTGATAATAGTGAATGATGGTCCCACGCATCCCCCACTCTTATATGCTGCGTATCGATCGCGCGTGACAGAGAGAGTGAGCGCGCACTGAGTATGTGTGCGCAAAATACAGCGTCAGTCACTTTTCCTGCGTTGCAAAAATATTCTCCCAAACTCAAGAGAATAAATACTTGTTTCTTGAGTGAAACAACTAACATTTAATTTTTAATTGACTCAATCTTAATGTATACGCTATGTCTTACTCTAGTAGTACCCGCTTTATGAATATGATATAATTGATAATAATTTTGACATATTTTCATTTATATGCGAGAGATGTCCACCTAAACATTTGTTTCCAGTGCTGCCAATTAATTGCCCCTCTCAATGTGGGTGGGAGTGAGTTTCGGACAGCTTTTATTTAACCCCTACCCCCATCCCTCGCTTTCATTCCTCCACTTATTTCAATTCAGACCCCCAAAATTCTTGTTGATTTGTGTCATTCATCCCGTGATTGTTAACACAGTATAGTCCGACCGTCTGGGGTGAATCTCATTTAAAATGTCTCTCGCTCGGTTGGGCTGCAAATCACCCTGTTTACAATCTCACACCAACACTCACATCAATTAACTGCCCATTGATTTTTCAGCCTGGGACATTACAATATTGCAGACCTATTTTCTTGCGCCTCTTAGTTTTATCTCCGATATAATTATCAGCAAAGTTTCTTGCCCATGGGTATCAATACGAGTAGGCATATTATTACCCTGTATGACATATAGGTATATTTATATATACATATATTTTTCTTATCATCTCTGTATGAATAGGCTTTATTTTTGTTGCATTATTTTATTCCTTGTTGTCTTATTTGTACCTTTTGAGATATTGAGGGATTGTAAACATAAAACTTTATTCTTTAGACTATACTGTAAATGGCACTTCCAATATGAAAATATATAAAACAATATTTCAATTTTATAAAAATGTGAAAATAGATATTACTTTTGATATTCTGTACTTTTGATATTGATATTCTGTATTGACATATCAGTGTCCGCCAAAAACACAAGTAGCTATCGACAATATTTTTTCCCTGTCCCTTCCTCGGCCATTAATAAGTAAATAGGACTCGTCCTAAAAGATAGCTGAAACAAGAGAGGACTAGAGGACTAGCCTGCAGCAGCTCTTTAAATATTCAGTGAAAAATAATGGCATCCAAGCCATCACCTATAGTAACATTATTATCTTCATTTCTCAAAATCAGCCCGACTGATAGCTTCGTTTATCTTTTCCGCACAATAAATCTACTAGACACAGAGCAGCTCCTATGGGAACTCCTGCTCTCTTCAAACATTCCCAAGGATGACTCCAGGAGTCATCACGAATAGTGTATAATTTTAGAACTATGATTCTTAGAATTGTAATATTATTATTTGTATTATTATTATAAAACAATTACTAACGTACATACAATAGGTTATAAAAATTGAGTTTGCTATTGGCTTCATATATTCAAAGCAATGGGTTACAATTAAATTATATTAATCAAGACTTATTAGTTCTCTATGTTGAACAAGTATACAATTATCGTTGTGTTTGGAGCAAAGATCAACGTCTATTCAGTGTAACCTCTATAGTTTTAAATTTATATTATTCTACTATTATTATTCTCTTTAAATCCACTTATTGAATAGCAACTGCTTTTGTCTTGCATTACAACTGCGCAATAAGGTTCTCATTTTTGTTACAGAACTGATGAAATTATAAACTTGACGTACAGCAAAATAAACATACACAGGCTACCCGTGACATGCTGGGCTACTGTAGGCTACAATTTGGACAAGACGCTGATTGTAGCAAGTTTCCCTAAACAATCCAATCAACGTATGAAATGAAAACAACTCAATGTTTCAATGACGCGCAAGTTCGTGAAATGTATGCATGATGTGCTGAAGTAGCCTATGTATAGTAAACATCTATAAACAACACAAACATGTCCATGCCTTCGAAACAGAATCATACACTCTTTACTGTTACCCTCTACTGGTCAGTCACTCGCTCACGCTCACACACACACACACACTCACACACACACACACACACACACACACACACACACACACACACACACACACACACACACACACACACACACACACACACACACACACACACACACACACACACACACACACACACACACACACACACACACACACTCGCTCGCGAACCATGCGTATGAGAGGGAGCGAAAGAGAGAGAGAGAGGTGAGCGAGAGATTGCACCTCCAACGGCTTATGATAGAGTAGCCCAGTGACCAATCACATCATAGGTGGGCTGGGCTCCACATTTCTCACAGTCCTACATGGGCCCTTAAAGTTTGTTTGTTCGCGGAATGCGGTGTGTGATGAAAACGTGTTACTAACCCCGTTCGGCGATAATCAAATGAATCTGATTGGGATATTCGATACATATCTTGGACTTCCAAGACACCTACAATGTCATTACGCACGAGACTCCTATAGTCGATCTACGTTTTCCTCGCTGCATTGAGGCACCACTAACCAACGATTAGGTATCAGTGTTTCAACATACAAGATCTGAATTACAGCGACCTCAATGCAAATCTGAAAGGAGGATATGCACAGCAACAGCGACCAGAGTTGTGGAAAGTATTTGTATGTGAGATCACGGAGGTTTCACGGTGAGCGTCTCGTCAGTTCAAATTGACCTAACTCTGCTTGGTTTGATCGCTGCTTAGTCAATAGGAAAGATACCGTTCGGCGAATGGACTGAAGACTCTGACATTCCACTAGTAGCCAAGATAAGCTTTACGTAGCTACCAGCTGGTTGCTAAGAAGGGTTAAACTGTATCTAAAGGGAGTTGGAAAACCCAGCCTTTTCTTCCACACGGATCAACTCATTGGGTGGGAGCTGAGAGAGAGACAAGAGTCCCCAGCAAATCAGGACCTAATTGATTAAAGAGACTTAATTTGAATAGGGGGCTGGCGAGGTGCCAATAGCCTTTCAAGGAACCCCCGAATGATTAATCGCAAAGCATTATTGATAATCATAACAGGACACATGCGCGGTGGATGGGCTCGATTTTCGTAATTTTGAGCAGATTTTTTAGTAATTTTTCATTCTTTCTTGGCTGATGTGTGAGCCAGCATGTCGCGGAGGAAACAAGCAAAGCCGCAACATTTCCAATCGGACCCTCATCTGGCTTTATCCGAGCACAATGGTAAGTTCTGGCAATGGATCGCTGTTATCCACGCTACTATCTTTTAATATCTGCTTTTCAGATGTTTTGTCGTTTTAGGATTGTTTCTTTTTGGATAGGACGTCTTCCCCCTTTTCGAAGTTAGATTGTTTTAAATGAATCCATGCAATTTACTGTCTCAATCATTTTATGATAACTAGACACATTTGCTGTGTGTATAGGCTATCTACTTTATGATCTAACTATGCCTTTTCTATATATCGCTCTAAGACACAGTCAAATACTTTTATTCTTGAAAATATCATATTATTGCGTTTTGTTGTTCATATAACTTTAGAATAAAACTTAGTTACAAAATATAACCACTTAGAAGTGCATGCGTTATAGTCTTGTTATTAGGCTGCTTAGCCTACTTTTACCTCGACATAGGCTTCTATGTAGCCTACACTTTTAGAATTCACTTTTTAGAACACTTTGTGTGGTAGGCTACAAAGATTGATTTTTTAATCAACATTTTTGTCTTACACACTTTGAAGCAAGTTTCCTCTATTGCTGCTGCAAGCAAAGTTGCTGCAGCGAAAGGCTCGTTTACGTTTCTGCTTTTGTAGTCGACTTAGTTTCACTCCAATCGTTGCCTAACCTACTCTATACACGGACAAGTACTGGTGCGTAGACATAACCAGTATTTTCTTAAATGTTTTCCCTCTATTTTGGGTTTAGGCCTATATAGAATATAAATAATAATTTGCATACTCGCATAACGTTTCTACTGTTTCTGACTGCCCTATACATAGGCTAGTCTACAAAGTCGGTATTTCTCAGCCAAGCCTTGGCTTGTTTCAAATCAAATGATAAGAAAATATAAACATTATTTGCTTACAATGAATACCTAATCGATTTTCAGTTTGTGGACATGGTGTGGTCTTAATTGTGGATGGTAATCATTCGTTTACAAATCATATGACTTTTAAACCACAATCTCAATGTGGTGCACGATGCAACAGAACACTGAAGCTATAATGGCCTTATAGGTATTATGTATATCATTATTTAATGTTAATACATTATAATAGTTTATGCTTAGCCGCATGCACACTTTTTGTTTACTTCCCACATTTCCCTTGTGTATATTCCTTAACCATAATTTTCAAGATATTTCAAAGGTGAAATGTTAGTATAGATGACATACTGCTTAAATATTCTCTCTCTTTCGCCCCCCCCCTCTCTCGCTCTCTCACATACACACAAACACACACTGAGAGAAAAGGAGCGAAAAATAAATAGTGAGGGACAGAGGCCTGTTATTTTACGAGATAAACAAGTTAACGTATCCCTACATTTTTCAAAAATATGTAAAGGATTTATGTTAATTTACTTTAACAAAAGCTCAGCACCAAATTACCTCACGTCATGAAAATGAGCTTGTATAAAGAACATGTCAAGTTGTGGTTGAGACCATCAAAAAGATGGCGACAGTGGTTGAATGAATTTTATTATGCAACTACCTTGGTTGCTTTTGGACCGCTTTGTCACCCTTGCGAGTTTCTACGACTCCGGAGTGACCAGCTGACCATCTCTGTTAAGTCCACCAACAGTCACGTTTCCTCTTATGCTGATACATTTGATAAAATGATGTTTTCCAACGAGACTTACAACAAGCTGGGCTTTAATTTTCTATTGCTAAGGATGTGCTTTAGACCTGCTGTGAAAACCAGGTTATGGAAGTATTTTCTATAGGCCTACAACACCCATAGCCATAACTTTCACCCTATAGTGTTTGTAAGGTAGTTTGATGCGGCAAAGTTTAAGTTTCACTATCTTAAAAATATCAAGCAATTTCCAGATGATTAAAATTGGTATATTCTATATTTCCTCAAACGTATAATTTACTGAAATATTTTTTTCCAAAATGGTTGAATGTTCATAGTGAAACGACTGCAAGTTTCGATCTAACATTTTAGAATTGTGGATGTATTTTAAAAGTCTCACATGTACAGTATATTTTAATGTTGCGCATTAGTTTATTCGTTTATATGAAAGTTAGATTAGGCTCTGTCTTTTTGCAGACTATATTGTCATTGCACTGGTACTTCCAAAGGAAATCATAAGCTCCTATCTCTGATACAGATTACATTTGACTTGTTTGTATTTACTGCTCTATAGTAGCCCATATTACACTAGTATTACTATTATTACTATTAATATATGTTTATTAGAAGTGTTTGCCATGACATAGCCTACAGAAAGGAAACTCTAGAGGCTCTTTAACTGACCCTATATGGCTGATTTTTCCATACACATTGTCTATGTATTTTCCTTCTGAGGAGTTGTATGGAAATATATTTTCCTTGAGACAGTCAATTTAGTTTGACTTATTTTTCATATATAACTAATCATGTTTTAAGCTCTTTCAGTGTGTGTACAGCTATGTTGTTTGCAGTATCCTTTACAAAATGCTAGCTGGAAATAAAGCTCTGTTTCACCCAACTTAAACCTTGCATAAGAAGCATTTACTGCTACCTAAGGTTGCATGATTTGGTTGGAACTAAGGATCAATGCAAAACATAGTCTATACCTAGAATCATACTTGTTTTTCCTTGACTGCTGCATTTTCCCTAAAATGTAATAAAGTAGTGAATAGTAACTTTAGTCATTCTCAGTCAGCAGACTGGTGCCTACTGAGTTTCACAATAAATAACCCAAATGCATCATGCATTAAACAAGCTGAAAATGCAATACCTGTAATTATGGGTTAGGTACATGGAAATGGGTTGATAATTCTAGAATGTGTGCTCATGACTGAGAGATCTCCTGTTTGAGTGGAACTGGAAAGTCCTCAAGAGTCTCTGTATGCAAAATAAAAAGAGGGAGGCTGACATTCCTAATACATTTTAAGGAGATGCTGAGGGCATTTTGCCACTGGATAGTTAGTGTATGAGGCTGAGAGTCAAGGCTGTCTGTCTCTCATCTCCTCCCTCCGAGAGAGCGAGAGAGAGAGTTCTCGGGTGGGATGTTCAGCTGTTTTAACCTTTGCCAGGGTCCCCCCCTGTGTCTCCCTGTGTGAAGTTGATGAGAGTTCAGGCTGCAGTGTGTTCTCCTGTACCTCGTCATTGACCCCGCTGATCAGAACCACAGGGGCCTAGCAGGGACTCTGTCCTCTATTTGTGATGGGGGGGAGTCTTATCTATGTGACCGCCATCCACTTCCACCCTGCAAGAGTAGCCCCCCCAGAGGGAGATCGGCAGGGCGGTTCTCGGCCCTTCGCACTGTTGTACCCCGCAAACAACAGGGATTCAGTTACTTGTCATTTTGCCAATGTTTATATAGTGGAAGGCTGAGATGTATCCCGGCTGAAGGACTTGCTTGCTTTTCTCCCTTCTCCTCCCCTTTAAGCTTTAATCATGTCACCAGGGCAGAGCTGCTAAGGCTGGGGCTTGGCCATCCGGGAAACGGCAGCTATAGTGGAACCCCATCTAGTGTTCACTGGGATGTTTCCAGTGAGGCAAGCAGTGTGAGGGCTGGAGAGGAGGTGGGTTAGCTCAGGCATGCATCAGGCATCAGACATCCTACTGAATTCACAAGTGTCAAGAGGCTTGAAGTCAGCGTCCCTACAAAGTAACGTAGGAACTCTCAAAAAGCTACTCTGTCATATTTTCTACTAATCCACATCTCTATACCACTTATTATTTACTCTCTTCTGTCCTTTGTATCAGAGGCTCTCTGTTTTGACATGTGTCTCTTCTGCCTCCCTGATGGCCTGTGCTCTGGTGACTCCTTGTAGCATGATGATGATGAGATTTAGCTGTTTTAGGACACACCGTTTTTATACAGAGTAACGCATTATTTCTATTCAGAGATAATCGTCAAGCTATTTTTTAAACATTGACTAATGTATGCACTGTTGCTGTAGACATTTGGGTGTTGTGTGCATTGTGGCTGTTCTCATTTAGGCTGCGCATTTGTTGGCGTTATTTTCATAGTATTTGTTTCTTTATTCATAAAGACATCAGATTAACAAAATACCATCTCTTTTTAAGTGCATGTCTACTTATGTAAACAGAGATGATTACATTTCAGTACATGATTATAGATTTACTTTCAAATACTCCATGTTTCTGAGATGCTTTAACTTCTTAATAGTCAAGGTGGTGGTATGGAAATAGCTTCTTGTGAAAGAGCACATTTGAGATGGAATAATTTGATTGTTTTAATTGGACCACTATTTGCTTTACAATCACTGAGTATTTATGAAGGAAGGGGGTGGGGTGTGCTGGGTGTTGAGAGTAACACACTTTGAGATTTAGAAAGTGAATTTACCCCTTGGTCGGTCAAATCCTAGCCTGTTACAAGTACGTTATTATTAGGGACATATATATTGTGGTTTCAGTGAATGTTATGAGAAGTTGATAACAGAGTTACATTTGGGCATATGCTCTTTGTTTTATTTTTCTCTGTGGTTTTGGATATAGTTATTTTGGTCGCTAAACATGATCATGTTTAGATAGAATCCACAATGTGATACAATCCACAATGTCCAGTTTCCATTCACTTGACGAATGAGAGAATGTTACATTTAAAGATAGTTATTACTGACTGCCTAACTAAATAAGTTATCCACAGGCCTCTGAAGAAACTTGAGCTAGTCACTTGTTCTTAGTGTTTTCATACAGATTCCATTGGACAGTTTAAACAAACCTTTGGATGTATGGAATCTTAAATCCTTTAAAAATATATATTTATGATATTTGGAAATAGTAGCTTGCGGCTTCAACATGTGTGTCATCACTACACTCCAGTGCACTTTAATCTAGTAAAAGAATAAGAATTAACACTATGAACTTGATGTTTACATTTTTGCTTTTATAGTGCATTTGTGTACTTTTTGTAAAAGTTTGCTCCTATAACCTCTAGGTACGTTCTTGAAGGGTGGTTCAAACGCTTTCATTTTGTTGACTTTGGATAGTTTTCTCACATTTTTGTTTAGCTACATTAGTGTTTCCTACAGCAGTGTATTCAGGACATTGTGTAAATTGATGTATTTCCTCTTACATAAAATCCACTTTCATTTGTTCACATGGTCAACCAATACCAAACAAAGCTACTCTTCCTTCCCACGAGGTAAATCAAACACATTGTTCATTACTGACTCTTTCAGGGGGGGCTGCATGGTTGATATTAAAAAGTTACCATTAAAGTTGGAGCAAGTCTTCTCCGTTTGCATGGTTAGAGTGGTGTGAGTCTGGGTTTTACTGTCATGGCAACTTTGCGTTATCTGATGTCCCAGAGCAGAGAAACATTGAGGGAGATAATCCCTGAATTAAACAGGATCTGCTTTGAGTTGGCCAAGATGAGCAGGCCAGGCCAGGCCAGGCCGTGCCGACGAGCCCGCCGCTCCCATGCTGTGTGAACAATGGGAAGCCATCCTGTCTCAGTGGGGAAGGGCCGCACTCATCTCTCTCTCTCTCTCTCTCTCTCTCTCTCTCTCTCTCTCTCTCTCTCTCTCTCTCTCTCTCTCTCTCTCTCTCTCTCTCTCTCTCTCTCTCTCTCTCTCTCTCTCTCTCTCTCTCTCTCTCTCTCTCTCTCTCTCTCTCTCTCTCTCTCTCTGGGTTTCATTTTTTAAATGAACCCTCCTCCCTTTCCACCCGTGATGAAAATGTAGATCGCCGGGGCCCACAATGAAAGGGATTCATAGAGAATTGCAATTTGTAAATCAACTTGTATGTTAAACAGTGAGATTTTGGTTTGACAAAAAGAAGATAGAATGAGGAAAGTCAGGAGCACAGCAGTGGCACAGGAGTGTTGACTCGCCTTTTGTTCTTTTCACACTGACCCCTGTGTTTGTTGAATGGAAATTGCATAACCAAGACCAGTTTCTATGCACATTTAAAAGACAATTATTCATTTAGCGTATTCTTATTGGCTGGTATTGAATTGCCTGTTGCTTAAACTGCTGTGGCCAGTTGCTTGGTTTTGGGCAGCAAAGCCATTCATTCTAATATATATGACAGCAGCTCCACTCATAGTTCTTGACACATTTTCTTGAGCCATTTGTAGTTACGTTTTTATTTTATTTTTCCCTATAAAGTGTATATATATATATATATATATATATATATATATATATATAGCACTGTGATACTTACACATTTATATCGCTACAAAGTTTTATACAAAGTTTTATACGTTATGTTTTACTCTTCATTTTATGTTAGGTACTATAATGTGTTTTATTTATTTTATTTTATGTAATTTATTAAATATACATAACATATTTATAAAAACATGTGTTATGTAAACATTACAGATATTTTAGTAAAAACAAAATGTATAATTCTTAGTGATATCAGTACAATAATGGCATATATAATTTTGCACTGTCTTTGTTGAGTATCCGAGTGGCCAGAGAGAACAATCTGGAATCCAAAGGTTCTGTTTATTGTGGCTGTCAGATTCCGATTGCAGCCTGACGGGATACAAATTAGCTTAGTGACAGGGATAACCTGTCCAAGATGCCTGTAGTCGAGTTGAAAATGAGCAAAGTTGACAGCAAATTGAAAGTCTAATAAGTCCTTCAAATGGTTGATTTGCGCTCAGTGGACATGTAGACATTGAGGAGTATGAAATATTGGAAATCAATGCTTCTCTATGAAATGTCATTAAGCCCCAATGTCCTCACTTCATAGTATTTTATATGTTGATGGATTATCAATAGAAATTATTACTTAAAAGATGGTTGGATTGATGAAACCAGATGTACATCTTCAAAGATCACTTATTATTGATTTCCATTATTTTCTTATCCTGTTTCTCAGAGCCACCACATTAAAAGGAGTCTTTTTCACTCTTTTTTTTGGTTTACTGCTGCTTTTTTGATGGTTGTTTTTCGTGAACGTATCAAGCGGATAAGTGTAAAACTGATTAATTTAAGATGAACAACAAAATAATATGAATAGATAAAGCTGCCTCTTCAGCTGCAAAACATTTCTAATCACTAATCCTCTGTTTCCTCCTCCTGTGTTTTTCAGGGGACACAGAAGAGCCCTGCTCGGAGGAAGACCCCCCCTGCAAGGAGTCAGATGCCCATGTCTGTAGCAGATGTTGTGCTGAGTTCTTTGAACTATCAGATCTTGAACAACACCAGAAGAATTGCACTAAGAATCAATTAGTTCTGATAGTGAATGAGAATCCTGCCTCTCCTTCCGGAAGCTTCTCGCCTGGCTCCCCTCCACATAATCCTGATGAGCAGATGAATGACATGGTTAATAACACTGATCAAGCAGAGTGCAGTGACCTTTTGGAGCATAACGCTCTCGACAAAGAAGAATCCATGGACTTCGACGTTTCTGGAATCAACGTTCATCCTGGTCACGACAATGATGGAGGCAGCAGCCACATGGAGGGAGGCAGTAACATCAACATGAACACGGACGAGGGTAATGACCACAGTTCCAGCAAGAACAGCTCCGGACCAGCACCGGGCCCCTCGTCAGTCTCTGCCCCCCAGCTACCTCCGCTTGGAAACCTGACTGACCTGGGGAGCATCTCTATGATCAACAGCAATGTCATCATCGAAAACCTGCAGAGCACCAAAGTGGCTGTGGCCCAGTTCACCCAGGAGACGCAGCGCTCCTCTGGGTCTGGGTCCGGGGGCCCCAGGGTGGCAGTGCCAGCCCTGATGGAGCAACTCCTGGGCCTGCAGCAGCAACAGATCCACCAGCTGCAGCTCATTGAACAGATCCGTCACCAGATCCTGCTACTGGCCTCCCAGTCCCCTGAAATGCAGGTGCCCCCCAGCATCTCCACACCAGGAGGCTCGTTGGGGCCGTCAGCCAACCCACTGACCACGCTCAGCTCCCATCTCTCACAGCAGCTGGCTGCAGCTGCGGGCTTAGCACAGAGCCTGGCCAGCCAGTCTGCCAGCATCAGCAGCCTGAAGCAGCTGGCTGAAAGGGCGCAGCTACCTCAGAGCAACAATCCCAGCAGCGGTGAATCATCTCAGAGCATCAGCTCACTGGGGTCGTCCACAGTCAACAACTCCCAGTCGTCCTCTGACAAGAGGCCAATACATGCGATCAGCAGCAACCTCCACTCTCAGCTCAGTAACCCATCACACACTAAGTCATCCATGCCAGCCTTTGGGATAGGTAGCCTGTTGAACCCTGTAACTAATCCACATCTACCTCAGCCCCCATCTGGAAACCACCTGTTTTCCAGCTCCCTGCCCAGTATTGGCACCACAGTGGAGGACCTCAACTCTCTGGCTGCGCTGGCCCAGAGGAAAGGCAAGTCACCAACTTCATTTGAACCCAAGAGCAGCTCAGAGGAGGCGTTCTTCAAGCATAAGTGCAGATTTTGTGCCAAGGTGTTCGGGAGTGACAGTGCTTTGCAGATCCACCTGCGATCTCACACAGGTGAGAGGCCGTACAAGTGTAACATCTGTGGCAATCGCTTCTCCACCCGCGGTAACTTGAAGGTCCACTTCCAGCGTCATAAAGAGAAGTATCCACATGTTCAGATGAATCCATACCCTGTCCCCGAGCATTTAGACAATATTCCAACGAGCACCGGCATTCCATATGGTATGTCAATGCCTCCAGAGAAGCCTGTGACCAGCTGGCTGGACAGCAAGCCTGTTCTCTCCACTCTGACCTCATCAGTGGGCATGCTGCTCCCACCAACCATACCCAGCCTGCCGCCATTCATTAAAAAAGAGGATCATTCGGTAGCCATAACCAGCCCCCCCATTTCGACAAAGACTGACTCCGGTCGTGACGCTGCTGAGCCATCAATGAAAAGCAACGACGGGTTGTCTGAAGAAGCTGCGACCCTGCCTACATCAAACGGGAAAACTGAAGAGGGCAGTCACTCGTCGAGCTTCATGGCGAGCGTGAGCTCTGAGTCTGAGCGCAACACAGAATACACAACCTCCAACAGCCCACCTATGATGACCAACCCTCTTATGCCCCTCATGTCTGAGCATTTCAAGGCTAAGTTCCCGTTCGGGGGCCTCTTGGACCCCCTCCAGGGGTCGGAGACCTCCAAGCTGCAGCAGCTGGTGGAGAACATCGACAGGAAGTTGACGGACCCCAATGAGTGTGTCATCTGCCACCGTGTGCTCAGCTGTCAGAGCGCTCTGAAAATGCACTACCGTACTCACACTGGAGAGAGGCCCTTCAAGTGTAAAGTGTGTGGCAGAGCCTTCACCACCAAAGGGAACCTGAAGACCCACTACACCGTCCACCGGGCCATGCCTCCACTCAGGGTCCATCACTCCTGCCCCATCTGCCAGAAGAAGTTCACCAATGCAGTGGTCCTGCAGCAGCACATCCGAATGCACATGGGAGGGCAGATCCCAAACACCCCACTGCCAGACAGCTACCCTGAGTCCATGGGCTCCGACACAGGCTCCTTTGATGAGAGGAACTTCGATGAGAACTTCGATGACCTGGACAACTTCTCTGATGATGATATGGAGGGGATGGAAGGAGTAGAAGGGATGGAAGATGGCCCTGACAGCAGCGTCCCAGACACCCCTAAGTCAGGTGACGCCTCCCAAGACAGCCTGTGCAATTCCCCCTCTCACCCCGAGATGGTCGTCCAGGACGGGCAGGAGAAAAATCATCATGCCCATCACAATGTCTACCACAATACCCACCATGATATTGACTATAGAATCCACCACAACAACCACCATAATAATCAGCTTAACAGCCACCATGACAATCAGCATCACAACCACCATAACCCCCACCAGAGGCTGGTAGAGGAGCTACAGGCCAGCAGAATGAAGGCCATGGGGAATGGAGGTTCAATGGAAGGGGACTGCCTAACTAACGACTCCTCATCCCTAGGTGGGGACATCGAGAGCCCGCGTGCCGGGAGTCCAGCAGTGTCAGAATCTACCTCTTCCATGCAGCCCCCATCCCCCACCAATGGGCACCCCCAACATCAACGTAAATCCCCCAGCTTGGAGGAAAGACAGGAGAGGCAGGAGAGACAGGAGAGGCACCAGAGGGCTATGTCCCTGGATCACATCAGTGCCAGCCTCATGCAGCATCACCCTTCTAGCATCGGGGCCCTGGACCTGACATCCTGCAACCCGTCTAAAGACCCACTGGGCATGCTCTTCCCATTCCGTGAGCGTGGCACGTTCAAGAACACGGCCTGTGACATCTGTGGGAAAACGTTTGCATGTCAGAGTGCCTTGGACATTCACTACCGAAGCCATACCAAAGAGAGACCGTTCATTTGCACAGCCTGTAACCGGGGCTTCTCGACCAAGGGCAACCTGAAGCAGCACATGCTCACCCACCAGATGAGGGACTTGCCCTCGCAGCTCTTCAAACCCTCTAACACCAGCCTCTCCTCCAGTCCGACCCCCTCCCTCCTCTCTGTGAACTCCCTGTCCTCCATGATCAAATCAGAGGTCAACGGCTTCCTCCATGGCCTCCATCACCACCAGGACCACCACAGGGACCACCACAGGGACCACCACAGGGATCACCACAGGGACCACCAGGAACGAGATCACCGTAAGGACATGCCCAGCAACATGCCCCATGGCCTGGTGACCACCTCGGCCTCTACATCCCCAGTGCTCTCGACCTCTGCCCCTCCACGCCGGACACCCAAGCAGCACTACTGCAACACTTGTGGGAAGACCTTCTCCTCCTCCAGCGCTCTGCAGATACATGAGAGGACCCACACTGGGGAGAAGCCCTTCGCCTGCCACATCTGTGGTCGGGCTTTCACCACCAAAGGAAATCTCAAGGTAATTGTAAGATTATAAACATTAGGAATGCAATGTTTAAAATACACACATATTCAATATCTCAGGGCAATTGTATATTTAAAAACATTATGAATGGAATTGGAAAATGTCCACATATTTATTAATGAATATCTATAGGAGGAGTATAAAAATCACCAGAATTTTGGTCCATAACTTTGAGCAACAAATTGAAGTGTGTTATGTCAGTGCCGTTCGGAGGCAGTAATGTTCTATAATTGATGAAAGAACCAGCTCAGCGGAAAGGTTGAATCACCCCATTAATATGATTATTGGGTAGAAACCTGAGAATGTGATCAGCAGAGCACAGCTGGGAATGGTTCAGTTAACAGCATTAACTACAGTAACCAGAGGCAACCATCCTCAGTTTTCCAGAGTTTACCCCTTGAAAATCCCAGAGTTTCCCTTTGATCAGTAGGAAAAGGCCCCTAAGAGATAAACAGGAAATGAAGGGCCAAATGTGATCACACCACTCAACTGTGAGAAATCAAGGGGGCGAAACGCAGAGAGGCGTAATATTTAGGAAGCATTGTCAAATGTATAACCAGATTGCAATTACTGGGTAATCAGCACCAGTTATAGTTTACACCCTTGATGATATAAAAAAACAATACCCTTATTATTTGTAGCACGATTTCACATTTAGCTGATGCTATGATTTTGTAGTGTGTTTTTATTAAAATAATGTGTAATTTCTAGCAAGTGATATTGTAAAATGTGTTATCTAGAGCACACATCTAACAATGTATTTTAAAATATCACTTGCTATAAATTATGCATTATTTGAATAAAAACACACTCTAGTCAACACAATCAGTTGTGTGTCTGACACCTCCATGTGTCTACATTGATTTAAAAAGAATAACATGAATTATCTGTAACAGTCATCCTTTCAGGATCAAAATAAGAAGAAAAATACATTGTCCTCGTTGGGAAAGGCCATAGCAGGGGTAAACATCAGATGTAATACTGGCCAGGTCAATGAGTGTGGGCACTGCAATTTGAACCAAAGCACAAGGGTCTCCCTCATGAGACGTTTGAATGAAGGTTTCAAATTAAATGCAGTATTTCATCCTAGCCATAATAAAATGGTTACACCATGCCCACGTCCCCACGCCGTTCACAGCTCACTGCACCAATCCTCCTGCTGCACCCAGGGTGCTGAACTCTTTTAATACTAACTTTCTGTCTTAGTAACATATGATGCCGTGGAAAACTATGTGCCTTTGTCGTGGCCAAGTTTGAAATATTTATAATTTGCGTCCTCTCTCTCTCTCTCTCTCTCTCTCTCTCTCTCTCTCTCTCTCTCTCTCTCTCTCTCTCTCTCTCTCTCTCTCTGTATCTGTTTCTCTCTCCAGGTTCATATGGGCACACACATGTGGAACAGCGCCCCTGCCAGACGCGGCCGCAGGCTCTCTGTAGACGGCTCCATGGCCTTCCTGGGCACCAACCCTGTCAAGTTCCCAGAGATCTTCCAGAAGGACATGGTGTCTAGGGTGGGCAACGGAGACCCGGCTAGCTTCTGGAACCAGTACGCTGCAGCCTTCTCCAACGGCCTGGCCATGAAGTCCAACGAGATCTCTGTCATCCAGAACGGAGGCCTGCCGTCTCTGTCGGGGAGCATGGGGAACGGGGGCAGCTCGCCCGTGGGCGGCCTCACAGGCAACCTGGAGAAGCTGCACAGTACAGAAACCAGTGCCGCACTGGCTGGGCTGGAGAAAATGGCCAATGCCGAGAACGGGACCCACTTCCGATTCACACGTTTCATGGAGGACAACAAAGAGATTGCCACCAACTAGATACTTTTCCCCTCTTATATGTACACACACACACACACACACACACACACACACACACACACACACACACACACACACACACACACACACACACACACACACACACACACACACACACACACACACACACACACACACACACACACACACACCCACACACATAGTGAGAGAAAAGAGAAAGAGAACAAGGCAAAGAATGACTTGGCTTTGGCTTGCCTTTGAAACATTACCAACATGAGTGTGAAGAGAACTTGCCTTTTTGTACAATGTACAACATGTTATAGTTTAAAGGAGCTTATTTATTAGTGATTATAACCTTGCTTGGAACCAAGTGGAAGCATTAACAGTTCATTGTTTTCTGTTCTACAGCCAGAATGGGTATGAGCTGAAAGTAAGCTGTTGAAACTTTAGCATATCTTTACCTTGGCATTAAGTTATTTTTGTCTGTAGTATATAGCTTTAACACAACTGTTGATGTTCATGTGATGCATTAGATCTGTAATAAGTGAAACAGAATGGCTGTAAATAATGTACACTGATCTACTCTAGATGGTCTAACAGATGTGTATTAACGTTCCCCCTTGAAAAGAATCATTGAGACTTCAGGCAAGGGACTATGATTACACTGTAGTCATTTGCTTATCAACCGCTGTTGATCTTTTATTTAAGGAAAATGCAAGCATTCAAGCATTTCAAGTGTATATTTAGAGTTACAGTAGGCCTAACCTGTTTTGTTCATTAATTTTATTATATATATTGTACTTTTTTCATTCTTCCATAGTTCCATTTTTTTCTTCTCGATCTTTTTTTTGTATTGCTTTTTTTGTGTAAAGTTTAACACAAAACAGTTGTGTTGTTAGAGGAGATGATGAATTCAGAGAGGTTCGCTTCCGTGTTTGAACTGAGAAGAGAGCCAATCATGTGGGTGGGATTCTCCTATAGGTCATCTGCTGGATTTCCACATTGCTGCTATGTCCTCAGCATCCTCATTGGCATCAAGTGCAACATATGTGTTGACGTCTATGTAAATAATGTGAGACGTTGGAACTAGAAAATCCATCACAACAAAATGTACATATAAAGCTCATAAGACAAAGTCCATCTTGGCTAGGGGACAAATGATAGTCTTTTTATAAATATAAATATATATTAGGTTTGACAACCTTCGGACTGTTACATGCACTTTCTTGGAAAGTTGGAAGATCTTTATGGGTCCAGTTTCTCTACACTTTAATACCTACTAACAACTAAGATACTGTCATTCTTTACTCTATTATTCAAATACATCCGTTTTCCAAAAGAAAACTATGAGTGTTTGTGTCTCTTCATTCTCTTCTGTTTCTTTCTGTTTTGTATGCTTTATGATTGGAGATAATGGTCGGTTTGGAATAATTGAAGGGTTTTCACTTTTAAATGTGGTCTTCTCATGTTATTTGAAGGAACATATATTTTTTTGTGTGGATTGAACTTTTAAATTTGAGTTCAAATAGGCATACATGCACTTATGAAATAATACTGTATCATGGATCTATAACACTTGTCAATGGTCAATTAATTTATCTCCCCTCTCATTTTCGACTGGCACTTGTTGTGAAGCAGCCTATTCTTTCTAAAGTAATTTAAAAGTGATTTGCATGATTGTGTCAAACAATCTGAGTTCGGATGTAGACGTAATCAATGAGGACACCAGGGTTGTGTTGATCGGTCATAAAAATGTATGCGATAGCAGAAGTCACATTTCTTAGTTCATCATTCCTGCTGTTGTCAGCCCTTTGAATCTTTAATTAAAGAATCGACCGGTCCGAAACCCCCTGTCTTTCATAGGCTTGATGTGATGGATTTAGAAGACTCATCGTGTCACTGTCTAGGCCAGGGTAACTCTCTCTGTCGCTCATTTTACATTTTAATCCATGTTTCACCAGAGTGAAATTAGATACGAAGTGAATGGAAAGAATTGGCCTATGCCTATGCAGATTGCAGCCTGCGTTTCGTTCAAAATTAAAAAAATATTAATCATTATATTCTTGATGGCCAGAATAGGCCTAATAAATTACATCAAAGTGAACAACAACATTCTAAAACTGTCGCTAAATTAGACAATTTAGGCGTACCATGTGTCATAGCGCATAGTATTTGAATATTTGATGATAGAAAATAGTAACTTTTGATTTGAGCTAGTGTGCTAAGACAGGCTGCATTGTTCATTTCTGTGTAACGCCTCACAAAACTAGAGCAGGGGACATATCGCCAGAAAGACCACGTGGACAGTTGATGGAACGGCTGATGACATTAGAAGCATATTTCCCCTTTTGCTTTTCAACAGCTGCATTTAATTTAACACACCATTGCACATCCTGCAATACAGGACCTGTTCATTTGAGATCAGCATCCTCTCTCCCTCGCCGCTCTCTCTCCCCCTCTTCGGGATTTTATAGCTGGCTAAATTCCCCAATATTTACAAGATATCGACGCTAAATGATCCTTGCAGAGAGCCCGGTGCGGGACCGACGATGAGATCCCCGCCCCCCGTGCCTTTTTTCCCTTTGACAGTCACATCTGGTCCCCTGATAGAGCGTTGTTTGTACAGTGCATCAACTTCCGGATTATTTTATTACAGAGTCGGAATAGCTGACTCCTTCCTCTGTTTATTGACTCAAAATTATACAAATGTGCTCTGATCTCGGAGCTCCGTGATTTGGTTTGTGAAAAGAAAACAAGAAAAATTAAGTGTAGGATAATATCGGATTTTTTTGTCTTTTAAATGTGACATTTATTGATATAGCAATTTATGATTATAGTTTGACTAATGATACCTCATATGCCCATTTAATCCGTCGTAGATTTAGCTCCATACACTTTGATGTAGAATGGAAGTTAATATTTCGTTTGTAACCTTAAAACTATGCAGGAAAAAAGTTTTTCTTTAGATTTATTAACACGAATTTCATAAATTATATTATACTATAACTATAGTTGGTTCAATCTCCATCCAGAAGCACCATATTAAACAATCTATAATAGTGAATTTAATAAACTATAATGAACTAATAATAATAACAGCAATAATAATAATGGTAAAATTGACATGACAAATAGAACAATTTGTTTAATTAATTTGTTTATTTCAAACATATTAAATAATGCATAATTATTAATTAAATATAATAGATTACATTTTTAAATGCATTTAATAGTGGATGGAAATTCTGGTTTTTATTTTAAGAGCTGGAATTACTTAAATTCAATCAAACTTGGAACGGGTGGAGCTTCAAACATGAGTTATATGTCTATATGCAATGTGTGGCTATAGTTCACTATATCACTGTTGTGCATGTAGGGGTAATGAAGTGTTTGATGTGATACAGTGTGCTTGTTTTCACTCAGCCTCAAGGTGGATAAACTACTCTGATTGCAGTAGGTTATAGTCTATGTTCTTGATGACAGTCCAAAGCTCTGAAATGTTGCAATGCACCAAGGGAAATGTGTTGAAATGTTGTTGTTTTTCTTCAGGAATATCTCCTTTTAATGTATATATCATTTTAATTCAGCTATTTAAAGAAAGATCAAATCTTCAGAGAGGCTTGAGAGCCAAGATACTAGGGAGCAAACCATCAATGATTGCTAATTACATAATCATAAAAAACAACCCAGCCTTAACTCAAGAGCCCGGCCAAGGATTTAGGAGAATGGAAAATGGTGGGATAAGCATATGGAGCAGCTCCCCTTGTGTGATCAAAGGAGAGAAAAGGGATGCAACAAGGAGAAATAATGAAATCGTTACATGCTTTTAGTTGTGTAACAAACCCTCAGTGAGTGGTCCTAGTGATGTGTGGTGGAGGAGGGCCTTTTTCCCCAGGCGTGCAGCAGGCAACAGCCCTACTAGGTTTGGTTAAGTATTGATTGAGCTGTGCAGCATTACAGAAACACTTGAATCTCAGGTGGCAGGAATGTGTAGAATTGATCTCTTCCACTGTGCCTCCCAGTAGTGGCTTTCTGCTTCACAACACAGCACCACAGGAAGACTGGGGTGAAACATGGTGAAACACAATCTCCACAGGCTGAGTGGGACTGCCCCTAGTCTGCCCATGTGGCTCTCTGACAGACAGGCTTTTGGCGTGTGTCTCCATGCCACCACCCAGTGTTATAGAATAAGATGAATAAACACTTTTTAATTCACACTCATGCACATAAGCATCTTCCATAATGTTCTTATAGAAGATGTAGATCTGTCTCGTTTCCACCACTACGGAAATTGATGTTTGTTTTGCAGCCTTTATAACATGCTGTTTTAGTGTTGTTGTCTAATGGACTCAACTGGTTTAAGGTGGTAATGTCTGAAGGGGAGGATGGGACACATTAGCAAAGTAACTTTACTGTCCTTTTAGTTTTAGTGTCTTTACAGTAAAGTCTGTGCTCTATAATTAGCAAATGTATAACTTGTCATTTGCTATCCTTTTTTGTTTTTGCAATTTTAGTTATGAAAGAATCAACAGCAAGGGAGTAAACACTTATTTAATTCTATAATCCATCAGACATATTTTATGGACTTGAACTCATGCAGTGTACCTTCCATACAGTCCCTACCCAACCTCCCAGTGAAATGTGGATTATGCTCCACAGACCTGTGTACTCCAAAGCCCCCCTTCTTCACTGTCCCGTCCTGGGCTGTCAGGCCTGCCGAGTCGATACAAACTGTAGCCTGGGGCCTGGTGGTGTGGAGAGCCTGGTATGGTGTGGAGCCGGGACTCCCCACTGAGTCTCTGGCCTGGCTCTGGGTGATCTAAGACCTGCTGAGAACAATGGTGAGCCACGCTGAGCCACACTCCATGGCCCCAAGACACACGACCACCGAGCCACACTTGCACCACAGCCTACACCTGTCAATCAATACCAGCCAGGTGACAGGCCTGCAGCTAGGGGCCTCTAAAAGGAGCTTCAAAGAGTGACTCTGAAGTGAGTGTCAAGTTTCAGGTCTTTTTTATCATATGTAATACACACTTTAAAAATTAATTGGAAATCATACTCATCATTGTGTGAACAGATTCGTGAATAAAACAAAATAAAAATGTACATATTCTCTATGACTATCAGCTCATTAGAGTATGCTTTCAAATCTCTTCTCGTCTCCTCTTCAGCTCCAGTATGTCTCCCCCTCTCTTCTCCTCTTCAGCTCTAGTATGTCTCCCCCTCTCTTCTCCTCTTATATATGCCATTTGGCAGACGCTTTTATCCAAAGCGACTTACAGTCATGTGTGCATACATTCTACGTATGGGTGGTCCCGGGGATCGAACCCACTACCCTGGCTTTACAAGCGCCATGCTCTACCAACTGAGCTACAGAAGGACCTCTCTTCTCTTCTCCTCTTCAGCTCCAGTATGTCTCCAGTATGTCTCCCCCTCTCAGCTCCAGTATGTCTCCCCTCTCTTCTCCTCTTCAGCTCCAGTATGTCTCCCCCTCTCTTCTCCTCTTCAGCTCCAGTATGTCTCCCCCTCTCTTCTCCTCTTCAGCTCCAGTATGTCTCCCCCTCTCTTCTCCTCTTCAGCTCCAGTATGCCTCCCCTCTCTTCTCCTCTTCAGCTCCAGTATGTCTCCCCCTCTCTTCTCCTCTTCAGCTCCAGTATGTCTCCCCCTCTCTTCTCCTCTTCAGCTCCAGTATGTCTCCCCCTCTCTTCTCCTCTTCAGCTCCAGTATGTCTCCCCCTCTCTTCTCCTCTTCAGTTCCAGTATCAAATCAAATCAAATCAAATCAAATTTATTTATATAGCCCTTCGTACATCAGCTGATATCTCAAAGTGCTGTACAGAAACCCAGCCTAAAACCCCAAACAGCAAACAATGCAGGTGTAAAAGCACGGTGGCTAGGAAAAACTCCCTAGAAAGGCCAAAACCTAGGAAGAAACCTAGAGAGGAACCGGGCTATGTGGGGTGGCCAGTCCTCTTCTGGCTGTGCCGGGTAGAGATTATAACAGAACATGACCAAGATGTTCAAATGTTCATAAATGACCAGCATGGTCAAATAATAATAAGGCAGAACAGTTGAAACTGGAGCAGCAGCACAGTCAGGTGGACTGGGGACAGCAAGGAGCCATCATGTCAGGTAGTCCTGGGGCACGGTCCTAGGGCTCAGGTCCTCCGAGAGAGAGAAAGAAAGAGAGAATTGGAGAGAGCATATGTGGGGTGGCCAGTCCTCTTCTGGCTGTGCCGGGTGGAGATTATAACAGAACGTGGCCAAGATGTTCAAATGTTCATAAATGACCAGCATGGTTGAATAATAGTAAGGCAGAACAGTTGAAACTGGAGCAGGAGCATGGCCAGGTGGACTGGGGACAGCAAGGAGTCCTCATGTCAGGTAGTCCTGGGACATGGTCCTAGGGCCCAGGCCAGTTGAAACTGGAGCAGCAGCATGGCCAGGTGGACTGGGGACAGCAAGGAGTCATCATGTCAGGTAGTCCTGGGGCATGGTCCTAGGGCTCAGGTCCTCCGAGAGAGAGAAAGAAAGAGAGAAGGAGAGAATTAGAGAACGCACACTTAGATTCACACAGGACACCTGAATAGGACAGGAGAAGTACTCCAGATAAACAAACTGACCCTAGCCCCCCGACACATAAACTACTGCAGCATAAATACTGGAGGCTGAGTATGTCTCCCCCTCTCTTCTCCTCTTCAGCTCCAGTATGTCTCCCCCTCTCTTCTCCTCTTTAGCTCCAGTATGCCTCCCCCTCTCTTCTCCTCTTCAGCTCCAGTATGTCTCCCTCTCTCTTCTCCTCTTCAGCTCCAGTATGTATCTACCCTCTCTTCTCCTCTTCAGCTCCAGTATGTCTCCCCCTCTCTTCTCCTCTTCAGCTCCAGTATGTCTCCCCCTCTCTTCGCCTCCTCAGCTCCAGTATGTCTCCCCCTCTATTCTCCTCTTCAGCTCCAGTATGTCTCCCCCTCTCTTCTCCTCTTCAGCTCCAGTATGTCTCCCCCTCTCTCTCCTCCTCTTCAGCTCCAGTATGTCTCCCCCTCTCTTCTCCTCTTCAGCTCCAGTATGTCTCCCCCTCTCTTCTCCTCTTCAGCTCCAGTATGTCTCCCCCTCTCTTCTCTTCTTCAGCTCCAGTATGCCTCCCCCTCTCTTCTCTTCTTCAGCTCCAGTATGTCTCCCCTCTCTTCTCCTCTTCAGCTCCAGTATGTCTCCCCCTCTCTTCTCTTCTTCAGCTCCAGTATGTCTCCCCCTCTCTTCCTCTCTTCAGCTCCAGTATGTCTCCCCCTCTCTCCTCTTCAGCTCCAGTATGTCTCCCCCTCTCTTCTCCTCTTCAGCTCCAGTATGTCTCCCCCTCTCTTCTCCTCTTCAGCTCCAGTATGTCTCCCCTCTCTTCTCCTCTTCAGCTCCAGTATGTCTCCCCCTCTCTTCTCTTCTTCAGCTCCAGTATGCCTCCCCTCTCTTCTCTTCTTCAGCTCCAGTATGTCTCCCCTCTCTTCTCCTCTTCAGCTCCAGTATGTCTCCCCTCTCTTCTCTTCTTCAGCTCCAGTATGTCTCCCCCTCTCTTCCTCTCTTCAGCTCCAGCTCCAGTGTCTCCCCCTCTTCTCCTCTTCAGCTCCAGTATGTCTCCCCCTTCTCTTCTCCTCTTCAGCTCCAGTATGTCTCCCCCTCTCTTCTCCTCTTCAGCTCCAGTATGTCTCCCCCTCTCTTCTCCTCTTCAGCTCCAGTATGTCTCCCCTCTCTTCTCCTCTTCAGCTCCAGTATGTCTCCCCCTCTCTTCTCTTCTTCAGCTCCAGTATGTCTCCCCCTCTCTCTTCTCTTCAGCTCCAGTATGTCTCCCCCTCTCTCCTCTTCAGCTCCAGTATGTCTCCCCCTCTCTTCTCCTCTTCAGCTCCAGTATGTCTCCCCTCTCTTCTCCAGTTCTTCAGCTCCAGTATGTCTCCCCTCTCTCTCTCTCTCTCTTCAGCTCCAGTATGTCTCCCCTCTCTCTTCTCCTATTCAGCTCCAGTATGTCTCCCCCTCTCTTCTCTTCTTCAGCTCCAGTATGTCTCCCCCTCTCTTCTCCTCTTCAGCTCCAGTATGTCTCCCCCTCTCTTCTCCTCTTCAGCTCCAGTATGTCTCCCCTCTTCAGCTTCTCCTCTTCTTCAGCTCCAGTATGTCTCCCCTCTCTTCTCTTCTTCAGCTCCAGTATGTCTCCCCTCTCTTCTTCTCTTCAGCTCCAGTATGTCTCCCCTCTCTCCTCTTCAGCTCCAGTATGTCTCCCCCTCTCTTCTCCTCTTCAGCTCCAGTATGTCTCCCCCTCTCTTCTCTTCTTCAGCTCCAGTATGTCTCCCCCTCTCTTCTCCTCTTCAGCTCCAGTATCTCCCCCTCTCTTCTCCTATTCAGCTCCAGTATGTCTCCCCCTCTCTTCTCTTCTTCAGCTCCAGTATGTCTCCCCTCTCTTCTCCTCTTCAGCTCCAGTATGTCTCCCCCTCTCTTCTCTTCTTCAGCTCCAGTATGTCTCCCCTTCTCTCTCTTCTCTTCTTCAGCTCCAGTATGCCTCCCCCTCCTCTCTTCTCTTCTTCAGCTCCAGTATGTCTCCCCCTCTCTTCTCTTCTTCAGCTCCAGTATGTCTCCCCCTCTCTTCCTCTCTTCAGCTCCAGTATGTCTCCCCCTCTCTCCTCTTCAGCTCCAGTATGTCTCCCCCTCTCTTCTCCTCTTCAGCTCCAGTATGTCTCCCCCTCTCTTCTCCTCTTCAGCTCCAGTATGTCTCCCCCTCTCTTCTCTTCTTCAGCTCCAGTATGTCTCCCCCTCTCTTCTCCTCTTCAGCTCCAGTATGTCTCCCCCTCTCTTCTCTTCTTCAGCTCCAGTATGTCTCCCCTCTCTTCTCCTCTTCAGCTCCAGTATGTCTCCCCCTCTCTTCTCCTATTCAGCTCCAGTATGTCTCCCCCTCTCTTCTCTTCTTCAGCTCCAATATGTCTCCCCCTCTTCTTCTCCTCTTCAGCTCCAGTATGTCTCCCCCTCTTCTTCTCCTCTTCAGCTCCAGTATTTCTCCCCCTCTCTTCTCCTCTTCAGCTCCAGTATGTCTCCCCCTCTTCTTCTCCTCTTCAGCTCCAGTATGTCTCCCCCTCTCTTCTCCTCTTCAGCTCCAGTATGTCTCCCCCTCTCTTCTCCTCTTCAGCTCCAGTATGTCTCCCCCTCTTCTTCTCCTCTTCAGCTCCAGTATGTCTCCCCCTCTCTTCTCCTCTTCAGCTCCAGTATGTCTCCCCCTCTCTTCTCCTCTTCAGCTCCAGTATGTCTCCCCCTCTCTTCTCCTCTTCAGCTCCAGCATGTCTCCCCCTCTTCTCCTCTGATGGTTCTCATGGATTTGGTTTCCTGTGGAAAAAACAGTGACAGTCTACAGCGTGTACACAGCTGGTTGGGAGACAAGACTTCCAGATAGTGAGTACAAACATTAAGCAGGATTTCTTTGCCCTGTGTTACACTCACAAGGAAATATCCACTATCCACCCAGTTCTAACACTTTTCATTTACCTTTTAGTGTTTCTTCTACATTTAAGTAATCCTCTTTGGTCTCATGTAGTTGTAAAAGATAGTATTTGCATGATTTATTTTAATGGTAGTGCGATTCTGGGGACTATCCAAACGTGAAGGTCATTTAGCTTGCAGTTCATCCGCTCTCTTTCCTTTTGTGTGGTGAGAAAGAGAGATTGCATTTCATGACCTATTGTGTCCGGGGAGTCCCCAGACAAACAGGTGGGAGCACTAATGTGGGGTCCTCTTGGGGAGGGCAGGAAGACTGGGTTAGTCAGACCAGACTGGAGGAGAGGAGGGACTGGGAGGCTCTTTGGTATTCTTTAATAAGCCACTCATGCATAGCACAGCCACCACAATGCTCTGTTTCCCCATCGTCCATCCAAAAGGATTCTTCAGGGATGCTAATGGCTGTAATGTACAGTAAGGGCTTGTCTTCTCCACAAGGCCTCTGTTGTCTTTCTCCCCCTGTTTATCATCACCAGTGAAATTGCAGGGTCGTTTTAGGAGTCGTTTATTGCAAGGAGAGACATTTAACTTCTTTGTGATGCTAATTCTTAAAAATGTGCTGCCTGGGTTTGTGTCTTTCAAGCCAGGTAGTTTTATAAGGCTGGGACTTTTGAGAAGAAACAACCTGCTTTTATTTAAAAGGGGGAAACGGTATTGAGGCTTTCTTTATGATCTCTCCAATCTGCATTTTTAATTTAATGTACGTTTTCTTCCATTGTAAGATATGTCACATGTATGTTTGTTTTATGCAGTAGAACGGAGACAGATCATCTTTCTTTTCTTTAAGAGACTAGCTCTTTGAGATTAAGTAGGCTGATTGTGTCCCTTTCACCGTCAGAATTACGGTTGGTAACCCTAGCCACCACTGTCTGCTAGAGGGCTTAGACACACACAGGCTCATTGACACTCTCTGTTAATGTCATCTCACAGATTAGATTTCCTCATCACCATCTAACCTTAAGTCCCACAACCCTTGACATACATTTTCACTTTCCTGTTTTTCACAGTGCCCAAGCATGCCAGCAAGGCAGTGGTTCAGCTATGGTTTCAAAACAGAGATAACGATTTGGAAATGATAAAATATTATGGTTGATTTCGATGTTCGCACGGAAGACTTCAGTCACTTGTCAGGTGTGTTTGATGCCATTGACACTTGACCAAGATACTTGAGTTTATTGAATGTGTCATTTTTTGCCTGGAAGTGAAAAGGGTACCTGTGCAGTGGTAAGCCCCTACAAGCACATCACACATCACACAGTGACAGCTGATGCTCTAGTACAACCCTGAAGCTATTGAAGTTTGGTCAAAACAGACCATGCTTGTTCTAAGGTTTTGTGTTGTCCTCCTGTATGTACACTCAACAAAAATATAAACACAAAATGTGAAGTGTCTGTCACATGTTTAATGAGCTGCAATAAAAGATCCCAGAAATGTTCCATGTGCACAAATAGCTTACTTCTCTCACGTTTTGTGCACAGATTAGTTTACATCTGTGTTAGTGAGCATTTCTCCTTAGCCAAGATAATAAATCCACCTGACAGGTGTGGCATATCAAGAAGCTGATAAAACAGCATGATCGTTACACAGGTGCACCTTGTGCTGGGGGCAATAAAAAGCTACTCTAAAATGTGCAGTTTTGCCACACAACACAATGCCACAGGCCGGTAGCCTAGCGATTAAGAGTGTTGGCCAGTAACTGAAAGGTTGCTGGTTTGAATCCCTGAGCTTACTAGGTGAAAAACCTGTCGATGTGTCCTTGAAAAAGGCACTTAACCCTAGTTGCTCTGGATAAGAGCATCTGCTAAGTGACCAAAATGTACTTCCTCAGTGAAAAGTGTAACTGAGCATTGGAAAATATGTATTTGGTTTGGCCAGGTTAGTCCATAACACCTGTGATGAGCTGGAAATATCCCACATCCTGTTGGTTAATGTTTGATCAAATAGAGAAGGGACTAAAATTGTCCTGTTTATTTTTAGTTTAGGGAGATGTTTGTATTGTAATAGTGTAGAGAGATGTTGGTATTGTAATAGTGTAGAGACATGTTTGTATTGTAATAGTGTAGAGAGATGTTTGTATTGTAATAGTGTAGGAAGATGTTGGTATTGTAATAGTGTAGGAAGATGTTTGTATTGTAATAGTGTAGAGACATGTTTATATTGTAATAGTGTAGAGACATGTTTATATTGTAATAGTGTAGAGAGATGTTTATATTGTAATAGTGTAGAGAGATGTTGGTATTGTAATAGTGTAGAGACATGTTTGTATTGTAATAGTGTAGAGAGATGTTTGTATTGTAATAGTGTAGGAAGATGTTGGTATTGTAATAGTGTAGAGAGATGTTTGTATTGTAATAGTGTAGGAAGATGTTGGTATTGTAATAGTGTAGAGAGATGTTTGTATTGTAATAGTGTAGAGAGATGTTTGAATTGTAATAGTGTAGAGAGATGTTTGAATTGTAATAGTATAGTGTAGAGAGGTGTTTGTATTGTAATAGTGTAGAGAGATGTTTGTATTGTAATAGTGTAGAGAGATGTTTGTATTGTTTTAGTGTAGAGAGATGTTTGTATTGTAATAGTGTAGAGAGATGTTTGAATTGTAATAGTATAGTGTAGAGAGATGTTTGTATTGTTTTAGTGTAGAGAGATGTTTGTATTGTAATAGTGTAGAGAGATGTTTGTATTGTAATAGTGTAGAGAGATGTTTGTATTGTAATAGTGTAGAGAGATGTTTGTATTGTAATAGTGTAGAGAGATGTTTGTATTGTTTTAGTGTAGAGAGATGTTTGTATTGTAATAGTGTAGAGAGATGTTTGAATTGTAATAGTATAGTGTAGAGAGATGTTTGTATTGTAATAGTGTAGAGAGATGTTTGTATTGTAATATTGTAGAGAGATGTTTGTATTGTAATAGTGTAGAGAGATGTTTGAATTGTAATAGTATAGTGTAGAGAGGTGTTTGTATTGTAATAGTGTAGAGAGATGTTTGTATTGTAATAGTGTAGAGAGATGTTTGTATTGTTTTAGTGTAGAGAGATGTTTGTATTGTAATAGTGTAGAGAGATGTTTGAATTGTAATAGTATAGTGTAGAGAGATGTTTGTATTGTTTTAGTGTAGAGAGATGTTTGTATTGTAATAGTGTAGAGAGATGTTTGTATTGTAATAGTGTAGAGAGATGTTTGTATTGTAATAGTGTAGAGAGATGTTTGTATTGTAATAGTGTAGAGATGTTTGTATTGTAATAGTGTAGAGAGATGTTTGTATTGTTTTAGTGTAGAGAGATGTTTGTATTGTAATAGTGTAGAGAGATGTTTGTATTGTAATAGTGTAGAGAGATGTTTGTATTGTAATAGTGTAGGAAGATGTTGGTATTGTAATAGTGTAGAGAGATGTTTGTATTGTAATAGTGTAGAGAGATGTTTGTATTGTTTTAGTGTAGAGAGATGTTTATATTGTAATAGTGTAGAGAGATGTTGGTATTGTAATAGTGTAGAGAGATGTTTGTATTGTAATAGTGTAGAGACATGTTTGTATTGTAATAGTGTAGAGAGATGTTTGTATTGTAATAGTGTAGGACGATGTTGGTATTGTAATAGTGTAGAGAGATGTTTGTATTGTAATAGTGTAGAGACATGTTTATATTGTAATAGTGTAGGAAGATGTTGGTATTGTAATAGTGTAGAGAGATGTTTGTATTGTAATAGTGTAGAGAGATGTTTGAATTGTAATAGTGTAGAGAGATGTTTGAATTGTAATAGTATAGTGTAGAGAGGTGTTTGTATTGTAATAGTGTAGAGAGATGTTTGTATTGTAATAGTGTAGAGAGATGTTTGTATTGTTTTAGTGTAGAGAGATGTTTGTATTGTAATAGTGTAGAGAGATGTTTGTATTGTAATAGTGTAGAGAGATGTTGGTATTGTAATAGTGTAGAGACATGTTTGTATTGTAATAGTGTAGAGAGATGTTTGTATTGTAATAGTGTAGGAAGATGTTGGTATTGTAATAGTGTAGAGAGATGTTTGTATTGTAATAGTGTAGAGACATGTTTATATTGTAATAGTGTAGAGAGATGTTTATATTGTAATAGTGTAGAGAGATGTTGGTATTGTAATAGTGTAGAGAGATGTTTGTATTGTAATAGTGTAGAGACATGTTTGTATTGTAATAGTGTAGAGAGATGTTTGTATTGTAATAGTGTAGGAAGATGTTGGTATTGTAATAGTGTAGAGAGATGTTTGTATTGTAATAGTGTAGGAAGATGTTGGTATTGTAATAGTGTAGAGAGATGTTTGTATTGTAATAGTGTAGAGAGATGTTTGAATTGTAATAGTGTAGAGAGATGTTTGAATTGTAATAGTATAGTGTAGAGAGGTGTTTGTATTGTAATAGTGTAGAGAGATGTTTGTATTGTAATAGTGTAGAGAGATGTTTGTATTGTTTTAGTGTAGAGAGATGTTTGTATTGTAATAGTGTAGAGAGATGTTTGAATTGTAATAGTATAGTGTAGAGAGATGTTTGTATTGTTTTAGTGTAGAGAGATGTTTGTATTGTAATAGTGTTTGTATTGTAATAGTGTAGATGTTTGTATTGTAATAGTGTAGAGAGATGTTTGTATTGTAATAGTGTAGAGAGTTTGTATTGTTTTAGTGTTTTTGTATTGTAATAGTGTAGAGAGATGTTTGTATTGTTTTAGTGTAGAGAGATGTTTGTATTGTTTTAGTGTTTGTATTGTAATAGAGAGAGATGTTTGTATTGTAATAGTGTAGAGAGATGTTTGAATAGTAATAGTATAGTGTAGAGAGATGTTTGTATTGTAATAGTGTAGAGAGATGTTTGTATTGTAATAGTGTAGTTTTAGTGTAGAGAGATGTTTGTTTGATGTTTGTATTGTAATAGTGTAGGAAGATGTTGGTATTGTAATAGTGTAGAGAGATGTTTGTATTGTAATAGTGTAGAGAGATGTTTGTATTGTTTTAGTGTAGAGAGATGTTTATATTGTAATAGTGTAGAGAGATGTTGGTATTGTAATAGTGTAGAGAGATGTTTGTATTGTAATAGTGTAGAGACATGTTTGTATTGTAATAGTGTAGAGAGATGTTTGTATTGTAATAGTGTAGGAAGATGTTGGTATTGTAATAGTGTAGAGAGTTTGTATGTTTGTATTGTAATAGTGTAGGAAGATGTTGGTATTGTAATAGTGTAGAGAGATGTTTGTATTGTAATAGTGTAGAGAGATGTTTGAATTGTAATAGTGTAGAGAGATGTTTGAATTGTAATAGTATAGTGTAGAGAGGTCTTTGTATTGTAATAGTGTAGAGAGATGTTTGTATTGTAATAGTGTAGAGAGATGTTTGTATTGTAATAGTGTAGAGAGATGTTTGTATTGTAATAGTGTAGAGAGATGTTTGTATTGTAATAGTGTAGAGAGATGTTTGTATTGTAATAGTGTAGAGAGATGTTTGTATTGTAATAGTGTAGAGAGATGTTTGTATTGTAATAGTGTAGATAGATGTTTGTATTGTAATAGTGTAGAGAGATGTTTGTATTGTAATAGTGTAGAGAGATGTTTGTATTGTAATAGTGTAGATAGATGTTTGTATTGTAATAGTGTAGAGATATGTTTGTATTGTAATAGTGTGGATAGATGTTTGTATTGTAATAGTGTAGAGAGATGTCTGTATTGTAATAGTGTAGAGAGATGTTTGTATTGTAATAGTGTAGAGAGATGTTTGTATTGTAATAGTGTAGGGAGTTGTTTGTATTGTAAAGGTGTAGAGAGATGTTTGTATTGTAATAGTGTAGGAAGATGTTTGAATTTTAATAGTGTGGAGAGATGTTTGTATTGTAAGAGTGTAAATACATGTTTGTATTGCAATAGTATATTTCGGCTGTGTCATGATGATACAGCAGCATACACTATGGCATGATGAGAATACACCTCATACCGTATGGCATGATGAGACTACCCCTCATTGTCACGTTCTGACCATAGTTCTTTTGTGTTTTCTTTGTTTTAGTGTTGGTCAGGCCGTGAGCTGAGTGGGCATTCTATGTTGTGTGTCTAGTTTTCCTGTTTCTATGTTTGGTCTGATATGGTTCTCAATCAGAGGCAGGTGTTAGTCATTGTCTCTGATTGGGAACCCTATTTCTCTCCTTGTTTTCCGTAGCCTGTTTTGTGTTGGGTTTTGTGGGTGGTTGTTGCTTGTCTTCTGTCTTTGTGTCTATGCACCAGATAGGACTGTTTCGGTTTTTCATATTTGTTGTTTTGGTATTTTGTAGTGTTCACATTTATAGTCTTTATTAAACATGGAGAACTCTAACCACCCTGCGATTTGGTCCGATCCTTCGTCCACAGAAGAAAGCCGTTACACTCATACACTACGGCATGATGAGACTACACCTCATACACTATGGCATGATGAGACTACACCTCATACACTATGGCATGATGAGACTACACCTCATACACTATGGCATGATGAGACTACACCTCATACAGTATGGCATGATGAGACTACACCTCATACACTATGGCATGATGAGACGACACCTCATACAGTATGGCATGATGAGACTACACCTCATACACTATAGCATGATGAGACTACACCTCATACAGTATGGCGTGATGAGACTACACCTCATACACTATGGCATGATGAGACGACACCTCATACAGTATGGCGTGATGAGACTACACCTCATACATTATAGCATGATGAGACTACACCTCATACACTATGGCATGATGAGACTACACCTCATACACTATGGCATGATGAGACAATACCTCATACACTATAGCATGATGAGACTACACCTCATACACTATGGCATGATGAGACTACACCTCATACACTATGGCATGATGGGACTACACCTCGTGCACTATGGCATGATGGGACTACACCTCGTGCACTATGGCATGATGAGAGTACACCTCATACACTATGGCATGATGAGACTATACCTCATACACTATGGCATGATACAACTACACCTCATGGACTATGGCATGATGTGACTACACCCTACACACTATGGCATGATGAGACTACACCTCATACAGTATGGCATGATGAGACTACACCTCATACACTGTAGCATGATGAGACTACACCTCATACAGTATGGCATGATGAGACTACACCTCATACACTATGGCATGATGAGACTATACCTCATACACTATGGCATGATGTTAGTCACTACACCTCATGGACTATGGCATGATGTGACTATACAGTATGGCATGATGAGACTATACCTCATTAAACATGGCATGATGAGACTACACCTCATATGGCATGATGAGACTACACCTCATACAGTATGGCATGATGAGACTACACCTCATACACTATGGCATGATGAGACTACACCTCATACAGTATGGCATGATGAGACTACACCTCATACACTATAGCATGATGAGACTACACCTCATACAGTATGGTGTGTTGAGACTACACCTCATACACTATGGCATGATGAGACGACACCTCATACAGTATGGCATGATGAGACTACACCTCATACACTATGGCATGATGAGACTATATCTTATACAGTATGGCATGATGAGGCTACACCTCATACACTATGGCATGATGAGACTATATCTCATACAGTATGGCATGATGAGGCTACACCTCATACAGTATGGCATGATGAGGCTATACCTCATACACTATGGCATGATGAGACTACACCTCATACACTATGGCATGATGAGACTACACCTCATACACTATGGCATGATGAGACTACACCTCATACACTATGGCATGATGGGACTACACCTCGTGCACTATGGCATGATGGGACTACACCTCGTGCACTATGGCATGATGAGAGTACACCTCATACACTATGGCATGATGAGACTATACCTCATACACTATGGCATGATACAACTACACCTCATGGACTATGGCATGATGTGACTACACCCTACACACTATGGCATGATGAGACTACACCTCATACACTATGGCATGATGAAACTACACCTCATGCACTATGGCTTGATGAGCCTACACCTCCTACACTATGGCATGATGAGACTACACCTCATACACTATAGCATGATGAGACAACACCTCATACACTGTGGCATGATGAGATTACACCTCATACACAATGGCATGATGAGACTACACCTCATGCACTATGGCATGATGAGACTATACCTCATACACTATGGCATGATGAGACTACAACTCATACACTGTGGCATGATGAGACTACACCTCATACACTATGGCATGATGAGACTACACCTCATACACTATGGCATGATGAGATTATACCTCATACACTATGGCATGATGAGACTACACCTCATACAGTATGGCATGATGAGACTACACCTCATACAGTATGGCATGATGAGACTACACCTCATACACTATGGCATGATGAGACAATACCTCATACACTATGGCATGATGAGACTACACCTCATACACTGTGGCATGATGAGATTACACCTCATACACAATGGCATGATGAGACTACACCTCCTACACTATGGCATGATGAGACTACACCTCATACACTATAGCATGATGAGACAACACCTCATACACTGTGGCATGATGAGACTACACCTCATACACATGGCATGATGAGACTACACCTCATGCACTATGGCATGATGAGACTACACCTCATACACTATGGCATGATGAGACTACACCTCATACACTATGGCATGATGAGACTACACCTCATACACTATGGCATGATGAGACTACACCTCATACACTATGGCATGATGAGATTATACCTCATACACTATGGCATGATGAGACTACACCTCATACACTATGGCATGATGAGACTACACCTCATACAGTATGGCATGATGAGACTACACCTCATACACTATGGCATGATGAGACAATACCTCATACACTATGGCATGATGAGACTACACCTCATACACTGTGGCATGATGAGATTACACCTCATACACAATGGCATGATGAGACTACACCTCATACACTATGGCATGATGAGACTACACCTCATACAGTATGGCATGATGAGACTACACCTCATACACTATGGCATGATGAGACTACACCTCATACAGTATGGCATGATGAGACTACACCTCATGCACTATGGCATGATGAGACTATACCTCATACACTATGGCATGATGAGACTACACCTCATACACTGTGGCATGATGAGATTACACCTCATACACTATGGCATGATGAGACTATACCTCATACACTATGGCATGATGAAACTACACCTCATACACTATGGCATGATGAGACTACACTTCGTGCACTATGGCATGATGAGACTACACCTCATACATTATGGCATGATAAGACTACACCTCATACACTATGGCATGATGAAACTACACTTTGTGCACTATGGCATGATGAGACTACACCCCATAAACTATGGCATGATGAGACTACACTTTGTGCACTATGGCATGATGAGACTACACCTCATACACTATGGCATGATGAAACTACACTTCGTGCACTATGGCATGATGAGACTACACCTCATACACTATGGCATGATGAGACTACACCTCATACATTATGGCATGATGAGACTATACCTCATACAGTATGGCATGATGAGACTACACCTCATACACTATGGCATGATGAGACTATATCTCATACAGTATGGCATAATGAGGTGACACCTCATACACTATGGCATGATGAGACTATACCTCATACAGTATGGCATGATGAGACTACACCTCATACACTATGGCATGATTGGACTACACCTCATAAACTATGGCATGATGCAACTACACCTCATACACTATGGCATGATGAGAGTACACCTCATACACTATGGCATGATACAACTAAACCTCATGGACTATGGCATGATGTGACTATACCTTACACACTATGGCATGATGAGACTACACCTCATACACTATAGCATGATGAGACAACACCTCATACAGTATGGCATGATGAGACTACACCTCATACACTATGGCATGATGAAACTACACCTTGTGCACTATGGCACAATGAGAATACACCTCATATACTATGGCATGATGAAACTACACCTCGTGCACTGTGGCTTGATGAGCCTACACCTCCTACACTATGGCATGATGAGACAGCACCTCATACATTATGGCATGATGCGACTATACCTCATACACTATGGCATGATGCGACTATACCTCATACACTATGGCATGATGAAACTACACCTTGTGCACTATTGCATGATGAGACTACACCTCATTCACTATAGCATGATGAGAATACACCTCATACAGTAAGGCATGATTGGACTACACCTCATAAACTATGGCATGATGCAACTACACCTCATGCACTATGGCATGATGAGAGTACACCTCATACACTATGGCATGATGAGACTACACCTCATACACTATGGCATGATACAACTAAACCTCATGGACTATGGCATGATGTGACTACACCTCATACACACTATGGCATGATGAGACTACACCTCATACACTATGGCATGATGAGACTACACCTCATACACTATGGCATGATGAGACTATATCTCATACAGTATGGCATAATGAGGTGACACCTCATACACTATGGCATGATGAGACAACACCTCATATACTATGGCATGATGAAACTACACTTCGTGCACTATGGCATGATGAGACTACACCTCATACACTATGGCATGATGAGACTACACTTCGTGCACTATGGCATGATGAGACTACACCTCATACACTATGGCATGATGAAACTACACTTCGTGCTCTATGGCATGATGAGACTACACCTCATACACTATGGCATGATGAGACTACACTTCGTGCACTATGGCATGATGAGACTACACCTCATACATTATGGCATGATGAGACTACACCTCATACACTATGGCATGATGAAACTACACTTCGTGCACTATGGCATGATGAGACTACACCTCATACACTATGGCATGATGAGACTACACATCGTGCACTATGGCATGATGAGACTACACCTCATACACTATGGCATGATGAAACTACACTTCGTGCACTATGGCATGATGAGACTACACCTCATACACTATGGCATGATGAGACAATACCTCATACAGTATGGCATGATGAGACTACACCTCATACACTATGGCATGATTGGACTACACCTCATAAACTATGGGATGATGCAACTACACCTCATGCACCATGGCATGATGAGAGTACACCTCATACACTATGGCATGATGAGAATACACCTCATACACTATGGCATGATGAGACTACACCTCATACACTATGGCATGATACAACTAAACCTCATGGACTATGGCATGATGTGACTACACCTTACACACTATGGCATGATGAGAATACACCTCATACACTATAGCATGATGAGACAATACCTCATACAGTATGGCATGATGAGACTACACCTCATACACTATGGCATGATGAAACTACACCTCGTGCACTGTGGCTTGATGAGCCTACACCTCCTACACTATGGCATGATGAGACAGTACCTCATACATTATGGCATGATGAGACTACACCTCATACACTATGGCACAATGAGAATACACCTCATACACTATGGCACAATGAGAATACACCTCATACACTATGGCATGATGAAACTACACCTCGTGCACTGTGGCTTGATGAGCCTACACCTCCTACACTATGGCATGATGAGACAGCACCTCATACATTATGGCATGATGCGACTATACCTCATACACTATGGCATGATGTGACTATACCTCATACACTATGGCAGGATGAAACTACACCTTGTGCACTATTGCATGATGAGACTACACCTCATTCACTATAGCATGATGAGAATACACCTCATACAGTAAGGCATGATTGGACTACACCTCATAAACTATGGCATGATGCAACTACACCTCATGCACTATGGCATGATGAGAGTACACCTCATACACTATGGCATGATGAGACTACACCTCATACACTATGGCATGATACAACTAAACCTCATGGACTATGGCATGATGTGACTACACCTTACACACTATGGCATGATGAGACTACACCTCATACACTATAGCATGATGAGACTACACTTCATACACTATGGCATGATGAAACTACACCTTGTGCACTATGGTATGATGAGACTACACCTCATACAGCATGACATGATGACTACACCTCATGCAGTATTGCATGATGAGAATACACCTCATACAGCATGACATGATGAGAATACACCTCATACAGCATGACATGATGAGTCTACACCTCATGCAGTATTGCATGATGGGACAGCACCTCATACACTATTGCATGATGAGACTACACCTCATACAGCATGGCATGATGAGACTACACCTTATGCAGTATTGCATGATGAGACTACACCTCATAGACCATGGCATGATGAGACTACACAACATACACTATGGCAGGATGAGACCACACCTCATACACTTTGGCATGATGAGACTACACCTCAAGCAGTATGACTTTATGAGACTACACCTCATACAGTATGGCATGATGAGACTACACCTCAAGCAGTATGACTTCATGAGACTACACCTCATACAGTATGGCATGATGAGACTACACCTCATACAGTATGGCATGATGAGACTACACCTCATACACTATGGCATGATGCGACTACACCTCTTACACTATAGCATGATAAGACTACACCTTATACAGTGTGGCATGATGCGACTACACCTCATACACTATGGCATGATGAAACTACACCTCATATAGGATGCTTTGTGTCACAGGCCATAAATATTCCTTAAATCGCTGTTAGTTATTTCTCTACTTTGTTACTGCTGAGGATGGTTGGATGGCCGGTCTCCAGTGTTCAGTTTAGCCCCGGGGCAGGGCGGCAGACAGGGGGAATGAGATGTTAAATGGTTCCACAAACAATTTGATTATGCCATTTAATTCCTGTCATATAGATCTCCTTGGATAGCATGCTTGCTGATGCACTAATTTCTCTGCTCCAGCCCCGGCACTTCACTGCCCAGCCCCGGCACTTCACTGCCCAGCCCCGGCGCTTCACTGCCCAGCCCCGGCACTTCACTGCCCAGCCCCGGCACTTCACTGCCCAGCCCGGCACTTCACTGCCCAGCCCCGGCACTTCACTGCCCAGCCCCGGCACTTCACTGCCCAGCTTCACTGCCCAGCCTCGGCACTTCACTGCCCAGCCCCGGCACTTCACTGCCCAGCCCCGGAACTTCACTGCCCAGCCCCGGCACTTCACTGCCCAGCCCCGGCACTTCACTGTCCAGCCCCGCAGCTTCACTGCCCAGCCCCGGAGCTTCACTGCCCAGCCCCGGAGCTTCACTGCCTAGCCCCGGAACTTCACTGCCCAGCCCCGGAGCTTCACTGCCCAGCCCCGGCGCTTCACTGCCTAGCCCCTGAGCTTCACTGCCCAGCCCCGGAGCTTCACTGCCTAGCCCCGTAGCTTCACTGCCCAGCCCCGGAGCTTCACTGCCCAGCCCCGGCGCTTCACTGCCTAGCCCCGGAGCTTCACTGCCCAGCCCCGGAGCTTCACTGCCCAGCCCCGGCGCTTCACTGCCTAGCCCCGGAGCTTCACTGCCCAGCCCCGGAGCTTCACTGCCCAGCCCCGGAGCTTCACTGCCCAGCCCCGGAGCTTCACTGCCCAGCCCCGGAGCTTCACTGCCCAGCCCCGGAGCTTCACTGCCCAGCCCCGGCGCTTCACTGCCTAGCCCCGGAGCTTCACTGCCCAGCTCCAGAGCTCCTGGAGCCCTGCTACACCCACTGTCCACTGCCCAGCCCTGGACCTCTAGTCTGGCCCCAAATCTGTTTGTGCTGCACAGCCAACCTCCTATTATGCTAAGCAGGATCTAGGATCCCACAGGTTCCCACTGGGTCTAGTTTTTAGACAAATGCTGTTGAGACCTCAGACTGGTTGCAGTGTAGACACACTGGTATAGGCTAGGCCTCAGTCCTTCCCTGTGTTGAGCTTAAATGTAGCATGGAGAGTTGGGGGTTAACCATTAACATGAAGACAGACTGTCCTTTAGTTTACAGACAGACTGAAAAATGTGGAATGAACACAGAGCTCTCAGGCAGTCACAGTTGCCTAGTTCCCAAAATTAACATTTCAATTCAAAACCAATAATAACGCATTGTGTGTTAGCTGAATGAACTCTAACAGCAAGGGGAAGGCGATACCTCCTGTTCGTTCTCTGTAAATGAAACAGCTCCTTCATCCCAACTCCCTCAGTCCATCTAAAAAGGCCACACAGCTAACAATACCCAGGAATCACCCTCACTAATATCAAGCTCTGCATGGAGAGGATGTTTCTCCCTCCACCCGGGTTCTACCAAAGACTGGGCTTTCTTTTAGAACAGGGAAATATATTTGTTGTCTTTATCTATTTGGGGATGTGTTTCGTTTAGTTTTGATCCCAACTGCATTACCAGTGGACCACATCAGCACTGCTTGGTTGTTGTTGGTTACAGGGCAGCTGTAGTGGTTGAACTAACTACATGATGTGTGTTTCCATTGCTTACTTCTCTGTGGGCAGTTTTACATTAATAGTTTTATGTCATTCCAGCCTTTTTATTGACTTTTAAGACAGGTGGCACTTCACTGACCTAATTGTCCTGTTTCTCTAGTGTATATGAGTCTGTGTGTTTCACTTCATAGACAGACCCATGATATGCTCAGTGACAGATGATCCCGGCACAAATGAACACTATGTGCAGTTTTTTTGGTGCAACTTGGCTCCTGAAAATGGGATTTGGAGCCAAACTGTGAGACCCTGTCAAGAACATGTCACAGTAGGCCTTTGCTACATGGCTCTCCTCTACACCCTTTTACCAGAGAGCAGATTACCTATCTGGGAGGTGAGGGGAAGGGATGTGGGGCAATTTCAAGAGAGAGTAGTGACTATTTCTATTGAGGCAGGGAGGTCTGAGAGGCTGTCTCTGCTCAGAGTGATGCTAGAGGTAAGGTGTGTTTATCCTGAGTGAGCGACTCCTCAGATGGCCTTCAGTAGACTGTTGAGAGTAGACTTGCCCCAGTGTGTTAAAGTCATGAGGCTCTCCATGATACTCCATGATACTGCATAGGCCAGGCCATCCATGGCACCAAACAGAGCAGAGACTCACACAGGATACTCAGGATGGCCAATTAAAGAGGATATGATGCATGTACACACACACAGATACACATACACACACGGATAGAGATAGAGATATAGTTCACCATACTATATTGTGTACAAGGTGGAGTGCTTCATTTAGGGTTGTGTTGTTTATCTAGTAGTGATGACATCACCACTCCCTCCACCACAGAGGTGGGCTGCTCCCTCCACTAATAAGACACTGCTGGGACCAGCCACCCCCTTAGGTTGTCAATGAGTCTGTCTTGATCTGAGGATTAGGCCATTCCAATTACAGCCTGGTGCCTGGAGGTTTGTCAGGCATCGATGTGGACGCCCGTCCTGTCGATGCATATTCCAGGACCTTGTTGAGTGACAGGCGCCAGCCTGGGTCTTTATGCCAGGATACACTTACAGTACTGTGTGTGTGTGTGTGTGTGTGTGTGTGTGTGTGTGTGTGTGTGTGTGTGTGTGTGTGTGTGTGTGTGTGTGTGTGTGTGTGTGTGTGTGTGTGTGTGTGTGTGTGTGTGTGTGTGTGTGTGTGTGTGTGTGTGTGTGTGTGTGTGTGTGTGTGTGTGTGTGTGTGTGTGTGTGTGTGTGTGTGTGTGTGTGTGTGTGTGTGTGTGTGTGTGTGTGTGTGTGTGTGTGTGTGTGTGTGTGTGTGTGTGTGTGTGTGTGTGTGTGTGTGTTCATGCTTAGTGGATGTCTCTACTGCATCATAGTTGATACCCTATCTGTCAGTCCATCCTGCATGGTCTAAACTAGCTGCCCATGTTCTAGTCTACAGTGTAGAATATATGCTGTGACTCAGAGTGTAACAGGTTCACCAGCTCAGCCCGTAACTTAAATCACCCTCTACTATCATTGCCTGGGAGGTTTACACCCACAGAGTGCTGGGTCATGTGGCACATGTTAGATACTTAATATTCACCACCTGGTGTTATTTACATGCCATTAAATGTGAGATGGGAGCTGCTGGCTCGGCGCTGCAACTAAAACATTGTTACTTTGTACACACATCAGTATGAGGTGTAGAATAAGATATGTGTGTGTCAGGGAGAGACATTTCTGTATCTTGAAGGAGATTTAATTAAGGCATTTGATTTTGTAACCATCTCACAAACTTCCAATAAGTTTTCCTCCATGTACAGTATTTGATAGCAACATGACTGGTATAGGCCTAGGTGGTGTAATGCTATCCGAGGGCGATGTTAGAAGCCTGTAATTAAATATGAATTGAGTTCTGTTTGCTGCCCGGTCATTTTGTTTGATTGAGTGCTGAACTGGGAGGAAAAAGCTCTTCAAATCAGTTTGTTCGTGTCATTCTACACCCCTAACAACAGCCCCTGACAGACAGGGAATCTCGGTGTTCCCTTCTGTTTGAATGGGCGGACGGGAATGAAGGAATTACCTGTATTCAAAGTTAATGGATTTGAAATAACCCACGAGGCCTGGGATTTAATAATGAGAGCTGGATTAACGAAATGAAAAAAGGGGAACCTCCCTCTGCGTCAGCCTGGCTCACATTGCCTGACAACATTTTCAAATTACATGGTGCAGCAGATAATTCACTTATTCTGAGTAATTGGGTGCTGACCAGGGTTAATATGTTTGGTGTCATTAAATGGAAATGTTCTGTTGTAAGTGGAACTGTATGATACATGGAGCCGTTTCAATACATCTGCTCTGAGCTCTGTTAGAGTTCTCTCTCTCTCTCTCTGCTGCCGGCTAGCTAGCTGGGGACTTGTTTTATTTGAGGCAACTCAAGAATGAATTCTGCTCTGAGGCAAAAGTTCAGGACAGTTATATTCAGTTCTGTTTGGTGCCCGACTGAATGAAATGACCTTTAAGATGAAGCAAATCTCTTGAGCAAGTCAGGTGAAGAAAGGAGAGACAGATGAAGTGAATGGAACTTTTTAAATACAGCCAGTGTCAGAGGTCTGGTAGCCATGGGTAGTTAAAAGACTGTTGGTCACTGTTAACCCCTCTCTGCCATCATCACAATGTTATAGAGGAGGAGCCGGTCCGTGTGGACTCTCCTTATTTTGATACCAAGGGAGATTGACCAGCAGGGAATCACTTCTCTCAATCCCTCATGTTTTCTTTTTTTGTTTAAATATAAACTGTCAGAGCAAGGTCTTGATGATCCCTTGCTTACTTGCTAAATTATTTTGTGTGGAAAATTGAATGAACAGAGGTGAAGCAGGGTTTTCTGTTTTCTGGAGGCCAGTTAATTAACTTGCTCCTTCAACCTCCATTCAGATGGCAACGTCCTGTAATTAGTTCTTCCCACAAAGCAGAGCTATTTTCTTTGGATGGGTCAACTTGAATTCCTCCTAACTCTACTGGAGGAGAATGCCTTCATTGCCGTGGCTTCAGGAGAGGCCCCTTAACCTGCATTTTCTCACTGATAGGCTGTAACACTCTAAAACCTTAACCGAATGTGAAAAAATGAGAACCATTAAAATCCTGAAGAATGTGGTAATACAGTCAGTTCAGAGAACAACAAAACAAGCACTCTGGTTGGTTGGTTCATTACTGGTTGTCTGGTTGTTGTTGTTGTGCCAGTCTGGTGTCTTTGGGCAGTGCCAACCCCAACTTGCCAACACACTGTTTCACTGCCACTAACAAAAGGCTGACTAACTTTAAGGTACTTTTTTAGAAGTTAATCATGTACCCTAGAGTGGCGCGACACAGAAACACTGGTGTTTCTAAACCTTCCCCTGCAGCTCTGCCCATAATTGGCTCTTCAACTGACTGCCTCTGCTTCCTGTCAACGTTATATCTATGTTCACACCAACACCGGCCCAACTGCCCAGCATGCGAAGAATCTGGAAACATGGCCGCTGGTTTGATCTCTGTACTGTGAAAGCAAAGTGGCCGGTGTCTAACAATAGTTATATGCACGGGGAGGATTTTAGAGGCTACGCACATATAGGGAGGATTATACAGGCTACACTCACATGGGGAGGATTTTAGAGGCTGCGCTCATATAGGGAGGATTATACAGGCTACACTCACATGGGGAGGATTTTAGAGGCTGCGCTCATATAGGGAGGATTATACAGGCTACACTCACATGGGGAGGATTTTAGAGGCTGCGCTCATATAGGGAGGATTATACAGGCTACACTCACATGGGGAGGATTTTAGAGGCTGTGCTCATATAGGGAGGATTATACAGGCTACACTCACATGGGGAGGATTTTAGAGGCTGCGCTCATATAGGGAGGATTATACAGGCTACACTCACATGGGGAGGATTTTAGAGGCTGCACTCATATAGGGAGGATTATACAGGCTACACTCACATGGGGAGGATTTTAGAGGCTGCGCTCATATAGGGAGGATTATACAGGCTACACTCACATGGGGAATATTTTAGAGGCTACAATTGTATAGTGAGGATTTTAGAGGCTGCACTCACTTCCTTGAGTTGGAAGTTGGGTAGAAAACTTGCTTCCTGCCTCACTTGCTCTCAGTGTAGAGCTTATTACAATGGGCATGTTACATTTTTATATTTCTGTTTTACTTATCAGATTTAGCATTTCAACTAATGTTGTTTTTAGGTAACAAAATATATATATCATTTTGAAAAGCGTATACTGTAATCTCAATTGCTTTATTCTAAATTGTGAGAAGGGTACATTAACTCAGCGGCATCTCTATTTGTTATGAAGTGGCCGGGGTGTTTGTTAATTTGGTGTAAATGTATATATTTCTCAACAGTATGTCAGCCTAGCTTATTTTTTTCACCCGTAAAAGCACACCTTCGATTAAGTGTTTTCAAAGCATTATCAAACACCCCTCAGTGTTGGTATAGCTATGCTTGGAATGAATAATTACATACAATCTTTTGTTGTGAGCTTGGAAGAGCAAGTACACATTTTCATATAATGAGCAACTTATCATAATGAACAGATTGGTCGGTGTATGAGAGGGAGGGAAGCAGCGATGTAGAGCGGAAGAGAATTTGATATCGACACATGCACAGGGAATCTGACATCAAAATTGGAAATGTACAGACGCTGCTGACACCTCTATGTGTGGAGAGAGGCTCTTCCTGTGCAGCTGTCAAACAACACCTCTGAGTCCCAGCCAGCCAGCCAAGCAGGCAGCCAGCCAGCCAAGCAGCCAGCCAGCCAGCCAAGCAGCCAGCCAGCCAAGCAGCCAGCCAGCCAAGCAGCCTTCCAGCCATCCAGCCAAGCAGCCAGCCAGCCAGCCAAGAAGCCAGCCAGCCAAGCAGGCAGCACCCATAGAACTATACAGACTTTCATATCATTATCAGCACCTCTGCCTCACTAATTATATTGCAGTGGAAATTAGACTTGAATGCATTGGAATTTGTTTGGCAAGTTTTCATTAGAAGAAGTTGTGATGTTAGGTTGTTAGCTCATTTTCAGTGTGCGGGATGTCAAGACACCTATTCTTGGAAAACACAATTTGCCCTGCCAGCTTGGAATAATGTAATGGAACAAATGCTAAGTACACGCTTTCATTAAGTGCAACCTTTGAAATATCAGTTTGAAACAATTGAGTTTGTGGAATTTATTTTAATTTCTCTTGTTTCACTTACTTAAAATAAAAAATGCTCAGGCTTTAAAAAGCACATTATGAGATTGAAGTTTGACTGGTCATATATTCACCTTTTCTGATTGATGATGCATTTACCAATAGCAGGTCTAACAGCTTTGAACATCATATTGTGTGTTGATTTGGTCTTTTGAGGCAGACCAAAAGTTTTCTGACAGATATCTAAGCCAGGTACACAGAGAGAATACTCATGTTGCAGCTGCCTCGCCACATGTTTGTAATGGACACCCTTTGTAATGCAGAACCCAACCAGCCCTCTTCACTGTACTGAACATTTCCTTTCAATATGACTGAAACCTTTCTCTGACTGTTCTCCCATTCATAGTGAGGATAAATTTGTTTGGTATTTTTTGTAAACCACACACTGATGAACATCCTGCCTCTAGAACATTTAATTATAACCCTTCTATTTGGTTCATTTACTGTGCTCTCTTTTTAAAGCAATGTTTGTTTTTGGGCTTCCAAATATATTATTTTAACCATGTCATTACTGCAATCAGGCATTTTTCTTTTGAAATTACTTTGTATTTAAATGTTGACTTTTCTTGTGGATTTAAAATTGATAATGCTTGTAACCGTTCATACTGCAGATGAACCTCTAAATTAATAAGCACTACATGGTTTTATGTAAAAGAAAAAAAAAATTCTGCATTACATTTCAGATATAGATTCTCAAGCTTTTTATTACAGTGTCTTAAAATATTCTTAATTCTTGAATATTTATTTGAATGTTTCTAATACAATGGAGAAATGAATACTGTAAGTCTATTTGTAATATCATATACTGATATTTAAAGCTTCTTGTAAATAAATACAAATGTGTGTTATAGTTGTTGATATAAACTAAATTAAATTAATTTATGTTCAAACATTTCAAAATCCAACTACACTGACTACAGGGAAAGATATGAATAGCAGAGAGAGAGGGGACGGGTTCCTAACATTGTCAGGAGAACATGAACAAGCATCTCGATCATAAATAGCAGTGGGCTGATGCTAAATATTGACCATGTGACTGCAGCGTGTGTTTCTGGTGACAGACTGTAGGCTTTTGTTTTGTTCTGTCAGCATGTGGTTGTAACTGAACTGTAAACAATGTTATTATTTACTGCACTATGCTGCTTCTCAAAGCATTCGACCAACCACCCAACTCTCCCATCCCACCCACCTACCCAGTCACAAGAACAGAGGCTAAGCCAAATTGACGCTGCGTTATCTTAAAGGCAGTGAAAACAATATACGGCCAGCTCATCCATAAGTCATGTCTTTTATGCAGCCGGGAGCAGCAGTATGACTGAGTCCCAGCTCTGGAGCCCCGAAAAAGGCTTCTTTATGAATGGCAGCAGAAAGTCTGTGAATGATAACGATCATTAATGTGTCCATTGAGGGTCACCACATTCATGCCACATATCAAATCCCCTGTGAATTAGATCAGTTCCCTCCTGTCAGAGCCCATTACATCCGTCCCACAGCCTCAGAGCAGCCCCAGAGAGCAGCCACAGTGAGTAGCCCCAGAGAGCAGCCTCAGAGAGCAGCCTCAGAGAGCAGCCTCAGAGAGCAGCCTCAGAGAGCAGCCTCAGAGAGCAGCCTCAGAGAGCAGCCCCAGAGAGCAGCCTCAGAGAGCAGCCCCAGAGAGCAGCCCCAGTGAGTAGCCCCAGAGAGCAGCCCCAGTGAGTAGCCCCAGAGAGCAGCCCCAGAGAGCAGCCTCAGAGAGCAGCCCCAGTGAGTAGCCCCAGAGAGCAGCCCCAGAGAGCAGGTCATTATAGGCATACTGAGAATATTGTGCATGTGATATAATATGATATATCAATAACTAACAATACACTTGTGCACACATACATGCATATCATTTTGGGTCCTGTGTGGCTCAGTTCGTAGAGCATGGCACTTGCAATGCCAGGGATGTGGGTTTGATTCCTACAGGGTACAAGAACAAATGAAAATGTTTCACCTCACTACTGTAAGTCGCTCTGGATAAGAGTGTCTGGTAAATGTATATAATATGAGTTGGTATAATTTGATATTTAATTCATTTAATTTTCTATAAATATTTATGTACATGTTTAATATCACCAGTATAAATAGTAGTTGTCATTATTAAACTGAAAATATGCATCTTAGGTAAGTATACTTTGTTTTCCAGGAAGGTTTATTTTCTAAGGAACTAAACTCTCCTTGAGACTGCATTGAAAATAGACTCCAGTCCTGCTTGACTTGCCTTCACATAGAAAATGGCATTGTACCTTTCTGTGACTTTGGAAAATAATTGAGTTAAAACATTCAATAAAACATTAATTAGTTTAGCCGTCTGGTACAGATAACATAAAACCCTATGTAATTCATATTGATTAGAATATGCACATTGAATGTAACCTCTTAAGACAAGTTTCCTTTATTAAGTAGACACAAAGCTCAGGTCATTATTCGTACAAAAAGGATCACTTTAGATTTTATCATTCACATAAAAAGGTTTGATTGGATTTTTTTTCTGAGGAAGCTTGGGCAATCTATTTTACTTTGATTGTATTACCTATTAATTAGTTTGTATATTGAGTTGAACAGGCCTTATTGATTCGAGGTGCATTCATTTGCATTGCAACATTTCCTTTTAATCCAATATAATCTCATCCTTAGCCAAACATGGCATAATGCCTTTTAGAGACACTCTTGTTCTTTGTCTGGAAATGCATTCTGCTTGTTTCAAACTGTCTGGTTTTATAACTTTGAATGTGCAATGAGTAAATGAATAGTTTCATTCCAAAACGCTATATATCTATTTTCAGAAATGTTGTTAAGTATGTTGTTATTGTTTTAAGTAATTATGAAAGAGATTGGTGTGTTTTTTCAATATCTAATCATGGCATGAGGTTGTTCAATGACAGACATATATTTGTTTCAAATATATAACTTGATTATTTAATTTCAGACAGACAAATAATTTCTCTGAGAGTGAGCCAGATATATAACATTTTGAAAAGAATGTTCAACTCAATATACAAGCTAATTAATAGGTAATACAATCAAAAAGAAAATCAAAATGTTATATATCTGGCTCACTCTAAGAGAAATAAATAGCACTGCTAGGTTTTACACAAAATGTAAACCATTTAAAAAAAATAAAGACATGTACAAATTATACATTTGACATCAATATTAAAAATAACAATACAATAAATAATTCAATACAGTAATATGAGATCTTTATGTAAAATATGAACATTTGACCTTTTAGTCATTTAGCAAATGCTCTTATCCATTCATCTTAAAATAGCTAAGTGACACAACCACATATTATGATATTATCACAGTCAAATATACAGGATACAAACATTACATTCCAGCTAAACAATGCATATAGCACTTTGCAAAAAAACAAACATTTTCATACACATCTAAATTCTATGAATAAAAAAATCTGAGAACAGAAATATTTTATACACACATGAAGGTACCCAAAAGCAATCATTTCTAATGAAAAAACACAAATGTGAAAAATTGGTGGATATAGCACTTATGAAAAAACACTTCACATACAAAAATACAAATCTCTTTCATCCTCAAATGTTATGTATATGCTGTATATTTAGTAAAACAAAACATGTTGAACATTTATCACATTGACAATTGTAGGTTGTGCATTGAAAATATCACAGTGTAAGCCAATGATATGGCAGGGTACTGTCCTGTCCTGTGGTTGTGGTGTGAGTTGTTCCAGTATGTGATTGGAACTTGTAGAGGGGCCCGGTTGTGTGTAAATGTGCTTGAGAACTCCTGGAGCCTGAACAGTCGTTCACACACACACACACACACACACACACACACACACACACACACACACACACACACACACACACACACACACACACACACACACACACACACACACACACACACACACACACACACACACACACACACACACACACACACACACACACACACACACACACACACACACATGCACACATGCACACACGCACACACGCACACAATGGAAAGCATAACAATTCTCTCACCTGAACTCTAATGGGCCACCTCTGGGACCAGGATTCTCAGCAGGCTGTTGCATTACTGTCACACTGGAGTCAGGGTGACACAGAGTAGCTGCAAAGAAAGGCCCCACAGGGAACGTTTAAGAATGGGAATCAAGTTAAAAAGGACCACTGCACAACAAAACATAATGCCAGACATAGAAATGACAATGAGGAGGAGGAGGAGGGTGGCAGAGATAACAAGTTAGGTTAGATCTCCAGTAGTCTGTTGTTTCTGTCTTGTTCTTGGAGCTAGTTTGAGAGTCCTTGAGAGCAGCTGAAATCAACCAACCTCTGAAATGTTCAATGATGTGAACATGTGCCTATGTGGAAAATGGCTCTGTCTGTCTGTATACAGTGTGTGTCAGGAGTTTGTCAGTGCTGATCCTATGGCTTTGGGGGTTAGAGAGAGAGAGAGAGAGAGAGAGAGAGAGAGAGAGAGAGAGAGAGAGAGAGAGGGAGGGAGGGAGGGAGAGACAGACAGACAGACAGACAGACAGACAGACAGACAGACAGACAGACAGACAGACAGACAGACAGACAGACAGACAGACAGACAGACAGACAGACAGACAGACAGACAGACAGACAGACAGACAGACAGACAGACAGACAGACAGACAGACAGACAGACAGACAGACAGACAGACAGACAGACAGAGACCGAGAGAGAGAAGGGGGGGTAGATTACTGTCTCAGAGGGATACAGTGGGTCTGTGAAGTCATCAGATTGCCAGTCGGACATTAAAACCAGGTTTCCTGTAGTGTAAAGTTCTCACAGTGTGTATGCACACAAACACGCACACACACACACACACACACACACACACACACACACACACACACACACACACACACACACACACACACACACACACACACACACACACACACACACACACACACACACACACACACACACACACACACACACACACACACACACACACACACACACACACACACACACACACTCCTGTAACGGGGTTCTCAGAGAGTATGTACGCCTGGTAAATCCAACACACAGGGCAGAGAGTCACCACCACTAACACAGGATCAAACATCTTCAGTGGGGCCTGACATTAACCATGAGGCAGGATTACACTGGCTTTATCAGGTCTGGTGTGGTTCTCTGCCCTGCCATATCTACAGAGGAGATTGTTGATATACTGTGGATGAAGAGGTCCAAAAACCCTAAATAAGAGCTTTGTTCATTAAGGTTAGTAGTTAGTGTCCAAAGATCTGTAAATAATAGTACCGTTTTTCTTCTTCCATGTACTGTATTGTTGCCTTAAAAAATGTATAATCATCGTTGTCAAAATCCAAGGGTATTATTATAATTAAAATTGCTCATAGTAATTAGCCTTTTCAACATGCTCCACAAGTTGTTGTTTTTTCTCCTGGTAATATTGGTTAAGCTCTCTCTCATACACACATGCAGTACGTAGTAACTAAACTATGCGTGGTGAGTCAGAGAGAGAGCGTACTACAGCAGGACAGACAGGTCTGTCGTACACGACAGCACTGTATGCAGAGTGACAGATAGATTTACCTCACCCCTCTAGCTGTCTCAGTGACTGTTATTTCCCTCAGTCATATCCCCTGACAGAGTTCCTATCGGTCTGTCTGACACTATTGTGAAGGATAAAGAGGCAGGATGTGGGTGGCAGCGGTAGGGAAATGACTGAATAGTGTCATCAATGGATTCATTTCTTTACCGAGAGACAAATGTGTCAGTCTAATCATCATACTGAGGATTTTAGCCCACTGCTACTGTAGTGCTTAAGCATTTCCTATTGTGAAGGTTCATCTGTGATTATCCTACAGGGACAAAGGGGTCATGTGCTGCCTGGCGTAGAGGACGGCCATGACCAGAGATGTAACACTACAGTCAGACTGTATGTATTTAGTATGATATTTGTTACAATTATTAACTGGAATTTCATGGTAGAAATTATTAGAATTTTCACATAATTTAGATATTTGTCAATTTCTGTAATGCCATAGTTTTTTATGTTTTTTTAATTAACCGAGAGTTAAAATATTACAATGGTCATGTGAAATGTAGTGAAACCAAATGATTTTATTTGACCTACATTGTGTGTCAAAACTATTGAACATTGTCAAACAATGTCAAAGTATTATACCACCCTAGTTTCAATATTAATTCATATTCTTATTTAAACATTTAAAAGTTTGAAGTTTGATGAAAGGCAAGTGAAACCGTAGTGGTTTGTAACAGACATCAGAGGAAGAAGTTTCATAGCAGCTGTGTTGTTATCATGCAGCATGGCTATTAGCTATCAGAGCAGACACAGTTTAATTTCTAATGCCACTGTTCCCCATGGGACTGTACAGCCCCCAGTACACACACACACACACACACACACACACACACACACACACACACACACACACACACACACACACACACACACACACACACACACACACACACACACACACACACACACACACACACACACACACACACACACACACACACACACACACACACACCCCTCCTACTAAACCTGAGACACCCTTTATTCCACACTTCACATGCAGACTGACTCCAGCTTTACTGGGCTGGCCTGTCGTAAACAGGACTGAATCTCTTTTTACTCAGATGTAGCCTTGGGAGTTCCAGACTAAAGGCTGGTTGTAAGGGTGACCTTACCAGGTGACAACACTGTTAATAATGTGTAAAACCATGTAAAAGTCTCAAGGCCAGATTGTGTATTAGTATCAGTCCTAACTGCCATTCCCTCCCTTCGCTTGTTCCTAAATGAATGTCATTGCATTCATACTGTACATTTGACTGAGAAGGTGGTTGTGAAAAGCTTTGGAGAACAAAATTGATCTTCAGCACCCCTGGAGCTTAGAAATGTACAGCCATGACCCGGCTAGCTTCTGATACAGCAGGAGTCCCCCTGTCTAGTGGTTTAATATAGGATGGAGGATTGATTCTCGACATTCTCTTTCTTACTGTTATTGAGTGAATTGCTGCTTTATTCACACACACAGTTTTCAACATAGTCCACTACTGTATGCAAAACTTTCTTGAACTCAAGAGAAAATAACCTACAAACAACAAAGAAGTGATCATGTTACCAGAAAACAATGAGCCCGAACCAGGTTTAGATGATTCCATCAACACTCTGGTGTCAGGTTTTACTCCTACAGTACCAGTGTCCACACGTGTCCATGTCTACCAGATACATCCATCATGGTGTGTGCTGACGTGTGCCACAGGCCCCGCTGCCCTGCTCTTTTGAAGAGGGCTCCAGCTAGCGCTCATTTGTATCTCTGGGGAATGTAACAGGGGGGTGTCCAGTAGACTGCAGGGACTTGAGGAATGTGCCACAGCAATACCTTCTAACCAGAGCTGGAGAGCACCCCTGACTCACACATACACACACAAATGTATGTACGCACACACACACACACACACACACACACACACACACACACACACACACACACACACACACACACACACACACACACACACACACACACACACACACACACACACACACACACACACACACACACACACACACACACACACACACACACACACACACACACACACACACACACACACACACACACACACATAGACACACACACATTAACACACACACACATTAACACACATTGACACACACACACACACACACACACACACACACACACACACACACACACACACACACACACACACACACACACACACACACACACACACACACACACACACACACACACACACACACACACACACACACACACACACACACACACACACACACACACACACACACACAATGGAGTATCCACCAACCCCTGGCCAGGCCTTTTCACTGGCCTGTAAAATCACTGCTGGTACTGCAGCTCTGTCTGAAAGCACAGTACCGTGATGCTGAATGGCCAGGTAGAGCACGCACACCCGCTTTAACATTCTGGGAAAATTGCAAAGGCACGAGAGAAAGAATGGAAAATGTTTTACTGTATTGGTTGATAAATAATAGTTTTATTAAATTGTTTCTGTCAACTCTATTATTGCAGTCTGTTGAACTGTTTCATTTAGAAAGTGTTGACAGAACAGATGCAGCGTAAAAATAAAAAATAAAAAACTTATTGTACAATGTTGTACATTCTGTAAGTAATGACTAATATGCTGTCACCAATCCCAGTGTTTAGCTCCTTGCCTGTCGTCAATCCCAGTGTTTAGCTCCTTGCCTGTCGCCAATCTCCGTGTTTAGCTCCTTGCCTGTCGCCAATCCCAGTGTTTAGCTCCTTGCCTGTCGCCAATCCCAGTGTTTAGCTCCTTGCCTGTCGCCAATCCCAGTGTTTAGCTCCTTGCCTATCGCCAATCTCCGTGTTTAGCTCCTTGCCTGTCGCCAATCCCAGTGTTTAGCTCCTTGCCTGTCGCCAATCTCAGTGTTTAGCTCCTTGCCTGTCGCCAATCCCAGTGTTTAGCTCCTTGCCTGTCGCCAATCGCCGTGTTTAGCTCCTTGCCTGTCGCCAATCCCAGTATTTAGCTCCTTGCCTGTCGCCAATCTCCGTGTTTAACTCCTTGCCTGTCGCCAATCCCAGTGTTTAGCTCCTTGCCTGTCGCCAATCGCCGTGTTTAGCTCCTTGCCTGTTGCCAATTCCAGTGTTTAGCTCCTTGCCTGTCGCCAATCCCAGTGTTTAGCTCCTTGCCTGTCGCCAATATCCGTGTTTAGCTCCTTGCCTGTCGCCTATCCCCGTGTTTATCTCCTTGCCTGTCGCCAATCCCCGTGTTTAGCTCCTTGCCTGTCGCCAATCCCAGTGTTTAGCTCCTTGCCTGTCGCCAATCCCAGTGTTTAGCTCCTTGCCTGTCGCCAATCCCAGTGTTTAACTCCTTGCCTGTTGCCAATTCCAGTGTTTAGCTCCTTGCCTGTCGCCAATCCCAGTGTTTAGCTCCTTGCCTTTTGCCAATCTCCGTGTTTAGCTCCTTGCCTGTCGCCTATCCCCGTGTTTATCTCCTTGCCTGTCGCCAATCCCCGTGTTTAGCTCCTTGCCTGTCACCAATCCCCGTGTTTAGCTCCTTGCCTGTCGCCAATCCCCGTGTTTAGCTCCTTGCCTGTCACCAATCCCCGTGTTTAGCTCCTTGCCTGTCGCCAATCCAAGTGTTTAGCTCCATGCCTGTCACCAATCCCAGTGTTTAGGTCCTTGCCTGTCGCAAATCTCAGTTTTTAGCTCCTTGCCTGTCGCCAATCCCAGTGTTTAGCTCCTTGCCTGTCGCCAATCCCAGTGTTTAGCTCCTTGCCTGTCGCCAATCCCAGTGTTTAGCTCCTTGCCTTTCGCCAATCTCAGTGTTTAGCTCCTTGCCTGTCGCCAATCCCAGTGTTTAGCTCCTTGCCTGTCACCAGTCCCAGTGTTTAGCTCCTTGCCTGTCACCAATCTCAGTTTTTAGCTCTTTGCCTGTCGCCAATCCCAGGGTTTAGCTCCTTGCCTGTCGCCAATCCCAGTGTTTAGCTCCTTGCCTTTCGCCAATCTCAGTGTTTAGCTCCTTGCCTGTCGCCAATCCCAGTGTTTAGCTCCTTGCCTGTCGCCAATCCCAGTGTTTAGCTCCTTGCCTGTCACCAATCCCAGTGTTTAGCTCCTTGCCTGTCGCCAATCCCCTTGTTTAGAACCTTGCCTGTCGCCAATCCCAGTGTTAATGTCCTTGCCTGTCGCCAATCCCCTTGTTTAGCTCCTTGCCTGTCGCCAATCCCAGTGTTTAGCTCCTTGCCTGTCGTCAATCCCAGTGTTTAGCTCCTTGCCTGTCGCCAATCTCCGTGTTTAGCTCCTTGCCTGTCGCCAATCCCAGTGTTTAGCTCCTTGCCTGTCGCCAATCCCAGTGTTTAGCTCCTTGCCTGTCGCCAATCCCAGTGTTTAGCTCCTTGCCTATCACCAATCTCCGTGTTTAGCTCCTTGCCTGTCGCCAATCCCAGTGTTTAGCTCCTTGCCTGTCGCCAATCTCAGTGTTTAGCTCCTTGCCTGTCGCCAATCCCAGTGTTTAGCTCCTTGCCTGTCGCCAATCGCCGTGTTTAGCTCCTTGCCTGTCGCCAATCCCAGTATTTAGCTCCTTGCCTGTCGCCAATTTCCGTGTTTAACTCCTTGCCTGTCGCCAATCCCAGTGTTTAGCTCCTTGCCTGTCGCCAATCGCCGTGTTTAGCTCCTTGCCTGTTGCCAATTCCAGTGTTTAGCTCCTTGCCTGTCGCCAATCCCCTTGTTTAGCTCCTTGCCTGTCGCCAATCCCAGTATTTAGCTCTTTGCCGGTCGCCAATCTCCGTGTTTAGCTCCTTGCCTGTCGCATATCCCCGTGTTTATCTCCTTGCCTGTCGCCAATTCCCGTGTTTAGCTCCTTGCCTGTCGCCAATCCCAGTGTTTAGCTCCTTGCCTGTCGCCAATCTCAGTGTTTAGCTCCTTGCCTGTCGCCAATCCCAGTGTTTAGCTCCTTGCCTGTCGCCAATCCTAGTGTTTAGCTCCTTGCCTGTCGCCAATCCCCTTGTTTAGCTCCTTGCCTGTCGCCAATCCCAGTATTTAGCTCCTTGCCTGTCGCCAATCTCCGTGTTTAGCTCCTTGCCTGTCGCATATCCCCGTGTTTAGCTCCTTGCCTGTCGCCAATCCCCGTGTTTATCTCCTTGCCTGTCGCCAATCCCCGTGTTTAGCTCCTTGCCTGTCGCCAATCGCCGTGTTTAGCTCCTTGCCTGTTGCCAATTCCAGTATTTAGCTCCTTGCCTGTCGCCAATCCCCTTGTTTAGCTCCTTGCCTGTCGCCAATCCCAGTATTTAGCTCTTTGCCGGTCGCCAATCTCCGTGTTTAGCTCCTTGCCTGTCGCATATCCCCGTGTTTATCTCCTTGCCTGTCGCCAATTCCCGTGTTTAGCTCCTTGCCTGTCGCCAATCCCAGTGTTTAGCTCCTTGCCTGTCGCCAATCTCAGTGTTTAGCTCCTTGCCTGTCGCCAATCCCAGTGTTTAGCTCCTTGCCTGTCGCCAATCCTAGTGTTTAGCTCCTTGCCTGTCGCCAATCCCCTTGTTTAGCTCCTTGCCTGTCGCCAATCCCAGTATTTAGCTCCTTGCCTGTCGCCAATCTCCGTGTTTAGCTCCTTGCCTGTCGCATATCCCCGTGTTTAGCTCCTTGCCTGTCGCCAATCCCCGTGTTTATCTCCTTGCCTGTCGCCAATCCCCGTGTTTAGCTCCTTGCCTGTCGCCAATCCCAGTGTTTAGCTCCTTGCCTGTCGCCAATCCCAGTGTTTAGCTCCTTGCCTGTCGCCAATCCCAGTGTTTAACTCCTTGCCTGTTGCCAATTCCAGTGTTTAGCTCCTTGCCTGTCACCAATCCCAGTGTTTAGCTCCTTGCCTTTTGCCAATCTCCGTGTTTAGCTCCTTGCCTGTCGCCTATCCCCGTGTTTATCTCCTTGCCTGTCGCCAATCCCCGTGTTTAGCTCCTTGCCTGTCACCAATCCCCGTGTTTAGCTCCTTGCCTGTCGCCAATCCCCGTGTTTAGCTCCTTGCCTGTCACCAATCCCCGTGTTTAGCTCCTTGCCTGTCGCCAATCCAAGTGTTTAGCTCCATGCCTGTCACCAATCCCAGTGTTTAGGTCCTTGCCTGTCGCAAATCTCAGTTTTTAGCTCCTTGCCTGTCGCCAATCCCAGTGTTTAGCTCCTTGCCTGTCGCCAATCCCAGTGTTTAGCTCCTTGCCTGTCGCCAATCCCAGTGTTTAGCTCCTTGCCTTTCGCCAATCTCAGTGTTTAGCTCCTTGCCTGTCGCCAATCCCAGTGTTTAGCTCCTTGCCTGTCACCAGTCCCAGTGTTTAGCTCCTTGCCTGTCACCAATCTCAGTTTTTAGCTCTTTGCCTGTCGCCAATCCCAGGGTTTAGCTCCTTGCCTGTCGCCAATCCCAGTGTTTAGCTCCTTGCCTTTCGCCAATCTCAGTGTTTAGCTCCTTGCCTGTCGCCAATCCCAGTGTTTAGCTCCTTGCCTGTCGCCAATCCCCGTGTTTAGCTCCTTGCCTGTCGCCAATCCCAGTGTTTAGCTCCTTGCCTGTCACCAATCCCAGTGTTTAGCTCCTTGCCTGTCGCCAGTCCCAGTGTTTAGCTCCTTGCCTGTCGCCAATCCCAGTGTTTAGCTCCTTGCCTGTCGCCAATATCAGTGTTTAGCTCCATGCCTGTCGCCAATCCTAGTGTTTAGCTCCTTGCCTGTCGCCAATCCCAGTGTTTAGCTTCTTGCCTGTCGCCAATCCCAGTGTTTAGCTCCTTGCCTGTTGCCAATCTCAGTGTTTAGCGCCTTGCCTGTCGCCAATCCCAGTGTTTAGCTCCTTGCCTGTCACCAATCTCAGTGTTTAGCTCCTTGCCTGTCGCCAATCCCAGTGTTTAGCTCCTTGCCTGTCGCCAATCCCCTTGTTTAGAACCTTGCCTGTCGCCAATCCCAGTGTTAATGTCCTTGCCTGTCGCCAATCCCCTTGTTTAGCTCCTTGCCTGTCGCCAATCCCAGTGTTTAGCTCCTTGCCTGTCGTCAATCCCAGTGTTTAGCTCCTTGCCTGTCGCCAATCTCCGTGTTTAGCTCCTTGCCTGTCGCCAATCCCAGTGTTTAGCTCCTTGCCTGTCGCCAATCCCAGTGTTTAGCTCCTTGCCTGTCGCCAATCCCAGTGTTTAGCTCCTTGCCTATCGCCAATCTCCGTGTTTAGCTCCTTGCCTGTCGCCAATCCCAGTGTTTAGCTCCTTGCCTGTCGCCAATCTCAGTGTTTAGCTCCTTGCCTGTCGCCAATCCCAGTGTTTAGCTCCTTGCCTGTCGCCAATCGCCGTGTTTAGCTCCTTGCCTGTCGCCAATCCCAGTATTTAGCTCCTTGCCTGTCGCCAATCTCCGTGTTTAACTCCTTGCCTGTCGCCAATCCCAGTGTTTAGCTCCTTGCCTGTCGCCAATCGCCGTGTTTAGCTCCTTGCCTGTTGCCAATTCCAGTGTTTAGCTCCTTGCCTGTCGCCAATCCCCTTGTTTAGCTCCTTGCCTGTCGCCAATCCCAGTATTTAGCTCTTTTCCGGTCGCCAATCTCCGTGTTTAGCTCCTTGCCTGTCGCATATCCCCGTGTTTATCTCCTTGCCTGTCGCCAATTCCCGTGTTTAGCTCCTTGCCTGTCGCCAATCCCAGTGTTTAGCTCCTTGCCTGTCGCCAATCTCAGTGTTTAGCTCCTTGCCTGTCGCCAATCCCAGTGTTTAGCTCCTTGCCTGTCGCCAATCCTAGTGTTTAGCTCCTTGCCTGTCGCCAATCCCCTTGTTTAGCTCCTTGCCTGTCGCCAATCCCAGTATTTAGCTCCTTGCCTGTCGCCAATCTCCGTGTTTAGCTCCTTGCCTGTCGCATATCCCCGTGTTTATCTCCTTGCCTGTCGCCAATCCCCGTGTTTAGCTCCTTGCCTGTCGCCAATCCCTGTGTTTAGCTCCTTGCCTGTCGCCAATCCCAGTGTTTAGCTCCTTGCCTGTCGCCAATCCCAGTGTTTAGCTCCTTGCCTCTCGCCAATCCCAGTGTTTAGCTCCTTGCCTGTCGCCAATCTCAGTGTTTAGCGCCTTGCCTGTCGCCAATCGCCGTGTTTAGCTCCTTGCCTGTTGCCAATTCCAGTGTTTAGCTCCTTGCCTGTCGCCAATCCCAGTGTTTAGCTCCTTGCCTGTTGCCAATCTCCGTGTTTAGCTCCTTGCCTGTCGCCTATCCCCGTGTTTATCTCCTTGCCTGTCGCCAATCCCTGTGTTTAGCTCCTTGCCTGTCGCCAATCCCAGTGTTTAGCTCCTTGCCTGTTGCCAATCTCCGTGTTTAGCTCCTTGCCTGTCGCCTATCCCCGTGTTTATCTCCTTGCCTGTCGCCAATCCCTGTGTTTAGCTCCTTGCCTGTCGCCAATCCCAGTGTTTAGCTCCTTGCCTGTCGCCAATCCCAGTGTTTAGCTCCTTGCCTGTCGCCAATCCCCGTGTTTAGCTCCTTGCCTGTCGCCAATCTCAGTGTTTAGCGCCTTGCCTGTCGCCAATCGCCGTGTTTAGCTCCTTGCCTGTTGCCAATTCCAGTGTTTAGCTCCTTGCCTGTCGCCAATCCCAGTGTTTAGCTCCTTGCCTGTCGCCTATCCCCGTGTTTATCTCCTTGCCTGTCGCCAATCCCCGTGTTTAGCTCCTTGCCTGTCGCCAATCCCAGTGTTTAGCTCCTTGCCTGTCGCCAATCCTAGTGTTTAGCTCCTTGCCTGTCGCCAATCCCCTTGTTTAGCTCCTTGCCTGTCGCCAATCCCAGTATTTAGCTCCTTGCCTGTCGCCAATCTCCGTGTTTAGCTCCTTGCCTGTCGCATATCCCCGTGTTTATCTCCTTGCCTGTCGCCAATCCCCGTGTTTAGCTCCTTGCCTGTCGCCAATCCCAGTGTGTAGCTCCTTGCCTGTCGCCAATCTCAGTGTTTAGCGCCTTGCCTGTCGCCAATCGCCGTGTTTAGCTCCTTGCCTGTTGCCAATTCCAGTGTTTAGCTCCTTGCCTGTCGCCAATCCCAGTGTTTAGCTCCTTGCCTGTTGCCAATCTCCGTGTTTAGCTCCTTGCCTGTCGCCTATCCCGTGTTTATCTCCTTGCCTGTCGCCAATCCCCGTGTTTAGCTCCTTGCCTGTCGCCAATCCCAGTGTTTAGCTCCTTGCCTGTCGCCAATCCCAGTGTTTAGCTCCTTGCCTGTCGCCAATCCCCGTGTTTAGCTCCTTGCCTGTTGCCAATCTCCGTGTTTAGCTCCTTGCCTGTCGCCTATCCCCGTGTTTATCTCCTTGCCTGTCGCCAATCCCTGTGTTTAGCTCCTTGCCTGTCGCCAATCCCCGTGTTTAGCTCCTTGCCTGTCGCCAATCCCCGTGTTTAGCTCCTTGCCTGTCGCCAATCCCAGTGTTTAGCTCCTTGCCTGTCGCCAATCCCCGTGTTTAGCTCCTTGCCTGTTGCCAATTCCAGTGTTTAGCTCCTTGCCTGTCACCAATCCCAGTGTTTAGCTCCTTGCCTGTTGCCAATCTCCGTGTTTAGCTCCTTGCCTGTCGCCTATCCCCGTGTTTATCTCCTTGTCTGTCGCCAATCCCTGTGTTTAGCTCCTTGCCTTTCGCCAATCTCAGTGTTTAGCTCCTTGCCTGTCGCCAATCCCAATGTTTAGCTCCTTGCCTGTCGCCAATCCCAGTGTTTAGCTTCTTGCCTGTCGCCAATCCCAGTGTTTAGCTCCTTGCCTGTTGCCAATCTCAGTGTTTAGCGCCTTGCCTGTCGCCAATCCCAGTGTTTAGCTCCTTGCCTGTCGCCAATCTCAGTGTTTAGCTCCTTGCCTGTCGCCAATCCCAGTGTTTAGCTCCTTGCCTGTCGCCAATCCCCTTGTTTAGAACCTTGCCTGTCGCCAATCCCAGTGTTTAGCTCCTTGCCTGTCGCCAATCCCCTTGTTTAGCTCCTTGCCTGTCGCCAATCCCAGTATTTAGCTCTTTGCCGGTCGCCAATCTCCATGTTTAGCTCCTTGCCTGTCGCATATCCCCGTGTTTATCTCCTTGCCTGTCGGCAATTCCCGTGTTTAGCTCCTTGCCTGTCGCCAATCCCAGTGTTTAGCTCCTTGCCTGTCGCCAATCTCAGTGTTTAGCTCCTTGCCTGTCGCCAATCCCAGTGTTTAGCTCCTTGCCTGTCGCCAATCCTAGTGTTTAGCTCCTTGCCTGTCGCCAATCCCCTTGTTTAGCTCCTTGCCTGTCGCCAATCCCAGTATTTAGCTCCTTGCCTGTCGCCAATCTCCGTGTTTAGCTCCTTGCCTGTCGCATATCCCCGTGTTTATCTCCTTGCCTGTCGCCAATCCCCGTGTTTAGCTCCTTGCCTGTCGCCAATCCCTGTGTTTAGCTCCTTGCCTGTCGCCAATCCCAGTGTTTAGCTCCTTGCCTGTCGCCAATCCCAGTGTTTAGCTCCTTGCCTGTCGCCAATCTCAGTGTTTAGCTCCTTGCCTGTCGCCAATCCCAGTGTTTAGCTCCTTGCCTGTCGCCAATCCCAGTGTTTAGCTCCTTGCCTCTCGCCAATCCCAGTGTTTAGCTCCTTGCCTGTCGCCAATCTCAGTGTTTAGCGCCTTGCCTGTCGCCAATCGCCGTGTTTAGCTCCTTGCCTGTTGCCAATTCCAGTGTTTAGCTCCTTGCCTGTCGCCAATCCCAGTGTTTAGCTCCTTGCCTGTTGCCAATCTCCGTGTTTAGCTCCTTGCCTGTCGCCCATCCCCGTGTTTATCTCCTTGCCTGTCGCCAATCCCCGTGTTTAGCTCCTTGCCTGTCGCCAATCCCAGTGTTTAGCTCCTTGCCTGTCGCCAATCCCAGTGTTTAGCTCCTTGCCTGTCGCCAATCCCCGTGTTTAGCTCCTTGCCTGTTGCCAATCTCTGTGTTTAGCTCCTTGCCTGTCGCCTATCCCCGTGTTTATCTCCTTGCCTGTCGCCAATCCCTGTGTTTAGCTCCTTGCCTGTCGCCAATCCCAGTGTTTAGCTCCTTGCCTGTTGCCAATCTCCGTGTTTAGCTCCTTGCCTGTCGCCTATCCCCGTGTTTATCTCCTTGCCTGTCGCCAATCCCTGTGTTTAGCTCCTTGCCTGTCGCCAATCCCAGTGTTTAGCTCCTTGCCTGTCGCCAATCCCAGTGTTTAGCTCCTTGCCTGTCGCCAATCCCCGTGTTTAGCTCCTTGCCTGTCGCCAATCTCAGTGTTTAGCGCCTTGCCTGTCGCCAATCGCCGTGTTTAGCTCCTTGCCTGTTGCCAATTCCAGTGTTTAGCTCCTTGCCTGTCGCCAATCCCAGTGTTTAGCTCCTTGCCTGTCGCCTATCCCCGTGTTTATCTCCTTGCCTGTCGCCAATCCCAGTGTTTAGCTCCTTGCCTGTCGCCTATCCCCGTGTTTATCTCCTTGCCTGTCGCCAATCCCCGTGTTTAGCTCCTTGCCTGTCGCCAATCCCAGTGTTTAGCTCCTTGCCTGTCGCCAATCCTAGTGTTTAGCTCCTTGCCTGTCGCCAATCCCCTTGTTTAGCTCCTTGCCTGTCGCCAATCCCAGTATTTAGCTCCTTGCCTGTCGCCAATCTCCGTGTTTAGCTCCTTGTCTGTCGCATATCCCCGTGTTTATCTCCTTGCCTGTCGCCAATCCCCGTGTTTAGCTCCTTGCCTGTCGCCAATCCCAGTGTGTAGCTCCTTGCCTGTCGCCAATCTCAGTGTTTAGCGCCTTGCCTGTCGCCAATCGCCGTGTTTAGCTCCTTGCCTGTTGCCAATTCCAGTGTTTAGCTCCTTGCCTGTCGCCAATCCCAGTGTTTAGCTCCTTGCCTGTCGCCAATCTCCGTGTTTAGCACCTTGCCTGTCGCCAATCCCAGTGTTTATCTCCTTGCCTGTCGCCAATCCCGTGTTTAGCTCCTTGCCTGTCGCCAATCCCAGTGTTTAGCTCCTTGCCTGTCGCCAATCTCAGTGTTTAGCGCCTTGCCTGTCGCCAATCCCAGTGTTTAGCTCCTTGCCTGTTGCCAATTCCAGTGTTTAGCTCCTTGCCTGTCGCCAATCCCAGTGTTTAGCTCCTTGCCTGTCGCCAATCTCCGTGTTTAGCTCCTTGCCTGTCGCCAATCCCAGTGTTTAGCTCCTTGCCTGTCGCCAATCCCAGTGTTTAGCTCCTTGCCTGTCGCCAATCCCAGTGTTTAGCTCCTTGCCTGTTGCCAATCCCAGTGTTTAGCTCCTTGCCTGTCGCCAATCCTCCGTGTTTAGCTCCTTGCCTGTCGCCAATCCCAGTGTTTAGCTCCTTGCCTGTCGCCAATCCCAGTGTTTAGCTCCTTGCCTGTCGCCAATCCCAGTGTTTAGCTCCTTGCCTGTCGCCAATCCCAGTGTTTAGCTCCTTGCCTGTCGCCAATCCCCCGTGTTTAATCCTGTTTAGCCTTGCCTGTCGCCAATCCCAGTGTTTAGCTCCTTGCCTGTCGCCAATCTCAGTGTTTAGCTCCTTGCCTGTCGCCAATCCCAGTGTTTAGCTCCTTGCCTGTCGCCAATCCCAGTGTTTAGCTCCTTGCCTGTCGCCAATCCCAGTGTTTAGCTCCTTGCCTGTCGCCAATCCCAGTGTTTAGCTCCTTGCCTGTCGCCAATCCCAGTGTTTAGCTCCTTGCCTGTCGCCAATCCCAGTGTTTAGCTCCTTGCCTGTCGCCAATCCCAGTGTTTAGCTCCTTGCCTGTCGCCAATCCCAGTGTTTAGCTCCTTGCCTGTCGCCAATCCCAGTGTTTAGCTCCTTGCCTGTCGCCAATCCCAGTGTTTAGCTCCTTGCCTGTCACCAATCCCGTGTTTAGCTCCTTGCCTGTCGCCAATCCCAGTGTTTAGCTCCTTGCCTGTCGCGCAATCCCAGTGTTTAGCTCCTTGCCTGTCGCCAATCCCGTGTTTAGCTCCTTGCCTGTCGCCAATCCCAGTGTTTAGCTCCTTGCCTGTCGCCAATCCCAGTGTTTAGCTCCTTGCCTGTCGCCAATCCCAGTGTTTAGCTCCTTGCCTGTCGCCAATCCCAGTGTTTAGCTCCTTGCCTGTCGCCAATCCCAGTGTTTAGCTCCTTGCCTGTCGCCAATCCCAGTGTTTAGCTCCTTGCCTGTCGCCAATCCCAGTGTTTAGCTCCTTGCCTGTCGCCAATCCCAGTGTTTAGCTCCTTGCCTGTCGCCAATCCCAGTGTTTAGCTCCTTGCCTGTCGCCAATCCCAGTGTTTAGCTCCTTGCCTGTCGCCAATCCCAGTGTTTAGCTCCTTGCCTGTCGCCAATCCCAGTGTTTAGCTCCTTGCCTGTCGCCAATCCCAGTGTTTAGCTCCTTGCCTGTTGCCAATCCCAGTGTTTAGCTCCTTGCCTGTCGCCAATCCCAGTGTTTAGCTCCTTGCCTGTTGCCAATCTCCGTGTTTAGCTCCTTGCCTGTCGCCTATCCCCGTGTTTAGCTCCTTGCCTGTCGCCAATCCCGTGTTTAGCTCCTTGCCTGTCGCCAATCCCAGTGTTTAGCTCCTTGCCTGTCGCCAATCTCCAGTGTTTAGCTCCTTGCCTGTCGCCAATCCCAGTGTTTAGCTCCTTGCCTGTTGCCAATCCCAGTGTTTAGCTCCTTGCCTGTCGCCAATCCCAGTGTTTAGCTCCTTGCCTGTCGCCAATCCCAGTGTTTAGCTCCTTGCCTGTCGCCAATCCCCGTGTTTAGCTCCTTGCCTGTCGCCAATCCCCGTGTTTAGCTCCTTGCCTGTCGCCAATCCCGTGTTTAGCTCCTTGCCTGTCGCCAATCCCGTGTTTAGCTCCTTGCCTGTCGCCAATCCCAGTGTTTAGCTCCTTGCCTGTCGCCAATCCCAGTGTTTAGCTCCTTGCCTGTCGCCTATCCCGTGTTTATCTCCTTGCCTGTCGCCAATCCCAGTGTTTAGCTCCTTGCCTGTCGCCAATCCCAGTGTTTAGCTCCTTGCCTGTCGCCAATCCTCCTTGCCTGTGTTTAGCTCCTTGCCTGTCGCCAATCCCAGTGTTTAGCTCCTTGCCTGTCGCCAATCCCAGTGTTTAGCTCCTTGCCTGTCGCCAATCCCCGTGTTTAGCTCCTTGCCTGTCGCCAATCCCAGTGTTTAGCTCCTTGCCTGTCGCCAATCCCAGTGTTTAGCTCCTTGCCTGTCGCCAATCCCGTGTTTAGCTCCTTGCCTGTCGCCAATCCCCGTGTTTATCTCCTTGCCTGTCGCCAATCCCAGTGTTTAGCTCCTTGCCTGTCGCCAATCCCAGTGTTTAGCTCCTTGCCTGTCGCCAATCCCAGTGTTTAGCTCCTTGCCTGTCGCCAATCCCCGTGTTTAGCTCCTTGCCTGTTGCCAATTCCAGTGTTTAGCTCCTTGCCTGTCGCCAATCCCAGTGTTTAGCTCCTTGCCTGTTGCCAATCTCCGTGTTTAGCTCCTTGCCTGTCGCCAATCCCAGTGTTTAGCTCCTTGCCTGTCGCCAATCCCGTGTTTAGCTCCTTGCCTGTCGCCAATCCCACTGTTTAGCTCCTTGCCTGTCGCCAATCCCAGTGTTTAGCTCCTTGCCTGTCGCCAATCCCCGTGTTTAGCTCCTTGCCTGTTGCCAATCCCAGTGTTTAGCTCCTTGCCTGTCGCCAATCCCAGTGTTTAGCTCCTTGCCTGTTGCCAATCTCCAGTGTTTAGCTCCTTGCCTGTCGCCAATCCCTTGTTTAGCTCCTTGCCTGTCGCCAATCCCGTGTTTAGCTCCTTGCCTGTCGCCAATCCCAGTGTTTAGCTCCTTGCCTGTCGCCAATCCCAGTGTTTAGCTCCTTGCCTGTCGCCAATCCCAGTGTTTAGCTCCTTGCCTGTCGCCAATCCCGTGTTTAGCTCCTTGCCTGTCGCCAATCCCAGTGTTTAGCTCCTTGCCTGTCGCCAATCCCAGTGTTTAGCTCCTTGCCTGTCGCCAATCTCCGTGTTTAGCTCCTTGCCTGTCGCCAATCCCAGTGTTTAGCTCCTTGCCTGTCGCCAATCCCAGTGTTTAGCTCCTTGCCTGTCGCCAATCCCAGTGTTTAGCTCCTTGCCTGTCGCCAATCCCAGTGTTTAGCTCCTTGCCTGTCGCCAATCCCGTGTTTAGCTCCTTGCCTGTTGCCAATCCCAGTGTTTAGCTCCTTGCCTGTCGCCAATCCCTTGTTTAGCTCCTTGCCTGTCGCCAATCCCAGTGTTTAGCTCCTTGCCTGTCGCCAATCCCAGTGTTTAGCTCCTTGCCTGTCGCCAATCCCCGTGTTTAGCTCCTTGCCTGTCGCCAATCCCGTGTTTAGCTCCTTGCCTGTCGCCAATCCCAGTGTTTAGCTCCTTGCCTGTCGCCAATCTCAGTGTTTAGCTCCTTGCCTGTCGCCAATCCCAATGTTTAGCTCCTTGCCTGTCGCCAATCCCAGTGTTTAGCTCCTTGCCTGTCGCCAATCCCAGTGTTTAGCTCCTTGCCTGTTGCCAATCCCAGTGTTTAGCTCCTTGCCTGTCGCCAATCCCAGTGTTTAGCTCCTTGCCTGTCGCCAATCCCAGTGTTTAGCTCCTTGCCTGTCGCCAATCCCGTGTTTAGCTCCTTGCCTGTCGCCAATCCCAGTGTTTAGCTCCTTGCCTGTCGCCAATCCCAGTGTTTAGCTCCTTGCCTGTCGCCAATCCCAGTGTTTAGCTCCTTGCCTGTCGCCAATCCCAGTGTTTAGCTCCTTGCCTGTCGCCAATCTCAGTGTTTAGCTCCTTGCCTGTCGCCAATCCCAGTGTTTAGCTCCTTGCCTGTCGCCAATCCCAGTGTTTAGCTCCTTGCCTGTCGCCAATCCCAGTGTTTAGCTCCTTGCCTGTCGCCAATCCCAGTGTTTAGCTCCTTGCCTGTCGCCAATCCCAGTGTTTAGCTCCTTGCCTGTCGCCAATCCCCGTGTTTATCTCCTTGCCTGTCGCCAATCCCGTGTTTAGCTCCTTGCCTGTCGCCAATCCCAGTGTTTAGCTCCTTGCCTGTCGCCAATCTCAGTGTTTAGCTCCTTGCCTGTCGCCAATCCCAGTGTTTAGCTCCTTGCCTGTCGCCAATCCCAGTGTTTAGCTCCTTGCCTGTCGCCAATCCCCTTGTTTAGCTCCTTGCCTGTCGCCAATCCCAGTGTTTAGCTCCTTGCCTGTCGCCAATCTCCGTGTTTAGCTCCTTGCCTGTCGCCAATCCCAGTGTTTATCTCCTTGCCTGTCGCCAATCCCAGTGTTTAGCTCCTTGCCTGTCGCCAATCCCAGTGTTTAGCTCCTTGCCTGTCGCCAATCCCAGTGTTTAGCTCCTTGCCTGTCGCCAATCCCAGTGTTTAGCTCCTTGCCTGTCGCCAATCTCAGTGTTTAGCTCCTTGCCTGTCGCCAATCCCAGTGTTTAGCTCCTTGCCTGTCGCCAATCCCAGTGTTTAGCTCCTTGCCTGTCGCCAATCCCAGTGTTTAGCTCCTTGCCTGTCGCCAATCTCAGTGTTTAGCGCCTTGCCTGTCGCCAATCGCCGTGTTTAGCTCCTTGCCTGTTGCCAATTCCAGTGTTTAGCTCCTTGCCTGTCGCCAATCCCAGTGTTTAGCTCCTTGCCTGTTGCCAATCTCCGTGTTTAGCTCCTTGCCTGTCGCCTATCCCCGTGTTTATCTCCTTGCCTGTCGCCAATCCCCGTGTTTAGCTCCTTGCCTGTCGCCAATCCCAGTGTTTAGCTCCTTGCCTGTCGCCAATCCCAGTGTTTAGCTCCTTGCCTGTCGCCAATCCCCGTGTTTAGCTCCTTGCCTGTTGCCAATCTCCGTGTTTAGCTCCTTGCCTGTCGCCTATCCCCGTGTTTATCTCCTTGCCTGTCGCCAATCCCAGTGTTTAGCTCCTTGCCTGTCGCCAATCCCAGTGTTTAGCTCCTTGCCTGTCGCCAATCCCCGTGTTTAGCTCCTTGCCTGTCGCCAATCTCAGTGTTTAGCGCCTTGCCTGTCGCCAATCGCCGTGTTTAGCTCCTTGCCTGTTGCCAATTCCAGTGTTTAGCTCCTTGCCTGTCGCCAATCCCAGTGTTTAGCTCCTTGCCTGTCGCCTATCCCCGTGTTTATCTCCTTGCCTGTCGCCAATCCCCGTGTTTAGCTCCTTGCCTGTCGCCAATCCCAGTGTTTAGCTCCTTGCCTGTCGCCAATCCTAGTGTTTAGCTCCTTGCCTGTCGCCAATCCCCTTGTTTAGCTCCTTGCCTGTCGCCAATCCCAGTATTTAGCTCCTTGCCTGTCGCCAATCCCCGTGTTTAGCTCCTTGCCTGTCGCCAATCCCAGTGTTTAGCTCCTTGCCTGTCGCCAATCCTAGTGTTTAGCTCCTTGCCTGTCGCCAATCCCCTTGTTTAGCTCCTTGCCTGTCGCATATCCCCGTGTTTATCTCCTTGCCTGTCGCCAATCCCCGTGTTTAGCTCCTTGCCTGTCGCCAATCCCAGTGTTTAGCTCCTTGCCTGTCGCCAATCTCAGTGTTTAGCGCCTTGCCTGTCGCCAATCGCCGTGTTTAGCTCCTTGCCTGTTGCCAATTCCAGTGTTTAGCTCCTTGCCTGTCGCCAATCCCAGTGTTTAGCTCCTTGCCTGTTGCCAATCTCCGTGTTTAGCTCCTTGCCTGTCGCCTATCCCCGTGTTTATCTCCTTGCCTGTCGCCAATCCCCGTGTTTAGCTCCTTGCCTGTCGCCAATCCCAGTGTGTAGCTCCTTGCCTGTCGCCAATCTCAGTGTTTAGCGCCTTGCCTGTCGCCAATCGCCGTGTTTAGCTCCTTGCCTGTTGCCAATTCCAGTGTTTAGCTCCTTGCCTGTCGCCAATCCCAGTGTTTAGCTCCTTGCCTGTTGCCAATCTCCGTGTTTAGCTCCTTGCCTGTCGCCTATCCCAATGTTTATCTCCTTGCCTGTCGCCAATCCCCGTGTTTAGCTCCTTGCCTGTCGCCAATCCCAGTGTTTAGCTCATTGCCTGTCGCCAATCCCAGTGTTTAGCTCCTTGCCTGTCGCCAATCCCAGTGTTTAGCTCCTTGCCTGTCGCCAATCCTAGTGTTTAGCTCCTTGCCTGTCGCCAATCCCCTTGTTTAGCTCCTTGCCTGTCGCCAATCCCAGTATTTAGCTCCTTGCCTGTCGCCAATCTCCGTGTTTAGCACCTTGCCTGTCGCATATCCCCGTGTTTATCTCCTTGCCTGTCGCCAATCCCCGTGTTTAGCTCCTTGCCTGTCGCCAATCCCAGCGTGTAGCTCCTTGCCTGTCGCCAATCTCAGTGTTTAGCGCCTTGCCTGTCGCCAATCGCCGTGTTTAGCTCCTTGCCTGTTGCCAATTCCAGTGTTTAGCTCCTTGCCTGTCGCCAATCCCAGTGTTTAGCTCCTTGCCTGTTGCCAATCTCCGTGTTTAGCTCCTTGCCTGTCGCCAATCCCCGTGTTTAGCTCCTTGCCTGTCGCCAATCCCAGTGTTTAGCTCCTTGCCTGTCGCCAATCCCAGTGTTTAGCTCCTTGCCTGTCGCCAATCCCAGTGTTTAGCTCCTTGCCTGTCGCCAATCCCAGTGTTTAGCTCCTTGCCTGTCGCCAATCCCAGTGTTTAGCTCCTTGCCTGTCGCCAATCCCCGTGTTTAGCTCCTTGCCTGTTGCCAATCTCCGTGTTTAGCTCCTTGCCTGTTGCCAATCCCAGTGTTTAGCTCCTTGCCTGTTGCCAATCTCCGTGTTTAGCTCCTTGCCTGTCGCCTATCCCCGTGTTTATCTCCTTGTCTGTCGCCAATCCCTGTGTTTAGCTCCTTGCCTTTCGCCAATCTCAGTGTTTAGCTCCTTGCCTGTCGCCAATCCCAATGTTTAGCTCCTTGCCTGTCGCCAATCCCAGTGTTTAGCTTCTTGCCTGTCGCCAATCCCAGTGTTTAGCTCCTTGCCTGTGGCCAATCTCAGTGTTTAGCTCCTTGCCTGTCGCCAATCCCAGTGTTTAGCTCCTTGCCTGTCGCCAATCTCAGTGTTTAGCTCCTTGCCTGTCGCCAATCCCAGTGTTTAGCTCCTTGCCTGTCGCCAATCCCCTTGTTTAGAACCTTGCCTGTCGCCAATCCCAGTGTTTAGCTCCTTGCCTGTCGCCAATCCCCTTGTTTAGCTCCTTGCCTGTCGCCAATCCCAGTATTTAGCTCTTTGCCGGTCGCCAATCTCCGTGTTTAGCTCCTTGCCTGTCGCATATCCCCGTGTTTATCTCCTTGCCTGTCGCCAATCCCTGTGTTTAGCTCCTTGCCTGTCGCCAATCCCAGTGTTTAGCTCCTTGCCTGTCGCCAATCCCAGTGTTTAGCTCCTTGCCTGTCGCCAATCTCAGTGTTTAGCTCCTTGCCTGTCGCCAATCCCAGTGTTTAGCTCCTTGCCTGTCGCCAATCCCAGTGTTTAGCTCCTTGCCTCTCGCCAATCCCAGTGTTTAGCTCCTTGCCTGTCGCCAATCTCAGTGTTTAGCGCCTTGCCTGTCGCCAATCGCCGTGTTTAGCTCCTTGCCTGTTGCCAATTCCAGTGTTTAGCTCCTTGCCTGTCGCCAATCCCAGTGTTTAGCTCCTTGCCTGTTGCCAATCTCCGTGTTTAGCTCCTTGCCTGTCGCCTATCCCCGTGTTTATCTCCTTGCCTGTCGCCAATCCCCGTGTTTAGCTCCTTGCCTGTCGCCAATCCCAGTGTTTAGCTCCTTGCCTGTCGCCAATCCCAGTGTTTAGCTCCTTGCCTGTCGCCAATCCCGTGTTTAGCTCCTTGCCTGTTGCCAATCTCCGTGTTTAGCTCCTTGCCTGTCGCCTATCCCCGTGTTTATCTCCTTGCCTGTCGCCAATCCCAGTGTTTAGCTCCTTGCCTGTCGCCAATCCCAGTGTTTAGCTCCTTGCCTGTCGCCAATCCCGTGTTTAGCTCCTTGCCTGTCGCCAATCTCAGTGTTTAGCGCCTTGCCTGTCGCCAATCGCCGTGTTTAGCTCCTTGCCTGTTGCCAATTCCAGTGTTTAGCTCCTTGCCTGTCGCCAATCCCAGTGTTTAGCTCCTTGCCTGTCGCCTATCCCCGTGTTTATCTCCTTGCCTGTCGCCAATCCCCGTGTTTAGCTCCTTGCCTGTCGCCAATCCCAGTGTTTAGCTCCTTGCCTGTCGCCAATCCTAGTGTTTAGCTCCTTGCCTGTCGCCAATCCCCTTGTTTAGCTCCTTGCCTGTCGCCAATCCCAGTATTTAGCTCCTTGCCTGTCGCCAATCCCCGTGTTTAGCTCCTTGCCTGTCGCCAATCCCAGTGTTTAGCTCCTTGCCTGTCGCCAATCCTAGTGTTTAGCTCCTTGCCTGTCGCCAATCCCCTTGTTTAGCTCCTTGCCTGTCGCATATCCCCGTGTTTATCTCCTTGCCTGTCGCCAATCCCCGTGTTTAGCTCCTTGCCTGTCGCCAATCCCAGTGTGTAGCTCCTTGCCTGTCGCCAATCTCAGTGTTTAGCGCCTTGCCTGTCGCCAATCGCCGTGTTTAGCTCCTTGCCTGTTGCCAATTCCAGTGTTTAGCTCCGTGCCTGTCGCCAATCCCAGTGTTTAGCTCCTTGCCTGTTGCCAATCTCCGTGTTTAGCTCCTTGCCTGTCGCCTATCCCCGTGTTTATCTCCTTGCCTGTCGCCAATCCCCGTGTTTAGCTCCTTGCCTGTCGCCAATCCCAGTGTTTAGCTCCTTGCCTGTCGCCAATCCCAGTGTTTAGCTCCTTGCCTGTCGCCAATCCCAGTGTTTAGCTCCTTGCCTGTTGCCAATCTCCGTGTTTAGCTCCTTGCCTGTCGCCTATCCCCGTGTTTAGCTCCTTGCCTGTCGCCAATCCCTGTGTTTAGCTCCTTGCCTGTCGCCAATCCCAGTGTTTAGCTCCTTGCCTGTCGCCAATCCCAGTGTTTAGCTCCTTGCCTGTCGCCAATCCCAGTGTTTAGCTCCTTGCCTTTCGCCAATCTCAGTGTTTAGCTCCTTGCCTGTTGCCAATTCCAGTGTTTAGCTCCTTGACTGTCACCAATCCCAGTGTTTAGCTCATTGCCTGTCGACAATCCCCTTGTTTAGCTCCTTGCCTGTCACCAATCCCAGTGTTTAGTTCCTTGCCTGTTGCCAATCTCCGTGTTTAGGTCCTTGCCTGTCGCCAATCCCAGTGTTTAGCTCCTTGCCTGTCGCCAATCCCGTGTTTAGCTCCTTGCCTGTCGCCAATCCCCGTGTTTAGCTCCTTGCCTGTTGCCAATCCCAGTGTTTAGCTCCTTGCCTGTCGCCAATCCCAGTGTTTAGCTCCTTGCCTGTCGCCAATCCCAGTGTTTAGCTCCTTGCCTGTCGCCAATCCCCGTGTTTAGCTCCTTGCCTGTTGCCAATTCCAGTGTTTAGCTCCTTGACTGTCACCAATCCCAGTGTTTAGCTCATTGCCTGTCGACAATCCCCTTGTTTAGCTCCTTGCCTGTCACCAATCCCAGTGTTTAGCTCCTTGCCTGTTGCCAATCTCCGTGTTTAGGTCCTTGCCTGTCACCTATCCCCGTGTTTATCTCCTTGTCTGTCGCCAATCCCTGTGTTTAGCTCCTTGTCTTTCGCCAATCTCAGTGTTTAGCTCCTTGCCTGTCGCCAATCCCAATGTTTAGCTCCTTGCCTGTCGCCAATCCCAGTGTTTAGCTCCTTGCCTGTCGCCAATCTCAGTGTTTAGCTCCTTGCCTGTCGCTAATCCCCGTGTTTAGCTCCTTGCCTGTCACCAATCCCCGTGTTTAGCTCCTTGCCTGTCGCCAATCCCAGTGTTTAGCTCCATGCCTGTCACCAATCCCAGTGTTTATGTCCTTGCCTGTCACCAATCTCAGTTTTTAGCTCCTTGCCTGTCGCCAATCCCAGTGTTTAGCTCCTTGCCTGTCGCCAATCCCAGTGTTTAGCTCCTTGCCTGTCGCCAATCCCAGTGTTTAGCTCCTTGCCTTTCGCCAATCTCAGTGTTTAGCTCCTTGCCTGTCACCAATCCCAGTGTTTAGCTCCTTGCCTGTCGCCAATCCCATTGATTTACTATTTTACAATAATTTACAGTAGTATAATTCGTGAAAAGGAACATTTTAAATTGCTCACAAAAAAATCCTGGTTATTTTACGGCGGAGGCAGAAATTAAATAATTAAAGCATGATGCAAAAAGGAAAAAACAGATCCCAGTGTTTAGCTCCTTGCCTTTCGCCAATCTCAGTGTTTACCTCCTTGCCTGTCGCCAATCCCAGTGTTTAGCTCCTTGCCTTTCGCCAATCTCAGTGTTTAGCTCCTTGCCTGTCGCCAATCCCCGTGTTTAGCTCTTGCCTGTCGCCAATCCCTGTGTTTAGCTCCTTGCCTGTCGCCAATCCCAGTGTTTAGCGCCTTGCCTGTCGCCAATCCCAGTGTTTAGCTCCTTGCCTGTCGCCAATCTCAGTGTTTAGCTCCTTGCCTGTCGCCAATCCCAGTGTTTAGCTCCTTGCCTGTCGCCAATCTCAGTGTTTAGCGCCTTGCCTGTCGCCAATCCCGTGTTTAGCTCCTTGCCTGTCGCCTATCCCAGTGTTTATCTCCTTGCCTGTCGCCAATCCCCGTGTTTAGCTCCTTGCCTGTCGCCAATCCCAGTGTTTAGCTCCTTGCCTGTCGCCAATCCCAGTGTTTAGCTCCTTGCCTGTCGCCAATCCCCGTGTTTAGCTCCTTGCCTGTTGCCAATCTCCGTGTTTAGCTCCTTGCCTGTCGCCTATCCCCGTGTTTATCTCCTTGCCTGTCGCCAATCCCAGTGTTTAGCTCCTTGCCTGTCGCCAATCCCAGTGTTTAGCTCCTTGCCTGTCGCCAATCCCCGTGTTTAGCTCCTTGCCTGTCGCCAATCTCAGTGTTTAGCTCCTTGCCTGTCGCCAATCCCCGTGTTTAGCTCCTTGCCTGTCGCCAATCCCAGTGTTTAGCTCCTTGCCTGTCGCCAATCCCAGTGTTTAGCTCCTTGCCTGTCGCCTATCCCCGTGTTTATCTCCTTGCCTGTCGCCAATCCCCGTGTTTATCTCCTTGCCTGTCGCCAATCCCAGTGTTTAGCTCCTTGCCTGTCGCCAATCCTAGTGTTTAGCTCCTTGCCTGTCGCCAATCCCCGTGTTTAGCTCCTTGCCTGTCGCCAATCTCAGTGTTTAGCGCCTTGCCTGTCGCCAATCGCCGTGTTTAGCTCCTTGCCTGTTGCCAATTCCAGTGTTTAGCTCCTTGCCTGTCGCCAATCCCAGTGTTTAGCTCCTTGCCTGTCGCCTATCCCCGTGTTTATCTCCTTGCCTGTCGCCAATCCCCGTGTTTAGCTCCTTGCCTGTCGCCAATCCCAGTGTTTAGCTCCTTGCCTGTCGCCAATCCTAGTGTTTAGCTCCTTGCCTGTCGCCAATCCCAGTGTTTAGCTCCTTGCCTGTCGCCAATCCTAGTGTTTAGCTCCTTGCCTGTCGCCAATCCCAGTGTTTAGCTCCTTGCCTGTTGCCAATCTCCGTGTTTAGCTCCTTGCCTGTCGCCTATCCCGTGTTTATCTCCTTGCCTGTCGCCAATCCCCGTGTTTAGCTCCTTGCCTGTCGCCAATCCCAGTGTTTAGCTCCTTGCCTGTCGCCAATCCCAGTGTTTAGCTCCGTGCCTGTCGCCAATCCCAGTGTTTAGCTCCTTGCCTGTTGCCAATCTCCGTGTTTAGCTCCTTGCCTGTCGCCTATCCCCGTGTTTATCTCCTTGCCTGTCGCCAATCCCCGTGTTTAGCTCCTTGCCTGTCGCCAATCCCAGTGTTTAGCTCCTTGCCTGTCGCCAATCCCAGTGTTTAGCTCCTTGCCTGTCGCCAATCCCCGTGTTTAGCTCCTTGCCTGTTGCCAATCTCTGTGTTTAGCTCCTTGCCTGTCGCCTATCCCCGTGTTTAGCTCCTTGCCTGTCGCCAATCCCTGTGTTTAGCTCCTTGCCTGTCGCCAATCCCAGTGTTTAGCTCCTTGCCTGTCGCCAATCCCAGTGTTTAGCTCCTTGCCTGTCGCCAATCCCAGTGTTTAGCTCCTTGCCTTTCGCCAATCTCAGTGTTTAGCTCCTTGCCTGTTGCCAATTCCAGTGTTTAGCTCCTTGACTGTCACCAATCCCAGTGTTTAGCTCATTGCCTGTCGACAATCCCCTTGTTTAGCTCCTTGCCTGTCACCAATCCCAGTGTTTAGTTCCTTGCCTGTTGCCAATCTCCGTGTTTAGGTCCTTGCCTGTCGCCAATCCCAGTGTTTAGCTCCTTGCCTGTCGCCAATCCCCGTGTTTAGCTCCTTGCCTGTCGCCAATCCCCGTGTTTAGCTCCTTGCCTGTTGCCAATCCCAGTGTTTAGCTCCTTGCCAGTCGCCAATCCCAGTGTTTAGCTCCTTGCCTGTCGCCAATCCCCGTGTTTAGCTCCTTGCCTGTCGCCAATCCCCGTGTTTAGCTCCTTGCCTGTTGCCAATTCCAGTGTTTAGCTCCTTGACTGTCACCAATCCCAGTGTTTAGCTCATTGCCTGTCGACAATCCCCTTGTTTAGCTCCTTGCCTGTCACCAATCCCAGTGTTTAGCTCCTTGCCTGTTGCCAATCTCCGTGTTTAGGTCCTTGCCTGTCACCTATCCCCGTGTTTATCTCCTTGTCTGTCGCCAATCCCTGTGTTTAGCTCCTTGTCTTTCGCCAATCTCAGTGTTTAGCTCCTTGCCTGTCGCCAATCCCAATGTTTAGCTCCTTGCCTGTCGCCAATCCCAGTGTTTAGCTCCTTGCCTGTCGCCAATCTCAGTGTTTAGCTCCTTGCCTGTCGCTAATCCCCAGTGTTTAGCTCCTTGCCTGTCACCAATCCCCGTGTTTAGCTCCTTGCCTGTCGCCAATCCCAGTGTTTAGCTCCATGCCTGTCACCAATCCCAGTGTTTATGTCCTTGCCTGTCACCAATCTCAGTTTTTAGCTCCTTGCCTGTCGCCAATCCCAGTGTTTAGCTCCTTGCCTGTCGCCAATCCCAGTGTTTAGCTCCTTGCCTGTCGCCAATCCCAGTGTTTAGCTCCTTGCCTTTCGCCAATCTCAGTGTTTAGCTCCTTGCCTGTCACCAATCCCAGTGTTTAGCTCCTTGCCTGTCGCCAATCCCATTGATTTACTATTTTACAATAATTTACAGTAGTATAATTCGTGAAAAGGAACATTTTAAATTGCTCACAAAAAAATCCTGGTTATTTTACGGCGGAGGCAAAAATTAAATAATTAAAGCATGATGCAAAAAAGAAAAAACAGATCCCAGTGTTTAGCTCCTTGCCTTTCGCCAATCTCAGTGTTTACCTCCTTGCCTGTCGCCAATCCCAGTGTTTAGCTCCTTGCCTTTCGCCAATCTCAGTGTTTAGCTCCTTGCCTATCGCCAATCCCCGTGTTTAGCTCTTTGCCTGTCGCCAATCCCTGTGTTTAGCTCCTTGCCTGTCGCCAATCCCAGTGTTTAGCGCCTTGCCTGTCGCCAATCCCAGTGTTTAGCTCCTTGCCTGTCGCCAATCTCAGTGTTTAGCGCCTTGCCTGTCGCCAATCCCAGTGTTTAGCTCCTTGCCTGTCGCCAATCTCAGTGTTTAGCGCCTTGCCTGTCGCCAATCGCCGTGTTTAGCTCCTTGCCTGTCGCCTATCCCCGTGTTTATCTCCTTGCCTGTCGCCAATCCCCGTGTTTAGCTCCTTGCCTGTCGCCAATCCCAGTGTTTAGCTCCTTGCCTGTCGCCAATCCCAGTGTTTAGCTCCTTGCCTGTCGCCAATCCCGTGTTTAGCTCCTTGCCTGTTGCCAATCTCCGTGTTTAGCTCCTTGCCTGTCGCCTATCCCAGTGTTTATCTCCTTGCCTGTCGCCAATCCCAGTGTTTAGCTCCTTGCCTGTCGCCAATCCCAGTGTTTAGCTCCTTGCCTGTCGCCAATCCCGTGTTTAGCTCCTTGCCTGTCGCCAATCTCAGTGTTTAGCGCCTTGCCTGTCGCCAATCGCCGTGTTTAGCTCCTTGCCTGTTGCCAATTCCAGTGTTTAGCTCCTTGCCTGTCGCCAATCCCAGTGTTTAGCTCCTTGCCTGTCGCCTATCCCCGTGTTTATCTCCTTGCCTGTCGCCAATCCCCGTGTTTAGCTCCTTGCCTGTCGCCAATCCCAGTGTTTAGCTCCTTGCCTGTCGCCAATCCTAGTGTTTAGCTCCTTGCCTGTCGCCAATCCCAGTGTTTAGCTCCTTGCCTGTCGCCAATCCTAGTGTTTAGCTCCTTGCCTGTCGCCAATCCCAGTGTTTAGCTCCTTGCCTGTTGCCAATCTCCGTGTTTAGCTCCTTGCCTGTCGCCTATCCCCGTGTTTATCTCCTTGCCTGTCGCCAATCCCCGTGTTTAGCTCCTTGCCTGTCGCCAATCCCAGTGTTTAGCTCCTTGCCTGTCGCCAATCCCAGTGTTTAGCTCCTTGCCTGTCGCCAATCCCCGTGTTTAGCTCCTTGCCTGTTGCCAATCTCCGTGTTTAGCTCCTTGCCTGTCGCCTATCCCCGTGTTTATCTCCTTGCCTGTCGCCAATCCCTGTGTTTAGCTCCTTGCCTGTCGCCAATCCCAGTGTTTAGCTCCTTGCCTGTCGCCAATCCCAGTGTTTAGCTCCTTGCCTGTCGCCAATCCCAGTGTTTAGCTCCTTGCCTTTCGCCAATCTCAGTGTTTAGCTCCTTGCCTGTTGCCAATTCCAGTGTTTAGCTCCTTGACTGTCACCAATCCCAGTGTTTAGCTCATTGTCTGTCGACAATCCCCTTGTTTAGCTCCTTGCCTGTCACCAATCCCAGTGTTTAGTTCCTTGCCTGTTGCCAATCTCCGTGTTTAGGTCCTTGCCTGTCGCCAATCCCAGTGTTTAGCTCCTTGCCTGTCGCCAATCCCCGTGTTTAGCTCCTTGCCTGTCGCCAATCCCCGTGTTTAGCTCCTTGCCTGTCGCCAATCCCCGTGTTTAGCTCCTTGCCTGTCGCCAATCTCAGTGTTTAGCGCCTTGCCTGTCGCCAATCCCAGTGTTTAGCTCCTTGCCTGTCGCCAATCTCAGTGTTTAGCGCCTTGCCTGTCGCCAATCGCCGTGTTTAGCTCCTTGCCTGTCGCCTATCCCCGTGTTTATCTCCTTGCCTGTCGCCAATCCCCGTGTTTAGCTCCTTGCCTGTCGCCAATCCCAGTGTTTAGCTCCTTGCCTGTCGCCAATCCCAGTGTTTAGCTCCTTGCCTGTCGCCAATCCCCGTGTTTAGCTCCTTGCCTGTTGCCAATCTCCGTGTTTAGCTCCTTGCCTGTCGCCTATCCCCGTGTTTATCTCCTTGCCTGTCGCCAATCCCAGTGTTTAGCTCCTTGCCTGTCGCCAATCCCAGTGTTTAGCTCCTTGCCTGTCGCCAATCCCAGTGTTTAGCTCCTTGCCTGTCGCCAATCTCAGTGTTTAGCGCCTTGCCTGTCGCCAATCGCCGTGTTTAGCTCCTTGCCTGTTGCCAATTCCAGTGTTTAGCTCCTTGCCTGTCGCCAATCCCAGTGTTTAGCTCCTTGCCTGTCGCCTATCCCCGTGTTTATCTCCTTGCCTGTCGCCAATCCCCGTGTTTAGCTCCTTGCCTGTCGCCAATCCCAGTGTTTAGCTCCTTGCCTGTCGCCAATCCTAGTGTTTAGCTCCTTGCCTGTCGCCAATCCCAGTGTTTAGCTCCTTGCCTGTCGCCAATCCTAGTGTTTAGCTCCTTGCCTGTCGCCAATCCCAGTGTTTAGCTCCTTGCCTGTTGCCAATCTCCGTGTTTAGCTCCTTGCCTGTCGCCTATCCCCGTGTTTATCTCCTTGCCTGTCGCCAATCCCCGTGTTTAGCTCCTTGCCTGTCGCCAATCCCAGTGTTTAGCTCCTTGCCTGTCGCCAATCCCAGTGTTTAGCTCCTTGCCTGTCGCCAATCCCGTGTTTAGCTCCTTGCCTGTTGCCAATCTCCGTGTTTAGCTCCTTGCCTGTCGCCTATCCCCGTGTTTATCTCCTTGCCTGTCGCCAATCCCTGTGTTTAGCTCCTTGCCTGTCGCCAATCCCAGTGTTTAGCTCCTTGCCTGTCGCCAATCCCAGTGTTTAGCTCCTTGCCTGTCGCCAATCCCAGTGTTTAGCTCCTTGCCTTTCGCCAATCTCAGTGTTTAGCTCCTTGCCTGTTGCCAATTCCAGTGTTTAGCTCCTTGACTGTCACCAATCCCAGTGTTTAGCTCATTGTCTGTCGACAATCCCCTTGTTTAGCTCCTTGCCTGTCACCAATCCCAGTGTTTAGTTCCTTGCCTGTTGCCAATCTCCGTGTTTAGGTCCTTGCCTGTCGCCAATCCCAGTGTTTAGCTCCTTGCCTGTCGCCAATCCCAGTGTTTAGCTCCTTGCCTGTCGCCAATCCCAGTGTTTAGCTCCTTGCCTGTCGCCAATCCCAGTGTTTAGCTCCTTGCCAGTCGCCAATCCCAGTGTTTAGCTCCTTGCCTGTCGCCAATCCCCGTGTTTAGCTCCTTGCCTGTCGCCAATCCCCGTGTTTAGCTCCTTGCCTGTTGCCAATTCCAGTGTTTAGCTCCTTGACTGTCACCAATCCCAGTGTTTAGCTCATTGCCTGTCGACAATCCCCTTGTTTAGCTCCTTGCCTGTCACCAATCCCAGTGTTTAGCTCCTTGCCTGTTGCCAATCTCCGTGTTTAGGTCCTTGCCTGTCACCTATCCCCGTGTTTATCTCCTTGTCTGTCGCCAATCCCTGTGTTTAGCTCCTTGTCTTTCGCCAATCTCAGTGTTTAGCTCCTTGCCTGTCGCCAATCCCAATGTTTAGCTCCTTGCCTGTCGCCAATCCCAGTGTTTAGCTCCTTGCCTGTCGCCAATCTCAGTGTTTAGCTCCTTGCCTGTCGCTAATCCCGTGTTTAGCTCCTTGCCTGTCACCAATCCCCGTGTTTAGCTCCTTGCCTGTCGCCAATCCCAGTGTTTAGCTCCATGCCTGTCACCAATCCCAGTGTTTATGTCCTTGCCTGTCACCAATCTCAGTTTTTAGCTCCTTGCCTGTCGCCAATCCCAGTGTTTAGCTCCTTGCCTGTCGCCAATCCCAGTGTTTAGCTCCTTGCCTGTCGCCAATCCCAGTGTTTAGCTACTTGCCTTTCGCCAATCTCAGTGTTTAGCTCCTTGCCTGTCGCCAATCCCAGTGTTTAGCTCCTTGCCTGTCGCCAATCCCATTGATTTACTATTTTACAATAATTTACAGTAGTATAATTCGTGAAAAGGAACATTTTAAATTGCTCACAAAAAAATCCTGGTTATTTTACGGCGGAGGCAGAAATTAAATAATTAAAGCATGATGCAAAAAATAAAAAACAGATCCCAGTGTTTAGCTCCTTGCCTTTCGCCAATCTCAGTGTTTACCTCCTTGCCTGTCGCCAATCCCAGTGTTTAGCTCCTTGCCTTTCGCCAATCTCAGTGTTTAGCTCCTTGCCTGTCGCCAATCCCCGTGTTTAGCTCTTTGCCTGTCGCCAATCCCTGTGTTTAGCTCCTTGCCTGTCGCCAATCCCAGTGTTTAGCTCCTTGCCTGTCGCCAGTCCCAGTGTTTAGCTCCTTGCCTGTCGCCAATCCCAGTGTTTAGCTCCTTGCCTGTCGCCAATATCAGTGTTTAGCTCCTTGCCTGTCGCCAATCCCAGTGTTTAGCTCCTTGCCTGTCGCCAATCCCCTTGTTTAGAACCTTGCCTGTCGCCAATCCCAGTGTTTAGCTCCTTGCCTGTCGCCAATCCCCTTGTTTAGCTCCTTGCCTGTCGCCAATCCCAGTGTTTAGCTCCTTGCCTGTCGCCAATCCCCTTGTTTCGCTCCTTGCCTGTCGCCAATCCCAGTATTTAGCTCCTTGCATGTCGCCAATCTCCGTGTTTAGCTCCTTGCCTGTCGCATATCCCCGTGTTTATCTCCTTGCCTGTCGCCAATCCCCGTGTTTAGCTCCTTGCCTGTCGCCAATCCCCGTGTTTAGCTCCTTGCCTGTCGACAATCCCCTTGTTTAGCTCCTTGCCTGTCACCAATCCCAGTGTTTAGCTCCTTGCCTGTTGCCAATCTCCGTGTTTAGGTCCTTGCCTGTCACCTATCCCCGTGTTTATCTCCTTGTCTGTCGCCAATCCCTGTGTTTAGCTCCTTGTCTTTCGCCAATCTCAGTGTTTAGCTCCTTGCCTGTCGCCAATCCCAATGTTTAGCTCCTTGCCTGTCGCCAATCCCAGTGTTTAGCTCCTTGCCTGTCGCCAATCTCAGTGTTTAGCTCCTTGCCTGTCGCCAATCCCCGTGTTTAGCTCCTTGCCTGTCACCAATCCCCGTGTTTAGCTCCTTGCCTGTCGCCAATCCCAGTGTTTAGCTCCATGCCTGTCACCAATCCCAGTGTTTATGTCCTTGCCTGTCACCAATCTCAGTTTTTAGCTCCTTGCCTGTCGCCAATCCCAGTGTTTAGCTCCTTGCCTGTCGCCAATCCCAGTGTTTAGCTCCTTGCCTGTCGCCAATCCCAGTGTTTAGCTCCTTGCCTTTCGCCAATCTCAGTGTTTAGCTCCTTGCCTGTCGCCAATCCCAGTGTTTAGCTCCTTGCCTGTCGCCAATCCCATTGATTTACTATTTTACAATAATTTACAGTAGTATAATTCGTGAAAAGGAACATTTTAAATTGCTCACAAAAAAATCCTGGTTATTTTACGGCGGAGGCAGAAATTAAATAATTAAAGCATGATGCAAAAAGGAAAAAACAGATCCCAGTGTTTAGCTCCTTGCCTTTCGCCAATCTCAGTGTTTAGCTCCTTGCCTGTCGCCAATCCCCGTGTTTAGCTCTTTGCCTGTCGCCAATCCCTGTGTTTAGCTCCTTGCCTGTCGCCAATCCCAGTGTTTAGCTCCTTGCCTGTCGCCAGTCCCAGTGTTTAGCTCCTTGCCTGTCGCCAATCCCAGTGTTTAGCTCCTTGCCTGTCGCCAATATCAGTGTTTAGCTCCTTGCCTGTCGCCAATCCCAGTGTTTAGCTCCTTGCCTTTCGCCAATCTCAGTGTTTAGCTCCTTGCCTGTCGCCAATCCCCGTGTTTAGCTCTTTGCCTGTCGCCAATCCCTGTGTTTAGCTCCTTGCCTGTCGCCAATCCCAGTGTTTAGCTCCTTGCCTGTCGCCAGTCCCAGTGTTTAGCTCCTTGCCTGTCGCCAATCCCAGTGTTTAGCTCCTTGCCTGTCGCCAATATCAGTGTTTAGCTCCTTGCCTGTCGCCAATCCCAGTGTTTAGCTCCTTGCCTGTCGCCAATCCCCTTGTTTAGAACCTTGCCTGTCGCCAATCCCAGTGTTTAGCTCCTTGCCTGTCGCCAATCCCCTTGTTTAGCTCCTTGCCTGTCGCCAATCCCAGTGTTTAGCTCCTTGCCTGTCGCCAATCCCCTTGTTTAGCTCCTTGCCTGTCGCCAATCCCAGTATTTAGCTCCTTGCATGTCGCCAATCTCCGTGTTTAGCTCCTTGCCTGTCGCATATCCCCGTGTTTATCTCCTTGCCTGTCGCCAATCCCCGTGTTTAGCTCCTTGCCTGTCGCCAATCCCCGTGTTTAGCTCCTTGCCTGTCGACAATCCCCTTGTTTAGCTCCTTGCCTGTCACCAATCCCAGTGTTTAGCTCCTTGCCTGTTGCCAATCTCCGTGTTTAGGTCCTTGCCTGTCACCTATCCCCGTGTTTATCTCCTTGTCTGTCGCCAATCCCTGTGTTTAGCTCCTTGTCTTTCGCCAATCTCAGTGTTTAGCTCCTTGCCTGTCGCCAATCCCAATGTTTAGCTCCTTGCCTGTCGCCAATCCCAGTGTTTAGCTCCTTGCCTGTCGCCAATCTCAGTGTTTAGCTCCTTGCCTGTCGCCAATCCCCGTGTTTAGCTCCTTGCCTGTCACCAATCCCCGTGTTTAGCTCCTTGCCTGTCGCCAATCCCAGTGTTTAGCTCCATGTCTGTCACCAATCCCAGTGTTTATGTCCTTGCCTGTCACCAATCTCAGTTTTTAGCTCCTTGCCTGTCGCCAATCCCAGTGTTTAGCTCCTTGCCTGTCGCCAATCCCAGTGTTTAGCTCCTTGCCTGTCGCCAATCCCAGTGTTTAGCTCCTTTCCTTTCGCCAATCTCAGTGTTTAGCTCCTTGCCTGTCGCCAATCCCAGTGTTTAGCTCCTTGCCTGTCGCCAATCCCAGTGTTTAGCTCCTTGCCTGTCGCCAATCCCAGTGTTTAGCTCCTTGCCTGTCGCCAATCCCAGTGTTTAGCTCCTTGCCTGTCGCCAATCCCCGTGTTTAGCTCTTTGCCTGTTGCCAATCCCTGTGTTTAGCTCCTTGCCTGTCGCCAATCCCAGTGTTTAGCTCCTTGCCTGTCGCCAGTCCCAGTGTTTAGCTCCTTGCCTGTCGCCAATCCCAGTGTTTAGCTCCTTGCCTGTCGCCAATATCAGTGTTTAGCTCCTTGCCTGTCGCCAATCCCAGTGTTTAGCTCCTTGCCTGTCGCCAATCCCCTTGTTTAGAACCTTGCCTGTCGCCAATCCCAGTGTTTAGCTCCTTGCCTGTCGCCAATCCCCTTGTTTAGCTCCTTGCCTGTCGCCAATCCCAGTGTTTAGCTCCTTGCCTGTCGCCAATCCCCTTGTTTAGCTCCTTGCCTGTCACCAATCCCAGTATTTAGCTCCTTGCATGTCGCCAATCTCCGTGTTTAGCTCCTTGCCTGTCGCATATCCCCGTGTTTATCTCCTTGCCTGTCGCCAATCCCCGTGTTTAGCTCCTTGCCTGTCGCCAATCCCCGTATTTAGCTCCTTGCCTGTCGCCAATCCCAGTGTTTAGCTCCTTACCTGTCGCCAATCCCAGTGTTTAGCTCCTTGCCTGTCGCCAATCCTAGTGTTTAGCTCCTTGCCTGTCGCCAATCTCAGTGTTTAGCTCCTTGCCTGTCGCCAATCCCAGTGTTTAGCTCCTTGCCTGTCGCCAATCCCAGTGTTTAGCTCCTTGCCTGTCGCCAATCTCCGTGTTTAGCTCCTTGCCTGTCGCCTATCCCCGTGTTTATCTCCTTGCCTGTCGCCAATCCCCGTGTTTAGCTCCTTGCGTGTCGACCAAATCCTAGTGTTTAGCTCCTTGCCTGTCGCCAATCCCCGTGTTTAGCTCCTTGCCTGTCGCCAATCCCCGTGTTTAGCTCCTTGCCTGTTGCCAATTCCAGTGTTTAGCTCCTTGACTGTCACCAATCCCAGTGTTTAGCTCATTGCCTGTCGACAATCCCTGTGTTTAGCTCCTTGCCTGTCACCAATCCCAGTGTTTAGCTCCTTGCCTGTTGCCAATCTCCGTGTTTAGGTCCTTGCCTGTCGCATATCCCCGTGTTTATCTCCTTGTCTGTCGCCAATCCCTGTGTTTAGCTCCTTGCCTTTCGCCAATCTCAGTGTTTAGCTCCTTGCCTGTCGCCAATCCCCGTGTTTAGCGCCTTACCTGTCGCCAATCCCAGTGTTTAGCTCCTTGCCTGTCGCCAATCCCAGTGTTTATCTCCTTGCCTGTCGCCAATCCCCGTGTTTATCTCCTTGCCTGTCGCCAATCCCAGTGTTTAGCTCCTTGCCTGTCGCCAATCCCAGTGTTTAGCTCCTTGCCTGTCGCCAATCCCCGTGTTTAGCTCCTTGCCTGTTGCCAATTCCAGTGTTTAGCTCCTTGCCTGTCGCCAATCCCAGTGTTTAGCTCCTTGCCTGTCGCCAATCCCAGTGTTTAGCTCTTTGCCTCTCGCCAATCTCAGTGTTTAGCTCCTTGCCTGTCGCCAATCCCAGTGTTTATCTCCTTGCCTGTCGCCAATCCCCGTGTTTAGCTCCTTGCCTGTCGCCAATCCCCGTGTTTAGCTCCTTGCCTGTCGCCAATCCCCGTGTTTAGCTCCTTGCCTGTCGCCAATCCCCGTGTTTAGCTCCTTACCTGTCGCCAATCCCAGTGTTTAGCTCCTTGCCTGTCGCCAATCCCAGTGTTTAGCTCCTTGCCTGTCGCCAATCCCAGTGTTTAGCTCCTTGCCTGTCGCCAGTCTCAGTGTTTAGCTCCTTGCCTGTCGCCAATCCCAGTGTTTAGCTCCTTGCCTGTCGCCAATCTCAGTGTTTAGCTCCTTGCCTGTCGCCTATCCCCGTGTTTATCTCCTTGCCTGTCGCCAATCCCCGTGTTTAGCTCCTTGCCTGTTGCCAATCTCCGTGTTTAGCTCCTTGCCTGTCGCCTATCCCCGTGTTTATCTCCTTGCCTGTCGCCAATCCCCGTGTTTAGCTCCTTGCCTGTCGCCAATCCCAGTGTTTAGCTCCTTGCCTGTCACCAATCTCAGTGTTTAGCTCCTTGCCTGTCGCCAATCCCCGTGTTTAGCTCCTTGCCTGTCGCCAATCCCAGTGTTTAGCTCCTTGCCTTTCGCCAATCTCAGTGTTTAGCTCCTTGCCTGTCGCCAATCCCAGTGTTTAGCTCCTTGCCTGTCGCCAATCCCTGTGTTTAGCACCTTGCCTGTCGCCAATCCCAGCGTTTAGCTCCTTGCCTGTCGCCAGTCCCAGTGTTTAGCTCCTTGCCTGTCGCCAATCCCAGTGTTTAGCTCCTTGCCTGTCGCCAATATCAGTGTTTAGCTCCTTGCCTGTCGCCAATCTCAGTGTTTAGCTCCTTGCCTGTCGCCAATCCCAGTGTTTAGCTCATTGCCTGTCGCCAATCCCAGTGTTTAGCTCCTTGCCTGTCGCCAATCTCAGTGTTTAGCGCCTTGCCTGTCGCCAATCCCAGTGTTTAGCTCCTTGCCTGTCGCCAATCTCAGTGTTTAGCTCCTTGCCTGTCGCCAATCCCAGTGTTTAGCTCCTTGCCTGTCGCCAATCCCCTTGTTTAGAACCTTGCCTGTCGCCAATCCCAGTGTTTAGCTCCTTGCCTGTCGCCAATCCCCTTGTTTAGCTCCTTGCCTGTCGCCAATCCCAGTATTTAGCTCCTTGCATGTCGCCAATCTCCGTGTTTAGCTCCTTGCCTGTCGCATATCCCCGTGTTTATCTCCTTGCCTGTCGCCAATCCCCGTGTTTAGCTCCTTGCCTGTTGCCAATTCCAGTGTTTAGCTCCTTGACTGTCACCAATCCCAGTGTTTAGCTCATTGCCTGTCGACAATCCCCTTGTTTAGCTCCTTGCCTGTCACCAATCCCCGTGTTTAGTTCCTTGCCTGTTGCCAATCTCCGTGTTTAGGTCCTTGCCTGTTGCCAATCCCAGTGTTTAGCTCCTTGCCTGTCGCCAGTCCCAGTGTTTAGCTCCTTGCCTGTCGCCAATCCCAGTGTTTAGCTCCTTGCCTGTCGCCAATATCAGTGTTTAGCTCCTTGCCTGTCGCCAATCTCAGTGTTTAGCTCCTTGCCTGTCGCCAATCCCAGTGTTTAGCTCATTGCCTGTCGCCAATCCCAGTGTTTAGCTCCTTGCCTGTCGCCAATCTCAGTGTTTAGCGCCTTGCCTGTCGCCAATCCCAGTGTTTAGCTCCTTGCCTGTCGCCAATCTCAGTGTTTAGCTCCTTGCCTGTCGCCAATCCCAGTGTTTAGCTCCTTGCCTGTCGCCAATCCCCTTGTTTAGAACCTTGCCTGTCGCCAATCCCAGTGTTTAGCTCCTTGCCTGTCGCCAATCCCCTTGTTTAGCTCCTTGCCTGTCGCCAATCCCAGTATTTAGCTCCTTGCATGTCGCCAATCTCCGTGTTTAGCTCCTTGCCTGTCGCATATCCCCGTGTTTATCTCCTTGCCTGTCGCCAATCCCGTGTTTAGCTCCTTGCCTGTTGCCAATTCCAGTGTTTAGCTCCTTGACTGTCACCAATCCCAGTGTTTAGCTCATTGCCTGTCGACAATCCCCTTGTTTAGCTCCTTGCCTGTCACCAATCCCCGTGTTTAGTTCCTTGCCTGTTGCCAATCTCCGTGTTTAGGTCCTTGCCTGTTGCCAATCCCAGTGTTTAGCTCCTTGCCTGTCGCCAATCCCCGTGTTTAGCTCCTTGCCTGTCGCCAATCCCCGTGTTTAGCTCCTTGCCTGTTGCCAATCCCAGTGTTTAGCTCCTTGCCAGTCGCCAATCCCAGTGTTTAGCTCCTTGCCTGTCGCCAATCCCCGTGTTTAGCTCCTTGCCTGTCGCCAATCCCCGTGTTTAGCTCCTTGCCTGTTGCCAATTCCAGTGTTTAGCTCCTTGACTGTCACCAATCCCAGTGTTTAGCTCATTGCCTGTCGACAATCCCCTTGTTTAGCTCCTTGCCTGTCACCAATCCCAGTGTTTAGCTCATTGCCTGTCGACAATCCCCTTGTTTAGCTCCTTGCCTGTTGCCAATCTCCGTGTTTAGGTCCTTGCCTGTCACCTATCCCCGTGTTTATCTCCTTGTCTGTCGCCAATCCCTGTGTTTAGCTCCTTGCCTTTCGCCAATCTCAGTGTTTAGCTCCTTGCCTGTCGCCAATCCCAATGTTTAGCTCCTTGCCTGTCGCCAATCCCCGTGTTTAGCTCCTTGCCTGTCGCCAATCCCTGTGTTTAGCTCCTTGCCTGTCGCCAATCCCAGTGTTTAGCTCTTTGCCTTTCGCCAATCTCAGTGTTTAGCTCCTTGCCTGTCGCCAATCCCAGTGTTTAGCTCCTTGCCTGTCGCCAATCCCAGTGTTTAGCTCCTTGCCTTTCGCCAATCTCAGTGTTTAGCTCCTTGCCTGTCACCAATCCCAGTGTTTAGCTCCTTGCCTGTCGCCAATCCCAGTGTTTAGCTCCTTGCCTGTCGCCAATCCCAGTGTTTAGCTCCTTGCCTGTCGCCAATCCCAGTGTTTAGCTCTTTGCCTTTCGCCAATCTCAGTGTTTAGCTCCTTGCCTGTCGCCAATCCCAGTGTTTAGCTCCTTGCCTGTCGCCAATCCCAGTGTTTAGCTCCTTGCCTGTCGCCAATCCCAGTGTTTAGCTCCTTGCCTTTCACCAATCTCAGTGTTTAGCTCCTTGCCTGTCGCCAATCCCAGTGTTTAGCTCCTTGCCTGTCGCCAATCCCCGTGTTTAGCTCCTTGCCTGTCGCCAATCCCTGTGTTTAGCTCCTTGCCTGTCGCCAATCCCAGTGTTTAGCTCCTTGCCTGTCGCCAGTCCCAGTGTTTAGCTCCTTGCCTGTCGCCAATCCCAGTGTTTAGCTCCTTGCCTGTCGCCAATATCAGTGTTTAGCTCCTTGCCTGTCGCCAATCCCAGTGTTTAGCTCCTTGCCTGTCGCCAATCCCAGTGTTTAGCTCCTTGCCTGTCGCCAATCCCAGTGTTTAGCTCCTTGCCTGTCGCCAATCTCAGTGTTTAGCGCCTTGCATGTCGCCAATCCCAGTGTTTAGCTCCTTGCCTGTCGCCATTCCCAGTGTTTAGCTCCTTGCCTGTCGCCAATCCCCTTGTTTAGAACCTTGCCTGTCGCCAATCCCAGTGTTTAGCTCCTTGCCTGTCGCCAATCCCCTTGTTTAGCTCCTTGCCTGTCGCCAATCCCAGTATTTAGCTCCTTGCATGTCGCCAATCTCCGTGTTTAGCTCCTTGCCTGTCGCATATCCCCGTGTTTATCTCCTTGCCTGTCGCCAATCCCCGTGTTTAGCTCCTTGCCTGTTGCCAATTCCAGTGTTTAGCTCCTTGACTGTCACCAATCCCAGTGTTTAGCTCATTGCCTGTCGACAATCCCCTTGTTTAGCTCCTTGCCTGTCACCAATCCCAGTGTTTAGTTCCTTGCCTGTTGCCAATCTCCGTGTTTAGGTCCTTGCCTGTCGCCAATCCCAGTGTTTAGCTCCTTGCCTGTCGCCAATCCCCGTGTTTAGCTCCTTGCCTGTCGCCAATCCCCGTGTTTAGCTCCTTGCCTGTTGCCAATCCCAGTGTTTAGCTCCTTGCCAGTCGCCAATCTCAGTGTTTAGCTCCTTGCCTGTCGCCAATCCCAGTGTTTAGCTCCTTGCCTGTCGCCAATCTCAGTGTTTAGCTCCTTGCCTGTCGCCTATCCCCGTGTTTATCTCCTTGCCTGTCGCCAATCCCCGTGTTTAGCTCCTTGCCTGTCGCCAATCCCAGTGTTTAGCTCCTTGCCTGTCGCCAATCCCAGTGTTTAGCTCCTTGCCTGTCGCCAATCCCCGTGTTTAGCTCCTTGCCTGTTGCCAATTCCAGTGTTTAGCTCCTTGCCTGTCGCCAATCCCAGTGTTTAGCTCCTTGCCTGTTGCCAATCTCCGTGTTTAGCTCCTTGCCTGTCGCCTATCCCCATGTTTATCTCCTTGCCTGTCGTCAATCCCCGTGTTTAGCTCCTTGCCTGTCGCCAATCCCAGTGTTTAGCTCCTTGCCTGTCACCAATCTCAGTGTTTAGCTCCTTGCCTGTCGCCAATCCCCGTGTTTAGCTCCTTGCCTGTCGCCAATCCCAGTGTTTAGCTCCTTGCCTTTCGCCAATCTCAGTGTTTAGCTCCTTGCCTGTCGCCAATCCCAGTGTTTAGCTCCTTGCCTGTCGCCAATCCCTGTGTTTAGCTCCTTGCCTGTCGCCAATCCCTGTGTTTAGCTCCTTGCCTGTCGCCAATCCCAGTGTTTAGCTCCTTGCCTGTCGCCAGTCCCAGTGTTTAGCTCCTTGCCTGTCGCCAATCCCAGTGTTTAGCTCCTTGCCTGTCGCCAGTCCCAGTGTTTAGCTCCTTGCCTGTCGCCAATCCCAGTGTTTAGCTCCTTGCCTGTCGCCAATATCAGTGTTTAGCTCCTTGCCTGTCGCCAATCTCAGTGTTTAGCTCCTTGCCTGTCGCCAATCCCAGTGTTTAGCTCCTTGCCTGTCGCCAATCCCAGTGTTTAGCTCCTTGCCTGTTGCCAATTCCAGTGTTTAGCTCCTTGCCTGTCGCCAATCCCCGTGTTTAGCTCCTTGCCTGTCGCCAATCCCCGTGTTTAGCTCCTTGCCTGTTGCCAATCCCAGTGTTTAGCTCCTTGCCAGTCGCCAATCCCAGTGTTTAGCTCCTTGCCTGTCGCCAATCCCCGTGTTTAGCTCCTTGCCTGTCGCCAATCCCCGTGTTTAGCTCCTTGCCTGTTGCCAATTCCAGTGTTTAGCTCCTTGACTGTCACCAATCCCAGTGTTTAGCTCATTGCCTGTCGACAATCCCCTTGTTTAGCTCCTTGCCTGTCACCAATCCCAGTGTTTAGCTCATTGCCTGTCGACAATCCCCTTGTTTAGCTCCTTGCCTGTTGCCAATCTCCGTGTTTAGGTCCTTGCCTGTCACCTATCCCCGTGTTTATCTCCTTGTCTGTCGCCAATCCCTGTGTTTAGCTCCTTGCCTTTCGCCAATCTCAGTGTTTAGCTCCTTGCCTGTCGCCAATCCCAATGTTTAGCTCCTTGCCTGTCGCCAATCCCCGTGTTTAGCTCCTTGCCTGTCGCCAATCCCTGTGTTTAGCTCCTTGCCTGTCGCCAATCCCAGTGTTTAGCTCTTTGCCTTCGCCAATCTCAGTGTTTAGCTCCTTGCCTGTCGCCAATCCCAGTGTTTAGCTCCTTGCCTGTCGCCAATCCCAGTGTTTAGCTCCTTGCCTTTCGCCAATCTCAGTGTTTAGCTCCTTGCCTGTCACCAATCCCAGTGTTTAGCTCCTTGCCTGTCGCCAATCCCAGTGTTTAGCTCCTTGCCTGTCGCCAATCCCAGTGTTTAGCTCCTTGCCTGTCGCCAATCCCAGTGTTTAGCTCTTTGCCTTTCGCCAATCTCAGTGTTTAGCTCCTTGCCTGTCGCCAATCCCAGTGTTTAGCTCCTTGCCTGTCGCCAATCCCAGTGTTTAGCTCCTTGCCTGTCGCCAATCCCAGTGTTTAGCTCCTTGCCTTTCACCAATCTCAGTGTTTAGCTCCTTGCCTGTCGCCAATCCCAGTGTTTAGCTCCTTGCCTGTCGCCAATCCCAGTGTTTAGCTCCTTGCCTGTCGCCAATCCCTGTGTTTAGCTCCTTGCCTGTCGCCAATCCCAGTGTTTAGCTCCTTGCCTGTCGCCAGTCCCAGTGTTTAGCTCCTTGCCTGTCGCCAATCCCAGTGTTTAGCTCCTTGCCTGTCGCCAATCCCAGTGTTTAGCTCCTTGCCTGTCGCCAATCCCAGTGTTTAGCTCCTTGCCTGTCGCCAATCCCAGTGTTTAGCTCCTTGCCTGTCGCCAATCTCAGTGTTTAGCGCCTTGCATGTCGCCAATCCCAGTGTTTAGCTCCTTGCCTGTCGCCATTCCCAGTGTTTAGCTCCTTGCCTGTCGCCAATCCCCTTGTTTAGAACCTTGCCTGTCGCCAATCCCAGTGTTTAGCTCCTTGCCTGTCGCCAATCCCTTGTTTAGCTCCTTGCCTGTCGCCAATCCCAGTATTTAGCTCCTTGCATGTCGCCAATCTCCGTGTTTAGCTCCTTGCCTGTCGCATATCCCCGTGTTTATCTCCTTGCCTGTCGCCAATCCCCGTGTTTAGCTCCTTGCCTGTTGCCAATTCCAGTGTTTAGCTCCTTGACTGTCACCAATCCCAGTGTTTAGCTCATTGCCTGTCGACAATCCCCTTGTTTAGCTCCTTGCCTGTCACCAATCCCAGTGTTTAGTTCCTTGCCTGTTGCCAATCTCCGTGTTTAGGTCCTTGCCTGTCGCCAATCCCAGTGTTTAGCTCCTTGCCTGTCGCCAATCCCCGTGTTTAGCTCCTTGCCTGTCGCCAATCCCAGTGTTTAGCTCCTTGCCTGTTGCCAATCCCAGTGTTTAGCTCCTTGCCAGTCGCCAATCTCAGTGTTTAGCTCCTTGCCTGTCGCCAATCCCAGTGTTTAGCTCCTTGCCTGTCGCCAATCTCAGTGTTTAGCTCCTTGCCTGTCGCCTATCCCCGTGTTTATCTCCTTGCCTGTCGCCAATCCCCGTGTTTAGCTCCTTGCCTGTCGCCAATCCCAGTGTTTAGCTCCTTGCCTGTCGCCAATCCCAGTGTTTAGCTCCTTGCCTGTCGCCAATCCCAGTGTTTAGCTCCTTGCCTGTTGCCAATTCCAGTGTTTAGCTCCTTGCCTGTCGCCAATCCCAGTGTTTAGCTCCTTGCCTGTTGCCAATCTCCGTGTTTAGCTCCTTGCCTGTCGCCTATCCCCATGTTTATCTCCTTGCCTGTCGTCAATCCCCGTGTTTAGCTCCTTGCCTGTCGCCAATCCCAGTGTTTAGCTCCTTGCCTGTCACCAATCTCAGTGTTTAGCTCCTTGCCTGTCGCCAATCCCAGTGTTTAGCTCCTTGCCTGTCGCCAATCCCAGTGTTTAGCTCCTTGCCTTTCGCCAATCTCAGTGTTTAGCTCCTTGCCTGTCGCCAATCCCAGTGTTTAGCTCCTTGCCTGTCGCCAATCCCTGTGTTTAGCTCCTTGCCTGTCGCCAATCCCTGTGTTTAGCTCCTTGCCTGTCGCCAATCCCAGTGTTTAGCTCCTTGCCTGTCGCCAGTCCCAGTGTTTAGCTCCTTGCCTGTCGCCAATCCCAGTGTTTAGCTCCTTGCCTGTCGCCAGTCCCAGTGTTTAGCTCCTTGCCTGTCGCCAATCCCAGTGTTTAGCTCCTTGCCTGTCGCCAATATCAGTGTTTAGCTCCTTGCCTGTCGCCAATCTCAGTGTTTAGCTCCTTGCCTGTCGCCAATCCCAGTGTTTAGCTCCTTGCCTGTCGCCAATCCCAGTGTTTAGCTCCTTGCCTGTTGCCAATTCCAGTGTTTAGCTCCTTGCCTGTCGCCAATCCCAGTGTTTAGCTCCTTGCCTGTTGCCAATCTCCGTGTTTAGCTCCTTGCCTGTCGCCTATCCCCGTGTTTATCTCCTTGCCTGTCGTCAATCCCCGTGTTTAGCTCTTTGCCTGTCGCCAATCCCAGTGTTTAGCTCCTTGCCTGTCACCAATCTCAGTGTTTAGCTCCTTGCCTGTCGCCAATCCCCGTGTTTAGCTCCTTGCCTGTCGCCAATCCCAGTGTTTAGCTCCTTGCCTTTCGCCAATCTCAGTGTTTAGCTCCTTGCCTGTCGCCAATCCCAGTGTTTAGCTCCTTGCCTGTCGCCAATCCCTGTGTTTAGCTCCTTGCCTGTCGCCAATCCCTGTGTTTAGCTCCTTGCCTGTCGCCAATCCCAGTGTTTAGCTCCTTGCCTGTCGCCAATCCCAGTGTTTAGCTCCTTGCCTGTCGCCAATATCAGTGTTTAGCTCCTTGCCTGTCGCCAATCTCAGTGTTTAGCTCCTTGCCTGTCGCCAATCCCAGTGTTTAGCTCCTTGCCTGTCGCCAATCCCAGTGTTTAGCTCCTTGCCTGTCGCCAATCTCAGTGTTTAGCTCCTTGCCTGTCGCCAATCCCAGTGTTTAGCTCCTTGCCTGTCGCCAATCTCCGTGTTTAGGTCCTTGCCTGTTGCCAATCCCAGTATTTAGCTCCTTGCCTGTCGCCAATCCCCGTGTTTAGCTCCTTGCCTGTCGCCAATCCCCGTGTTTAGCTCCTTGCCTGTTGCCAATCCCAGTGTTTAGCTCCTTGCCAGTCGCCAATCCCAGTGTTTAGCTCCTTGCCTGTTGCCAATTCCAGTGTTTAGCTCCTTGACTGTTGCCAATCTCCGTGTTTAGGTCCTTGCCTGTCACCTATCCCCGTGTTTATCTCCTTGTCTGTCGCCAATCCCTGTGTTTAGCTCCTTGCCTTTCGCCAATCTCAGTGTTTAGCTCCTTGCCTGTCGCCAATCCCAATGTTTAGCTCCTTGCCTGTCGCATATCCCCGTGTTTAGCTCCTTGCCTGTCGCCAATCCCAGTGTTTAGCTCCTTGCCTTTCGCCAATCTCAGTGTTTAGCTCCTTGCCTGTCGCCAATCCCAGTGTTTAGCTCCTTGCCTGTCGCCAATCCCAGTGTTTAGCTCCTTGCCTTTCGCCAATCTCAGTGTTTAGCTCCTTGCCTGTCGCCAATCCCAGTGTTTAGCTCCTTGCCTGTCGCCAATCCCAGTGTTTAGCTCCTTGCCTGTCACCAATCCCAGTGTTTAGCTCCTTGCCTGTCGCCAATATCAGTGTTTAGCTCCTTGCCTGTCGCCAATCCCAGTGTTTAGCTCCTTGCCTGTCGCCAATCCCAGTGTTTAGCTCCTTGCCTGTCGCCAATCCCAGTGTTTAGCTCCTTGCCTGTCGCCAATCTCAGTGTTTAGCGCCTTGCCTGTCGCCAATCCCAGTGTTTAGCTCCTTGCCTGTCGCCAATCCCAGTGTTTAGCTCCTTGCCTGTCGCCAATCCCAGTTTAGAACCTTGCCTGTCGCCAATCCCAGTGTTTAGCTCCTTGCCTGTCGCCAATCCCCTTGTTTAGCTCCTTGCCTGTCGCCAATCCCAGTATTTAGCTCCTTGCATGTCGCCAATCTCCGTGTTTAGCTCCTTGCCTGTCGCATATCCCCGTGTTTATCTCCTTGCCTGTCGCCAATCCCCGTGTTTAGCTCCTTGCCTGTTGCCAATTCCAGTGTTTAGCTCCTTGACTGTCACCAATCCCAGTGTTTAGCTCATTGCCTGTCGACAATCCCCTTGTTTAGCTCCTTGCCTGTCACCAATCCCAGTGTTTAGTTCCTTGCCTGTTGCCAATCTCCGTGTTTAGGTCCTTGCCTGTCGCCAATCCCAGTGTTTAGCTCCTTGCCTGTCGCCAATCCCCGTGTTTAGCTCCTTGCCTGTCGCCAATCCCCGTGTTTAGCTCCTTGCCTGTTGCCAATCCCAGTGTTTAGCTCCTTGCCAGTCGCCAATCCCAGTGTTTAGCTCCTTGCCTTTCGCCAATCTCAGTGTTTAGCTCCTTGCCTGTCGCCAATCCCAGTGTTTAGCTCCTTGCCTGTCGCCAATCCCAGTGTTTAGCTCCTTGCCTTTCGCCAATCTCAGTGTTTAGCTCCTTGCCTGTCGCCAATCCCAGTGTTTAGCTCCTTGCCTGTCGCCAATCCCAGTGTTTAGCTCCTTGCCTGTCACCAATCCCAGTGTTTAGCTCCTTGCCTGTCACCAATCTCAGTTTTTAGCTCCTTGCCTGTCGCCAATCCCAGTGTTTAGCTCCTTGCCTGTCGCCAATCCCAGTGTTTAGCTCCTTGCCTTTCACCAATCTCAGTGTTTAGCTCCTTGCCTGTCGCCAATCCCAGTGTTTAGCTCCTTGCCTGTCGCCAATCCCCGTGTTTAGCTCCTTGCCTGTCGCCAATCCCAGTGTTTAGCTCCTTGCCTGTCGCCAGTCCCAGTGTTTAGCTCCTTGCCTGTCGCCAATCCCAGTGTTTAGCTCCTTGCCTGTCGCCAATATCAGTGTTTAGCTCCTTGCCTGTCGCCAATCCCAGTGTTTAGCTCCTTGCCTGTCGCCAATCCCCTTGTTTAGAACCTTGCCTGTCGCCAATCCCAGTGTTTAGCTCCTTGCCTGTCGCCAATCCCCTTGTTTAGCTCCTTGCCTGTCGCCAATCCCAGTGTTTAGCTCCTTGCCTGTCGCCAATCCCCTTGTTTAGCTCCTTGCCTGTCGCCAATCCCAGTATTTAGCTCCTTGCATGTCGCCAATCTCCGTGTTTAGCTCCTTGCCTGTCGCATATCCCCGTGTTTATCTCCTTGCCTGTCGCCAATCCCCGTGTTTAGCTCCTTGCCTGTCGCCAATCCCAGTTTAGCTCCTTGCCTGTCGCCAATCCCAGTGTTTAGCTCCTTACCTGTCGCCAATCCCAGTGTTTAGCTCCTTGCCTGTCGCCAATCCTAGTGTTTAGCTCCTTGCCTGTCGCCAATCTCAGTGTTTAGCTCCTTGCCTGTCGCCAATCCCAGTGTTTAGCTCCTTGCCTGTCGCCAATCCCAGTGTTTAGCTCCTTGCCTGTCGCCAATCTCCGTGTTTAGCTCCTTGCCTGTCGCCTATCCCCGTGTTTATCTCCTTGCCTGTCGCCAATCCCCGTGTTTAGCTCCTTGCGTGTCGACCAAATCCTAGTGTTTAGCTCCTTGCCTGTCGCCAATCCCCGTGTTTAGCTCCTTGCCTGTCGCCAATCCCCGTGTTTAGCTCCTTGCCTGTTGCCAATTCCAGTGTTTAGCTCCTTGACTGTCACCAATCCCAGTGTTTAGCTCATTGCCTGTCGACAATCCCCTTGTTTAGCTCCTTGCCTGTCACCAATCCCAGTGTTTAGCTCCTTGCCTGTTGCCAATCTCCGTGTTTAGGTCCTTGCCTGTCGCATATCCCCGTGTTTATCTCCTTGTCTGTCGCCAATCCCTGTGTTTAGCTCCTTGCCTTTCGCCAATCTCAGTGTTTAGCTCCTTGCCTGTCGCCAATCCCCGTGTTTAGCGCCTTACCTGTCGCCAATCCCAGTGTTTAGCTCCTTGCCTGTCGCCAATCCCAGTGTTTATCTCCTTGCCTGTCGCCAATCCCCGTGTTTATCTCCTTGCCTGTCGCCAATCCCAGTGTTTAGCTCCTTGCCTGTCGCCAATCCCAGTGTTTAGCTCCTTGCCTGTCGCCAATCCCCGTGTTTAGCTCCTTGCCTGTTGCCAATTCCAGTGTTTAGCTCCTTGCCTGTCGCCAATCCCAGTGTTTAGCTCCTTGCCTGTCGCCAATCCCAGTGTTTAGCTCTTTGCCTCTCGCCAATCTCAGTGTTTAGCTCCTTGCCTGTCGCCAATCCCAGTGTTTATCTCCTTGCCTGTCGCCAATCCCCGTGTTTAGCTCCTTGCCTGTCGCCAATCCCCGTGTTTAGCTCCTTGCCTGTCGCCAATCCCCGTGTTTAGCTCCTTGCCTGTCGCCAATCCCCGTGTTTAGCTCCTTACCTGTCGCCAATCCCAGTGTTTAGCTCCTTGCCTGTCGCCAATCCCAGTGTTTAGCTCCTTGCCTGTCGCCAATCCCAGTGTTTAGCTCCTTGCCTGTCGCCAGTCTCAGTGTTTAGCTCCTTGCCTGTCGCCAATCCCAGTGTTTAGCTCCTTGCCTGTCGCCAATCTCAGTGTTTAGCTCCTTGCCTGTCGCCTATCCCCGTGTTTATCTCCTTGCCTGTCGCCAATCCCCGTGTTTAGCTCCTTGCCTGTTGCCAATCTCCGTGTTTAGCTCCTTGCCTGTCGCCTATCCCCGTGTTTATCTCCTTGCCTGTCGCCAATCCCCGTGTTTAGCTCCTTGCCTGTCGCCAATCCCAGTGTTTAGCTCCTTGCCTGTCACCAATCTCAGTGTTTAGCTCCTTGCCTGTCGCCAATCCCCGTGTTTAGCTCCTTGCCTGTCGCCAATCCCAGTGTTTAGCTCCTTGCCTTTCGCCAATCTCAGTGTTTAGCTCCTTGCCTGTCGCCAATCCCAGTGTTTAGCTCCTTGCCTGTCGCCAATCCCTGTGTTTAGCACCTTGCCTGTCGCCAATCCCAGCGTTTAGCTCCTTGCCTGTCGCCAGTCCCAGTGTTTAGCTCCTTGCCTGTCGCCAATCCCAGTGTTTAGCTCCTTGCCTGTCGCCAATATCAGTGTTTAGCTCCTTGCCTGTCGCCAATCTCAGTGTTTAGCTCCTTGCCTGTCGCCAATCCCAGTGTTTAGCTCATTGCCTGTCGCCAATCCCAGTGTTTAGCTCCTTGCCTGTCGCCAATCTCAGTGTTTAGCGCCTTGCCTGTCGCCAATCCCAGTGTTTAGCTCCTTGCCTGTCGCCAATCTCAGTGTTTAGCTCCTTGCCTGTCGCCAATCCCAGTGTTTAGCTCCTTGCCTGTCGCCAATCCCCTTGTTTAGAACCTTGCCTGTCGCCAATCCCAGTGTTTAGCTCCTTGCCTGTCGCCAATCCCCTTGTTTAGCTCCTTGCCTGTCGCCAATCCCAGTATTTAGCTCCTTGCATGTCGCCAATCTCCGTGTTTAGCTCCTTGCCTGTCGCATATCCCCGTGTTTATCTCCTTGCCTGTCGCCAATCCCCGTGTTTAGCTCCTTGCCTGTTGCCAATTCCAGTGTTTAGCTCCTTGACTGTCACCAATCCCAGTGTTTAGCTCATTGCCTGTCGACAATCCCCTTGTTTAGCTCCTTGCCTGTCACCAATCCCTGTGTTTAGTTCCTTGCCTGTTGCCAATCTCCGTGTTTAGGTCCTTGCCTGTTGCCAATCCCAGTGTTTAGCTCCTTGCCTGTCGCCAGTCCCAGTGTTTAGCTCCTTGCCTGTCGCCAATCCCAGTGTTTAGCTCCTTGCCTGTCGCCAATATCAGTGTTTAGCTCCTTGCCTGTCGCCAATCTCAGTGTTTAGCTCCTTGCCTGTCGCCAATCCCAGTGTTTAGCTCATTGCCTGTCGCCAATCCCAGTGTTTAGCTCCTTGCCTGTCGCCAATCTCAGTGTTTAGCGCCTTGCCTGTCGCCAATCCCAGTGTTTAGCTCCTTGCCTGTCGCCAATCTCAGTGTTTAGCTCCTTGCCTGTCGCCAATCCCAGTGTTTAGCTCCTTGCCTGTCGCCAATCCCCTTGTTTAGAACCTTGCCTGTCGCCAATCCCAGTGTTTAGCTCCTTGCCTGTCGCCAATCCCCTTGTTTAGCTCCTTGCCTGTCGCCAATCCCAGTATTTAGCTCCTTGCATGTCGCCAATCTCCGTGTTTAGCTCCTTGCCTGTCGCATATCCCCGTGTTTATCTCCTTGCCTGTCGCCAATCCCCGTGTTTAGCTCCTTGCCTGTTGCCAATTCCAGTGTTTAGCTCCTTGACTGTCACCAATCCCAGTGTTTAGCTCATTGCCTGTCGACAATCCCCTTGTTTAGCTCCTTGCCTGTCACCAATCCCCGTGTTTAGTTCCTTGCCTGTTGCCAATCTCCGTGTTTAGGTCCTTGCCTGTTGCCAATCCCAGTGTTTAGCTCCTTGCCTGTCGCCAATCCCCGTGTTTAGCTCCTTGCCTGTCGCCAATCCCCGTGTTTAGCTCCTTGCCTGTTGCCAATCCCAGTGTTTAGCTCCTTGCCAGTCGCCAATCCCAGTGTTTAGCTCCTTGTCTGTCGCCAATCCCCGTGTGTTTAGCTCCTTGCCTGTCGCCAATCCCCGTGTTTAGCTCCTTGCCTGTTGCCAATTCCAGTGTTTAGCTCCTTGACTGTCACCAATCCCAGTGTTTAGCTCATTGCCTGTCGACAATCCCCTTGTTTAGCTCCTTGCCTGTCACCAATCCCAGTGTTTAGCTCATTGCCTGTCGACAATCCCCTTGTTTAGCTCCTTGCCTGTTGCCAATCTCCGTGTTTAGGTCCTTGCCTGTCACCTATCCCCGTGTTTATCTCCTTGTCTGTCGCCAATCCCTGTGTTTAGCTCCTTGCCTTTCGCCAATCTCAGTGTTTAGCTCCTTGCCTGTCGCCAATCCCAATGTTTAGCTCCTTGCCTGTCGCCAATCCCCGTGTTTAGCTCCTTGCCTGTCGCCAATCCCTGTGTTTAGCTCCTTGCCTGTCGCCAATCCCAGTGTTTAGCTCTTTGCCTTTCGCCAATCTCAGTGTTTAGCTCCTTGCCTGTCGCCAATCCCAGTGTTTAGCTCCTTGCCTGTCGCCAATCCCAGTGTTTAGCTCCTTGCCTTTCGCCAATCTCAGTGTTTAGCTCCTTGCCTGTCACCAATCCCAGTGTTTAGCTCCTTGCCTGTCGCCAATCCCAGTGTTTAGCTCCTTGCCTGTCGCCAATCCCAGTGTTTAGCTCCTTGCCTGTCGCCAATCCCAGTGTTTAGCTCTTTGCCTTTCGCCAATCTCAGTGTTTAGCTCCTTGCCTGTCGCCAATCCCAGTGTTTAGCTCCTTGCCTGTCGCCAATCCCAGTGTTTAGCTCCTTGCCTGTCGCCAATCCCAGTGTTTAGCTCCTTGCCTTTCACCAATCTCAGTGTTTAGCTCCTTGCCTGTCGCCAATCCCAGTGTTTAGCTCCTTGCCTGTCGCCAATCCCCGTGTTTAGCTCCTTGCCTGTCGCCAATCCCTGTGTTTAGCTCCTTGCCTGTCGCCAATCCCAGTGTTTAGCTCCTTGCCTGTCGCCAGTCCCAGTGTTTAGCTCCTTGCCTGTCGCCAATCCCAGTGTTTAGCTCCTTGCCTGTCGCCAATATCAGTGTTTAGCTCCTTGCCTGTCGCCAATCCCAGTGTTTAGCTCCTTGCCTGTCGCCAATCCCAGTGTTTAGCTCCTTGCCTGTCGCCAATCCCAGTGTTTAGCTCCTTGCCTGTCGCCAATCTCAGTGTTTAGCGCCTTGCATGTCGCCAATCCCAGTGTTTAGCTCCTTGCCTGTCGCCATTCCCAGTGTTTAGCTCCTTGCCTGTCGCCAATCCCCTTGTTTAGAACCTTGCCTGTCGCCAATCCCAGTGTTTAGCTCCTTGCCTGTCGCCAATCCCCTTGTTTAGCTCCTTGCCTGTCGCCAATCCCAGTATTTAGCTCCTTGCATGTCGCCAATCTCCGTGTTTAGCTCCTTGCCTGTCGCATATCCCCGTGTTTATCTCCTTGCCTGTCGCCAATCCCCGTGTTTAGCTCCTTGCCTGTTGCCAATTCCAGTGTTTAGCTCCTTGACTGTCACCAATCCCAGTGTTTAGCTCATTGCCTGTCGACAATCCCCTTGTTTAGCTCCTTGCCTGTCACCAATCCCAGTGTTTAGTTCCTTGCCTGTTGCCAATCTCCGTGTTTAGGTCCTTGCCTGTCGCCAATCCCAGTGTTTAGCTCCTTGCCTGTCGCCAATCCCCGTGTTTAGCTCCTTGCCTGTCGCCAATCCCCGTGTTTAGCTCCTTGCCTGTTGCCAATCCCAGTGTTTAGCTCCTTGCCAGTCGCCAATCTCAGTGTTTAGCTCCTTGCCTGTCGCCAATCCCAGTGTTTAGCTCCTTGCCTGTCGCCAATCTCAGTGTTTAGCTCCTTGCCTGTCGCCTATCCCCGTGTTTATCTCCTTGCCTGTCGCCAATCCCCGTGTTTAGCTCCTTGCCTGTCGCCAATCCCAGTGTTTAGCTCCTTGCCTGTCGCCAATCCCAGTGTTTAGCTCCTTGCCTGTCGCCAATCCCCGTGTTTAGCTCCTTGCCTGTTGCCAATTCCAGTGTTTAGCTCCTTGCCTGTCGCCAATCCCAGTGTTTAGCTCCTTGCCTGTTGCCAATCTCCGTGTTTAGCTCCTTGCCTGTCGCCTATCCCCATGTTTATCTCCTTGCCTGTCGTCAATCCCCGTGTTTAGCTCCTTGCCTGTCGCCAATCCCAGTGTTTAGCTCCTTGCCTGTCACCAATCTCAGTGTTTAGCTCCTTGCCTGTCGCCAATCCCCGTGTTTAGCTCCTTGCCTGTCGCCAATCCCAGTGTTTAGCTCCTTGCCTTTCGCCAATCTCAGTGTTTAGCTCCTTGCCTGTCGCCAATCCCAGTGTTTAGCTCCTTGCCTGTCGCCAATCCCTGTGTTTAGCTCCTTGCCTGTCGCCAATCCCTGTGTTTAGCTCCTTGCCTGTCGCCAATCCCAGTGTTTAGCTCCTTGCCTGTCGCCAGTCCCAGTGTTTAGCTCCTTGCCTGTCGCCAATCCCAGTGTTTAGCTCCTTGCCTGTCGCCAGTCCCAGTGTTTAGCTCCTTGCCTGTCGCCAATCCCAGTGTTTAGCTCCTTGCCTGTCGCCAATATCAGTGTTTAGCTCCTTGCCTGTCGCCAATCTCAGTGTTTAGCTCCTTGCCTGTCGCCAATCCCAGTGTTTAGCTCCTTGCCTGTCGCCAATCCCAGTGTTTAGCTCCTTGCCTGTTGCCAATTCCAGTGTTTAGCTCCTTGCCTGTCGCCAATCCCAGTGTTTAGCTCCTTGCCTGTTGCCAATCTCCGTGTTTAGCTCCTTGCCTGTCGCCTATCCCCGTGTTTATCTCCTTGCCTGTCGTCAATCCCCGTGTTTAGCTCCTTGCCTGTCGCCAATCCCAGTGTTTAGCTCCTTGCCTGTCACCAATCTCAGTGTTTAGCTCCTTGCCTGTCGCCAATCCCCGTGTTTAGCTCCTTGCCTGTCGCCAATCCCAGTGTTTAGCTCCTTGCCTTTCGCCAATCTCAGTGTTTAGCTCCTTGCCTGTCGCCAATCCCAGTGTTTAGCTCCTTGCCTGTCGCCAATCCCTGTGTTTAGCTCCTTGCCTGTCGCCAATCCCTGTGTTTAGCTCCTTGCCTGTCGCCAATCCCAGTGTTTAGCTCCTTGCCTGTCGCCAGTCCCAGTGTTTAGCTCCTTGCCTGTCGCCAATCCCAGTGTTTAGCTCCTTGCCTGTCGCCAATATCAGTGTTTAGCTCCTTGCCTGTCGCCAATCTCAGTGTTTAGCTCCTTGCCTGTCGCCAATCCCAGTGTTTAGCTCCTTGCCTGTCGCCAATCCCAGTGTTTAGCTCCTTGCCTGTCGCCAATCTCAGTGTTTAGCTCCTTGCCTGTCGCCAATCCCAGTGTTTAGCTCCTTGCCTGTCGCCAATCTCCGTGTTTAGGTCCTTGCCTGTTGCCAATCCCAGTATTTAGCTCCTTGCCTGTCGCCAATCCCCGTGTTTAGCTCCTTGCCTGTCGCCAATCCCCGTGTTTAGCTCCTTGCCTGTTGCCAATCCCAGTGTTTAGCTCCTTGCCAGTCGCCAATCCCAGTGTTTAGCTCCTTGCCTGTTGCCAATTCCAGTGTTTAGCTCCTTGACTGTTGCCAATCTCCGTGTTTAGGTCCTTGCCTGTCACCTATCCCCGTGTTTATCTCCTTGTCTGTCGCCAATCCCTGTGTTTAGCTCCTTGCCTTTCGCCAATCTCAGTGTTTAGCTCCTTGCCTGTCGCCAATCCCAATGTTTAGCTCCTTGCCTGTCGCATATCCCCGTGTTTAGCTCCTTGCCTGTCGCCAATCCCAGTGTTTAGCTCCTTGCCTTTCGCCAATCTCAGTGTTTAGCTCCTTGCCTGTCGCCAATCCCAGTGTTTAGCTCCTTGCCTGTCGCCAATCCCAGTGTTTAGCTCCTTGCCTTCGCCAATCTCAGTGTTTAGCTCCTTGCCTGTCGCCAATCCCAGTGTTTAGCTCCTTGCCTGTCGCCAATCCCAGTGTTTAGCTCCTTGCCTGTCACCAATCCCAGTGTTTAGCTCCTTGCCTGTCGCCAATATCAGTGTTTAGCTCCTTGCCTGTCGCCAATCCCAGTGTTTAGCTCCTTGCCTGTCGCCAATCCCAGTGTTTAGCTCCTTGCCTGTCGCCAATCCCAGTGTTTAGCTCCTTGCCTGTCGCCAATCTCAGTGTTTAGCGCCTTGCCTGTCGCCAATCCCAGTGTTTAGCTCCTTGCCTGTCGCCAATCCCAGTGTTTAGCTCCTTGCCTGTCGCCAATCCCCTTGTTTAGAACCTTGCCTGTCGCCAATCCCAGTATTTAGCTCCTTGCATGTCGCCAATCTCCGTGTTTAGCTCCTTGCCTGTCGCATATCCCCGTGTTTATCTCCTTGCCTGTCGCCAATCCCCGTGTTTAGCTCCTTGCCTGTTGCCAATTCCAGTGTTTAGCTCCTTGACTGTCACCAATCCCAGTGTTTAGCTCATTGCCTGTCGACAATCCCCTTGTTTAGCTCCTTGCCTGTCACCAATCCCAGTGTTTAGTTCCTTGCCTGTTGCCAATCTCCGTGTTTAGGTCCTTGCCTGTCGCCAATCCCAGTGTTTAGCTCCTTGCCTGTCGCCAATCCCCGTGTTTAGCTCCTTGCCTGTCGCCAATCCCCGTGTTTAGCTCCTTGCCTGTTGCCAATCCCAGTGTTTAGCTCCTTGCCAGTCGCCAATCCCAGTGTTTAGCTTCTTGCCTTTCGCCAATCTCAGTGTTTAGCTCCTTGCCTGTCGCCAATCCCAGTGTTTAGCTCCTTGCCTGTCGCCAATCCCAGTGTTTAGCTCCTTGCCTTTCGCCAATCTCAGTGTTTAGCTCCTTGCCTGTCGCCAATCCCAGTGTTTAGCTCCTTGCCTGTCGCCAATCCCAGTGTTTAGCTCCTTGCCTGTCACCAATCCCAGTGTTTAGCTCCTTGCCTGTCACCAATCTCAGTTTTTAGCTCCTTGCCTGTCGCAAATCCCAGTGTTTAGCTCCTTGCCTGTCGCCAATCCCAGTGTTTAGCTCCTTGCCTTTCACCAATCTCAGTGTTTAGCTCCTTGCCTGTCGCCAATCCCAGTGTTTAGCTCCTTGCCTGTCGCCAATCCCCGTGTTTAGCTCCTTGCCTGTCGCCAATCCCTGTGTTTAGCTCCTTGCCTGTCGCCAATCCCAGTGTTTAGCTCCTTGCCTGTCGCCAGTCCCAGTGTTTAGCTCCTTGCCTGTCGCCAATCCCAGTGTTTAGCTCCTTGCCTGTCGCCAATATCAGTGTTTAGCTCCTTGCCTGTCGCCAATCCCAGTGTTTAGCTCCTTGCCTGTCGCCAATCCCAGTGTTTAGCTCCTTGCCTGTCGCCAATCCCAGTGTTTAGCTCCTTGCCTGTCGCCAATCTCAGTGTTTAGCGCCTTGCCTGTCGCCAATCCCAGTGTTTAGCTCCTTGCCTGTCACCAATCCCAGTGTTTAGCTCCTTGCCTGTCACCAATCTCAGTTTTTAGCTCCTTGCCTGTCGCCAATCCCAGTGTTTAGCTCCTTGCCTGTCGCCAATCCCAGTGTTTAGCTCCTTGCCTTTCACCAATCTCAGTGTTTAGCTCCTTGCCTGTCGCCAATCCCAGTGTTTAGCTCCTTGCCTGTCGCCAATCCCCGTGTTTAGCTCCTTGCCTGTCGCCAATCCCTGTGTTTAGCTCCTTGCCTGTCGCCAATCCCAGTGTTTAGCTCCTTGCCTGTCGCCAGTCCCAGTGTTTAGCTCCTTGCCTGTCGCCAATCCCAGTGTTTAGCTCCTTGCCTGTCGCCAATATCAGTGTTTAGCTCCTTGCCTGTCGCCAATCCCAGTGTTTAGCTCCTTGCCTGTCGCCAATCCCAGTGTTTAGCTCCTTGCCTGTCGCCAATCCCAGTGTTTAGCTCCTTGCCTGTCGCCAATCTCAGTGTTTAGCGCCTTGCCTGTCGCCAATCCCAGTGTTTAGCTCCTTGCCTGTCGCCAATCCCAGTGTTTAGCTCCTTGCCTGTCGCCAATCCCCTTGTTTAGAACCTTGCCTGGTCGCCAATCCCAGTGTTTAGCTCCTTGCCTGTCGCCAATCCCCTTGTTTAGCTCCTTGCCTGTCGCCAATCCCAGTATTTAGCTCCTTGCATGTCGCCAATCTCCGTGTTTAGCTCCTTGCCTGTTGCATATCCCCGTGTTTATCTCCTTGCCTGTCGCCAATCCCCGTGTTTAGCTCCTTGCCTGTTGCCAATTCCAGTGTTTAGCTCCTTGCCTGTCACCAATCCCAGTGTTTAGTTCCTTGCCTGTTGCCAATCTCTGTGTTTATCTCCTTGCCTGTCACCAATCCCAGTGTTTAGTTCCTTGCCTGTTGCCAATCTCTGTGTTTAGGTCCTTGCCTGTCGCCAATCCCAGTGTTTAGCTCCTTGCCTGTCGCCAATCCCCGTGTTTAGCTCCTTGCCTGTCGCAAATCCCTGTGTTTAGCTCCTTGCCTGTTGCCAATCCCAGTGTTTAGCTCCTTGCCAGTCGCCAATCCCAGTGTTTAGCTCCTTGCCCTCGCCAATCCCCGTGTTTAGCTCCTTGCCTGTCGCCAATCCCCGTGTTTAGCTCCTTGCCTGTTGCCAATTCCAGTGTTTAGCTCCTTGACTGTCACCAATCCCAGTGTTTAGCTCATTGCCTGTCGACAATCCCCTTGTTTAGCTCCTTGCCTGTCACCAATCCCGGTGTTTAGCTCCTTGCCTGTTGCCAATCTCCGTGTTTAGGTCCTTGCCTGTCACCTATCCCCGTGTTTATCGCCTTGTCTGTCGCCAATCCCTGTGTTTAGCTCCTTGCCTTTCGCCAATCTCAGTGTTTAGCTCCTTGCCTGTCGCCAATCCCAATGTTTAGCTCCTTGCCTGTCGCATATCCCCGTGTTTAGCTCCTTGCCTGTCGCCAATCCCAGTGTTTAGCTCCTTGCCTTTCGCCAATCTCAGTGTTTAGCTCCTTGCCTGTCGCCAATCCCAGTGTTTAGCTCCTTGCCTGTCGCCAATCCCAATGTTTAGCTCCTTGCCTGTCGCATATCCCCGTGTTTAGCTCCTTGCCTGTCGCCAATCTCAGTGTTTAGCGCCTTGCCTGTCGCCAATCCCAGTGTTTAGCTCCTTGCCTGTCGCCAATCCCAGTGTTTAGCTCCTTGCCTGTCGCCAATCCCCTTGTTTAGAACCTTGCCTGTCGCCAATCCCAGTGTTTAGCTCCTTGCCTGTCGCCAATCCCCTTGTTTAGCTCCTTGCCTGTCGCCAATCCCAGTATTTAGCTCCTTGCATGTCGCCAATCTCCGTGTTTAGCTCCTTGCCTGTCGCATATCCCCGTGTTTATCTCCTTGCCTGTCGCCAATCCCCGTGTTTAGCTCCTTGCCTGTTGCCAATTCCAGTGTTTAGCTCCTTGACTGTCACCAATCCCAGTGTTTAGCTCATTGCCTGTCGACAATCCCCTTGTTTAGCTCCTTGCCTGTCACCAATCCCAGTGTTTAGTTCCTTGCCTGTTGCCAATCTCCGTGTTTAGGTCCTTGCCTGTCGCCAATCCCAGTGTTTAGCTCCTTGCCTGTCGCCAATCCCCGTGTTTAGCTCCTTGCCTGTCGCCAATCCCCGTGTTTAGCTCCTTGCCTGTTGCCAATCCCAGTGTTTAGCTCCTTGCCAGTCGCCAATCCCAGTGTTTAGCTTCTTGCCTTTCGCCAATCTCAGTGTTTAGCTCCTTGCCTGTCGCCAATCCCAGTGTTTAGCTCCTTGCCTGTCGCCAATCCCAGTGTTTAGCTCCTTGCCTTTCGCCAATCTCAGTGTTTAGCTCCTTGCCTGTCGCCAATCCCAGTGTTTAGCTCCTTGCCTGTCGCCAATCCCAGTGTTTAGCTCCTTGCCTGTCACCAATCCCAGTGTTTAGCTCCTTGCCTGTCACCAATCTCAGTTTTTAGCTCCTTGCCTGTCGCCAATCCCAGTGTTTAGCTCCTTGCCTGTCGCCAATCCCAGTGTTTAGCTCCTTGCCTTTCACCAATCTCAGTGTTTAGCTCCTTGCCTGTCGCCAATCCCAGTGTTTAGCTCCTTGCCTGTCGCCAATCCCAGTGTTTAGCTCCTTGCCTGTCGCCAATCCCTGTGTTTAGCTCCTTGCCTGTCGCCAATCCCAGTGTTTAGCTCCTTGCCTGTCGCCAGTCCCAGTGTTTAGCTCCTTGCCTGTCGCCAATCCCAGTGTTTAGCTCCTTGCCTGTCGCCAATATCAGTGTTTAGCTCCTTGCCTGTCGCCAATCCCAGTGTTTAGCTCCTTGCCTGTCGCCAATCCCAGTGTTTAGCTCCTTGCCTGTCGCCAATCCCAGTGTTTAGCTCCTTGCCTGTCGCCAATCTCAGTGTTTAGCGCCTTGCCTGTCGCCAATCCCAGTGTTTAGCTCCTTGCCTGTCACCAATCCCAGTGTTTAGCTCCTTGCCTGTCACCAATCTCAGTTTTTAGCTCCTTGCCTGTCGCCAATCCCAGTGTTTAGCTCCTTGCCTGTCGCCAATCCCAGTGTTTAGCTCCTTGCCTTTCACCAATCTCAGTGTTTAGCTCCTTGCCTGTCGCCAATCCCAGTGTTTAGCTCCTTGCCTGTCGCCAATCCCCGTGTTTAGCTCCTTGCCTGTCGCCAATCCCTGTGTTTAGCTCCTTGCCTGTCGCCAATCCCAGTGTTTAGCTCCTTGCCTGTCGCCAGTCCCAGTGTTTAGCTCCTTGCCTGTCGCCAATCCCAGTGTTTAGCTCCTTGCCTGTCGCCAATATCAGTGTTTAGCTCCTTGCCTGTCGCCAATCCCAGTGTTTAGCTCCTTGCCTGTCGCCAATCCCAGTGTTTAGCTCCTTGCCTGTCGCCAATCCCAGTGTTTAGCTCCTTGCCTGTCGCCAATCTCAGTGTTTAGCGCCTTGCCTGTCGCCAATCCCAGTGTTTAGCTCCTTGCCTGTCGCCAATCCCAGTGTTTAGCTCCTTGCCTGTCGCCAATCCCCTTGTTTAGAACCTTGCCTGTCGCCAATCCCAGTGTTTAGCTCCTTGCCTGTCGCCAATCCCCTTGTTTAGCTCCTTGCCTGTCGCCAATCCCAGTATTTAGCTCCTTGCATGTCGCCAATCTCCGTGTTTAGCTCCTTGCCTGTTGCATATCCCCGTGTTTATCTCCTTGCCTGTCGCCAATCCCCGTGTTTAGCTCCTTGCCTGTTGCCAATTCCAGTGTTTAGCTCCTTGCCTGTCACCAATCCCAGTGTTTAGTTCCTTGCCTGTTGCCAATCTCTGTGTTTATCTCCTTGCCTGTCACCAATCCCAGTGTTTAGTTCCTTGCCTGTTGCCAATCTCTGTGTTTAGGTCCTTGCCTGTCGCCAATCCCAGTGTTTAGCTCCTTGCCTGTCGCCAATCCCCGTGTTTAGCTCCTTGCCTGTCGCAAATCCCTGTGTTTAGCTCCTTGCCTGTTGCCAATCCCAGTGTTTAGCTCCTTGCCAGTCGCCAATCCCAGTGTTTAGCTCCTTGCCCCTCGCCAATCCCCGTGTTTAGCTCCTTGCCTGTCGCCAATCCCCGTGTTTAGCTCCTTGCCTGTTGCCAATTCCAGTGTTTAGCTCCTTGACTGTCACCAATCCCAGTGTTTAGCTCATTGCCTGTCGACAATCCCCTTGTTTAGCTCCTTGCCTGTCACCAATCCCGGTGTTTAGCTCCTTGCCTGTTGCCAATCTCCGTGTTTAGGTCCTTGCCTGTCACCTATCCCCGTGTTTATCGCCTTGTCTGTCGCCAATCCCTGTGTTTAGCTCCTTGCCTTTCGCCAATCTCAGTGTTTAGCTCCTTGCCTGTCGCCAATCCCAATGTTTAGCTCCTTGCCTGTCGCATATCCCCGTGTTTAGCTCCTTGCCTGTCGCCAATCCCAGTGTTTAGCTCCTTGCCTGTCGCCAATCCCCGTGTTTAGCTCCTTGCCTGTCGCCAATCCCTGTGTTTAGCTCCTTGCCTGTCGCCAATCCCAGTGTTTAGCTCCTTGCCTGTCGCCAGTCCCAGTGTTTAGCTCCTTGCCTGTCGCCAATCCCAGTGTTTAGCTCCTTGCCTGTCGCCAATATCAGTGTTTAGCTCCTTGCCTGTCGCCAATCCCAGTGTTTAGCTCCTTGCCTGTCGCCAATCCCAGTGTTTAGCTCCTTGCCTGTCGCCAATCCCAGTGTTTAGCTCCTTGCCTGTCGCCAATCTCAGTGTTTAGCGCCTTGCCTGTCGCCAATCCCAGTGTTTAGCTCCTTGCCTGTCACCAATCCCAGTGTTTAGCTCCTTGCCTGTCGCAAATCCCTGTGTTTAGCTCCTTGCCTGTTGCCAATCCCAGTGTTTAGCTCCTTGCCAGTCGCCAATCCCAGTGTTTAGCTCCTTGCCCCTCGCCAATCCCCGTGTTTAGCTCCTTGCCTGTCGCCAATCCCCGTGTTTAGCTCCTTGCCTGTTGCCAATTCCAGTGTTTAGCTCCTTGACTGTCACCAATCCCAGTGTTTAGCTCATTGCCTGTCGACAATCCCCTTGTTTAGCTCCTTGCCTGTCACCAATCCCGGTGTTTAGCTCCTTGCCTGTTGCCAATCTCCGTGTTTAGGTCCTTGCCTGTCACCTATCCCCGTGTTTATCGCCTTGTCTGTCGCCAATCCCTGTGTTTAGCTCCTTGCCTTTCGCCAATCTCAGTGTTTAGCTCCTTGCCTGTCGCCAATCCCAATGTTTAGCTCCTTGCCTGTCGCATATCCCAGTGTTTAGCTCCTTGCCTGTCGCCAATCCCAGTGTTTAGCTCCTTGCCTGTCGCCAATCCCAGTGTTTAGCTCCTTGCCTGTCGCCAATCCCTGTGTTTAGCTCCTTGCCTGTCGCCAATCCCAGTGTTTAGCTCCTTGCCTGTCGCCAGTCCCAGTGTTTAGCTCCTTGCCTGTCGCCAATCCCAGTGTTTAGCTCCTTGCCTGTCGCCAATATCAGTGTTTAGCTCCTTGCCTGTCGCCAATCCCAGTGTTTAGCTCCTTGCCTGTCGCCAATCCCAGTGTTTAGCTCCTTGCCTGTCGCCAATCCCAGTGTTTAGCTCCTTGCCTGTCGCCAATCTCAGTGTTTAGCGCCTTGCCTGTCGCCAATCCCAGTGTTTAGCTCCTTGCCTGTCACCAATCCCAGTGTTTAGCTCCTTGCCTGTCACCAATCTCAGTTTTTAGCTCCTTGCCTGTCGCCAATCCCAGTGTTTAGCTCCTTGCCTGTCGCCAATCCCAGTGTTTAGCTCCTTGCCTTTCACCAATCTCAGTGTTTAGCTCCTTGCCTGTCGCCAATCCCAGTGTTTAGCTCCTTGCCTGTCGCCAATCCCCGTGTTTAGCTCCTTGCCTGTCGCCAATCCCAGTGTTTAGCTCCTTGCCTGTCGCCAATCCCAGTGTTTAGCTCCTTGCCTGTCGCCAGTCCCAGTGTTTAGCTCCTTGCCTGTCGCCAATCCCAGTGTTTAGCTCCTTGCCTGTCGCCAATATCAGTGTTTAGCTCCTTGCCTGTCGCCAATCCCAGTGTTTAGCTCCTTGCCTGTCGCCAATCCCAGTGTTTAGCTCCTTGCCTGTCGCCAATCCCAGTGTTTAGCTCCTTGCCTGTCGCCAATCTCAGTGTTTAGCGCCTTGCCTGTCGCCAATCCCAGTGTTTAGCTCCTTGCCTGTCGCCAATCCCAGTGTTTAGCTCCTTGCCTGTCGCCAATCCCCTTGTTTAGAACCTTGCCTGTCGCCAATCCCAGTGTTTAGCTCCTTGCCTGTCGCCAATCCCCTTGTTTAGCTCCTTGCCTGTCGCCAATCCCAGTATTTAGCTCCTTGCATGTCGCCAATCTCCGTGTTTAGCTCCTTGCCTGTTGCATATCCCCGTGTTTATCTCCTTGCCTGTCGCCAATCCCCGTGTTTAGCTCCTTGCCTGTTGCCAATTCCAGTGTTTAGCTCCTTGCCTGTCACCAATCCCAGTGTTTAGTTCCTTGCCTGTTGCCAATCTCTGTGTTTATCTCCTTGCCTGTCACCAATCCCAGTGTTTAGTTCCTTGCCTGTTGCCAATCTCTGTGTTTAGGTCCTTGCCTGTCGCCAATCCCAGTGTTTAGCTCCTTGCCTGTCGCCAATCCCCGTGTTTAGCTCCTTGCCTGTCGCAAATCCCTGTGTTTAGCTCCTTGCCTGTTGCCAATCCCAGTGTTTAGCTCCTTGCCAGTCGCCAATCCCAGTGTTTAGCTCCTTGCCTGTCGCCAATCCCCGTGTTTAGCTCCTTGCCTGTCGCCAATCCCCGTGTTTAGCTCCTTGCCTGTTGCCAATTCCAGTGTTTAGCTCCTTGACTGTCACCAATCCCAGTGTTTAGCTCATTGCCTGTCGACAATCCCCTTGTTTAGCTCCTTGCCTGTCACCAATCCCGGTGTTTAGCTCCTTGCCTGTTGCCAATCTCCGTGTTTAGGTCCTTGCCTGTCACCTATCCCCGTGTTTATCGCCTTGTCTGTCGCCAATCCCTGTGTTTAGCTCCTTGCCTTCGCCAATCTCAGTGTTTAGCTCCTTGCCTGTCGCCAATCCCAATGTTTAGCTCCTTGCCTGTCGCATATCCCCGTGTTTAGCTCCTTGCCTGTCGCCAATCCCAGTGTTTAGCTCCTTGCCTTTCGCCAATCTCAGTGTTTAGCTCCTTGCCTGTCGCCAATCCCAGTGTTTAGCTCCTTGCCTGTCGCCAATCCCAGTGTTTAGCTCCTTGCCTTTCGCCAATCTCAGTGTTTAGCTCCTTGCCTGTCACCAATCCCAGTGTTTAGCTCCTTGCCTGTCGCCAATATCAGTGTTTAGCTCCTTGCCTGTCGCCAATCCCAGTGTTTAGCTCCTTGCCTGTCGCCAATCCCAGTGTTTATCTCCTTGTCTGTCGCCAATCCCTGTGTTTAGCTCCTTGCCTTTCGCCAATCTCAGTGTTTAGCTCCTTGCCTGTCGCCAATCCCAATGTTTAGCTCCTTGCCTGTCGCATATCCCCGTGTTTAGCTCCTTGCCTGTCGCCAATCCCAGTGTTTAGCTCCTTGCCTTTCGCCAATCTCAGTGTTTAGCTCCTTGCCTGTCGCCAATCCCAGTGTTTAGCTCCTTGCCTGTCGCCAATCCCAGTGTTTAGCTCCTTGCCTGTCGCCAATCCCAGTGTTTAGCTCCTTGCCTGTCGCCAATCCCAGTGTTTAGCTCCTTGCCTGTCGCCAATCCCAGTGTTTAGCTCCTTGCCTGTCACCAATCCCAGTGTTTAGCTCCTTGCCTGTCGCCAATCCAGTGTTTAGCTCCTTGCCTGTCGCCAATCCCAGTGTTTAGCTCCTTGCCTGTCGCCAATCCCAGTGTTTAGCTCCTTGCCTGTCGCCAATCCCAGTGTTTAGCTCCTTGCCTGTCGCCAATCTCAGTGTTTAGCGCCTTGCCTGTCGCCAATCCCAGTGTTTAGCTCCTTGCCTGTCGCCAATCCCAGTGTTTAGCTCCTTGCCTGTCGCCAATCCCCTTGTTTAGAACCTTGCCTGTCGCCAATCCCAGTGTTTAGCTCCTTGCCTGTCGCCAATCCCCTTGTTTAGCTCCTTGCCTGTCGCCAATCCCAGTATTTAGCTCCTTCATGTCGCCAATCTCCGTGTTTAGCTCCTTGCCTGTCGCATATCCCCGTGTTTATCTCCTTGCCTGTCGCCAATCCCCGTGTTTAGCTCCTTGCCTGTTGCCAATTCCAGTGTTTAGCTCCTTGACTGTCACCAATCCCAGTGTTTAGCTCATTGCCTGTCGACAATCCCCTTGTTTAGCTCCTTGCCTGTCACCAATCCCAGTGTTTAGTTCCTTGCCTGTTGCCAATCTCCGTGTTTAGGTCCTTGCCTGTCGCCAATCCCAGTGTTTAGCTCCTTGCCTGTCGCCAATCCCTCGTGTTTAGCTCCTTGCCTGTCGCCAATCCCAGTGTTTAGCTCCTTGCCTGTTGCCAATCCCAGTGTTTAGCTCCTTGCCAGTCGCCAATCCCAGTGTTTAGCTCCTTGCCTGTCGCCAATCTCAGTGTTTAGCTCCTTGCCTGTCGCCAATCCCAGTGTTTAGCTCCTTGCCTGTCGCCAATCCCAGTGTTTAGCTCCTTGCCCACCCAGTGCTGTCGCCAATCTCAGTGTTTAGCTCCTTGCCTGTCGCCAATCCCAGTGTTTAGCTCCTTGCCTGTCGCCAATCCCAGTGTTTAGCTCCTTGCCTGTCACCAATCCCAGTGTTTAGCTCCTTGCCTGTCACCAATCTCAGTTTTTAGCTCCTTGCCTGTCGCCAATCCCAGTGTTTAGCTCCTTGCCTGTCGCCAATCCCAGTGTTTAGCTCCTTGCCTTTCACCAATCTCAGTGTTTAGCTCCTTGCCTGTCGCCAATCCCAGTGTTTAGCTCCTTGCCTGTCGCCAATCCCCGTGTTTAGCTCCTTGCCTGTCGCCAATCCCTGTGTTTAGCTCCTTGCCTGTCGCCAATCCCAGTGTTTAGCTCCTTGCCTGTCGCCAGTCCCAGTGTTTAGCTCCTTGCCTGTCGCCAATCCCAGTGTTTAGCTCCTTGCCTGTCGCCAATATCAGTGTTTAGCTCCTTGCCTGTCGCCAATCCCAGTGTTTAGCTCCTTGCCTGTCGCCAATCCCAGTGTTTAGCTCCTTGCCTGTCGCCAATCCCAGTGTTTAGCTCCTTGCCTGTCGCCAATCTCAGTGTTTAGCGCCTTGCCTGTCGCCAATCCCAGTGTTTAGCTCCTTGCCTGTCGCCAATCCCAGTGTTTAGCTCCTTGCCTGTCGCCAATCCCCTTGTTTAGAACCTTGCCTGTCGCCAATCCCAGTGTTTAGCTCCTTGCCTGTCGCCAATCCCCTTGTTTAGCTCCTTGCCTGTCGCCAATCCCAGTATTTAGCTCCTTGCATGTCGCCAATCTCCGTGTTTAGCTCCTTGCCTGTTGCATATCCCCGTGTTTATCTCCTTGCCTGTCGCCAATCCCCGTGTTTAGCTCCTTGCCTGTTGCCAATTCCAGTGTTTAGCTCCTTGACTGTCACCAATCCCAGTGTTTAGCTCATTGCCTGTCGACAATCCCCTTGTTTATCTCCTTGCCTGTCACCAATCCCAGTGTTTAGTTCCTTGCCTGTTGCCAATCTCTGTGTTTAGGTCCTTGCCTGTCGCCAATCCCAGTGTTTAGCTCCTTGCCTGTCGCCAATCCCCGTGTTTAGCTCCTTGCCTGTCGCAAATCCCTGTGTTTAGCTCCTTGCCTGTTGCCAATCCCAGTGTTTAGCTCCTTGCCAGTCGCCAATCCCAGTGTTTAGCTCCTTGCCTGTCGCCAATCCCCGTGTTTAGCTCCTTGCCTGTCGCCAATCCCCGTGTTTAGCTCCTTGCCTGTTGCCAATTCCAGTGTTTAGCTCCTTGACTGTCACCAATCCCAGTGTTTAGCTCATTGCCTGTCGACAATCCCCTTGTTTAGCTCCTTGCCTGTCACCAATCCCGGTGTTTAGCTCCTTGCCTGTTGCCAATCTCCGTGTTTAGGTCCTTGCCTGTCACCTATCCCCGTGTTTATTGCCTTGTCTGTCGCCAATCCCTGTGTTTAGCTCCTTGCCTTTCGCCAATCTCAGTGTTTAGCTCCTTGCCTGTCGCCAATCCCAATGTTTAGCTCCTTGCCTGTCGCATATCCCCGTGTTTAGCTCCTTGCCTGTCGCCAATCCCTGTGTTTAGCTCCTTGCCTGTCGCCAATCCCAGTGTTTAGCTCCTTGCCTGTCGCCAGTCCCAGTGTTTAGCTCCTTGCCTGTCGCCAATCCCCGTGTTTAGCTCCTTGCCTGTCGCCAGTCCCAGTGTTTAGCTCCTTGCCTGTCACCAATCCCAGTGTTTAGCTCCTTGCCTGTCGCCAATATCAGTGTTTAGCTCCTTGCCTGTCGCCAATCCCAGTGTTTAGTTCCTTGCCTGTTGCCAATCTCCGTGTTTAGGTCCTTGCCTGTCGCCAATCCCCGTGTTTAGCTCCTTGCCTGTCGCCAATCCCAGTGTTTAGCTCCTTGCCAGTCGCCAATCCCAGTGTTTAGCTCCTTGCCTGTCGCCAATCCCCTTGTTTAGCTCCTTGCCTGTCGCCAATCCCAGTATTTAGCTCCTTGCATGTCGCCAATCTCCGTGTTTAGCTCCTTGCCTGTTGCATATCCCCGTGTTTATCTCCTTGCCTGTCGCCAATCCCCGTGTTTAGCTCCTTGCCTGTTGCCAATTCCAGTGTTTAGCTCCTTGACTGTCACCAATCCCAGTGTTTAGCTCATTGCCTGTCGACAATCCCCTTGTTTATCTCCTTGCCTGTCACCAATCCCAGTGTTTAGTTCCTTGCCTGTTGCCAATCTCTGTGTTTAGGTCCTTGCCTGTCGCCAATCCCAGTGTTTAGCTCCTTGCCTGTCGCCAATCCCCGTGTTTAGCTCCTTGCCTGTCGCAAATCCCTGTGTTTAGCTCCTTGCCTGTTGCCAATCCCAGTGTTTAGCTCCTTGCCAGTCGCCAATCCCAGTGTTTAGCTCCTTGCCTGTCGCCAATCCCCGTGTTTAGCTCCTTGCCTGTCGCCAATCCCCGTGTTTAGCTCCTTGCCTGTTGCCAATTCCAGTGTTTAGCTCCTTGACTGTCACCAATCCCAGTGTTTAGCTCATTGCCTGTCGACAATCCCCTTGTTTAGCTCCTTGCCTGTCACCAATCCCGGTGTTTAGCTCCTTGCCTGTTGCCAATCTCCGTGTTTAGGTCCTTGCCTGTCACCTATCCCCGTGTTTATCGCCTTGTCTGTCGCCAATCCCTGTGTTTAGCTCCTTGCCTTTCGCCAATCTCAGTGTTTAGCTCCTTGCCTGTCGCCAATCCCAATGTTTAGCTCCTTGCCTGTCGCATATCCCCGTGTTTAGCTCCTTGCCTGTCGCCAATCCCTGTGTTTAGCTCCTTGCCTGTCGCCAATCCCAGTGTTTAGCTCCTTGCCTGTCGCCAGTCCCAGTGTTTAGCTCCTTGCCTGTCGCCAATCCCCGTGTTTAGCTCCTTGCCTGTCGCCAGTCCCAGTGTTTAGCTCCTTGCCTGTCACCAATCCCAGTGTTTAGCTCCTTGCCTGTCGCCAATATCAGTGTTTAGCTCCTTGCCTGTCGCCAATCCCAGTGTTTAGTTCCTTGCCTGTTGCCAATCTCCGTGTTTAGGTCCTTGCCTGTCGCCAATCCCCGTGTTTAGCTCCTTGCCTGTCGCCAATCCCAGTGTTTAGCTCCTTGCCAGTCGCCAATCCCAGTGTTTAGCTCCTTGCCTGTCGCCAATCCCCGTGTTTAGCTCCTTGCCTGTCGCCAATCCCCGTGTTTAGCTCCTTGCCTGTCGCCAATCCCAGTGTTTAGCTCCTTGCCTGTCGCCAATCCCAGTGTTTAGCTCCTTGCCTGTCGCCAATCCCAGTGTTTAGCTCCTTGCCTGTCGCCAATCCCAGTGTTTAGCTCCTTGCCTGTCGCCAATCCCAGTGTTTAGCTCCTTGCCTGTCGCCAATCCCGTGTTTAGCTCCTTGCCTGTCGCTCCTCCCAGTGTTTAGCTCCTTGCCTGTCGCCAATCCCCGTGTTTAGCTCCTTGCCTGTCGCCAATCCCCGTGTTTAGCTCCTTGCCTGTTGCCAATCCCCGTGTTTAGCTCCTTGCCTGTCGCCAATCCCAGTGTTTAGCTCCTTGCCAGTCGCCAATCCCAGTGTTTAGCTCCTTGCCTGTCGCCAATCCCCGTGTTTAGCTCCTTGCCTGTCGCCAATCCCAGTGTTTAGCTCCTTGCCTGTCGCCAATCCCAGTGTTTAGCTCCTTGCCTGTCGCCAATCCCCGTGTTTAGCTCCTTGCCTGTCGCCAATCTCAGTGTTTAGCTCCTTGCCTGTCGCCAATCCCAGTGTTTAGCTCCTTGCCTGTCGCCAATCCCCGTGTTTAGCTCCTTGCCTGTCGCCAATCCCAGTGTTTAGCTCCTTGCCTGTCGCCAATCCCCGTGTTTAGCTCCTTGCCTGTCGCCAATCCCCGTGTTTAGCTCCTTACCTGTCGCCAATCCCAGTGTTTAGTCCTTGCCTGTCGCCAATCCCAGTGTTTAGCTCCTTGCCTGTCGCCAATCCCAGTGTTTAGCTCCTTGCCTGTCGCCAATCCCAGTGTTTAGCTCCTTGCCTGTCGCCAATCCCAGTGTTTAGCTCCTTGCCTGTCGCCAATCCCAGTGTTTAGCTCCTTGCCTGTCGCCAATCCCAGTGTTTAGCTCCTTGCCTGTCGCCAATCCCAGTGTTTAGCTCCTTGCCTGTCGCCAATCCCAGTGTTTAGCTCCTTGCCTGTCGCCAATCCCCGTGTTTAGCTCCTTGCCTGTCGCCAATCCCCGTGTTTAGCTCCTTGCCTGTCGCCAATCTCAGTGTTTAGCTCCTTGCCTGTCGCCAATCCCAGCGTTTAGCTCCTTGCCTGTCGCCAATCCCAGCGTTTAGCTCCTTGCCTGTCGCCAATCTCAGTGTTTAGCTCCTTGCCTGTCGCCAATCCCAGTGTTTAGCTCCTTGCCTGTCGCCAATTCCAGTGTTTAGCTCCTTGCCTGTTGCCAATCCCAGTGTTTAGCTCCTTGCCTGTCGCTACCTGTCCCACCGGACACAAAGTGATTTATCGACAAGGTAAACAGTTTATGAATGAGGCCTAAGCTTTAGTTATACAGTTTACAGAGTTAGAGTAACCACAGGAGGTTTGTATACACACACGTCCTACAGGCTACCGTTCTAGAGATCACAGGGTCATATCCTCATCGCATGGAGGGGAATTCCTCAATGTCTTAATTGTTAGCCTTTCAGATGAATTCTGCATGTGTGTGTGTAACAGTGTACACACTGGCTGTGTAAACGCTTCAGCGTGACGGACGCTGAGACATTTTTAAACAAGTTTAGGGCAGCGTGCAGAGCAGAGTGGAGTGGGGAGATTGTTTACATGAGTACCTGCCTCTTTTCAACACCGTGGTCCCTTCGCCTCGGTGGAGGCAGGCAGTCACTGAGACAGAAATGGATGGCTAGATGCCTCAGGGTAGTGTTGACTGTGACTGAAACACACTCTGAGAACAAGAGAGGACAATAATAATATTTTCAGGATTAAAAAGGGATTTGAGTTACTATCACTACACTGCTTCAATACTCTGACAAATGTTACAGTAGGCCTAATGTAAGCAGGTATTTTATATGACTTCTTCTGTTCTTAATCATTTCCACATATCAGCTTGAATGATCTTAGTTGAGTTAATGCTCCTAAATAAATGAGCGTCTATATACAAGCTGTCATCCTTGACTACTCAACCACTAAAGGTTTTATCTGCCACCCTGTACCCTTCCCTGTGAAATGAGATTCAGTGTGTGCTGTGAGGTTTGGTTCCCAGGGCCAGCTGTGTACTATAGAGCTAGTCCTGTGGGAGACCTGTGTGTGTTTAAATGCCCAGGGCTAGGCAGTGGCAGCTATTGGCTAATGATTGACCAGTTAGAGCTCCCTGCCATGTCTGCCTGCAGGGAGGAAAGACAGAATTCTGCCTCCAGTATGTGTTAGGAAGAGAGATGAGAGAGAGAAAAGACAGAGCCTCCAGTATGTGTTAGAAGAGAGATGAGAGAGGAAAGGTGGAGAGAGGAAAGACAGAATTCTGCCTCCAGTATGTGTTAGGAAGAGAGATGAGAGAGAGAACGAGAGAGGTGGAGGAGAGGAAAGACAGAATTCTGCCTCCAGTATGTGTTAGGAAGAGAGATGAGAGAGAGAACGAGAGAGGTGGAGGAGAGGAAAGACAGAATTCTGCCTCCAGTATGTGTTAGGAAGAGAGATGAGAGAGAGAACGAGGGAGGTGGAGGAGAGGAAAGACATAATTCTGCCTCCAGTATGTGTTAGGAAGAGAGATGAGAGAGAGAACGAGAGAGATGACAGAGAGAACGAGAGAGGTGGAGGAGAGGAAGGACAGAATTCTGCCTCCAGTATGTGTTAGGATGAGAGATGAGAGAGAGAACGAGAGAGATGAGAGAGAGAACGAGAGAGATGAGAGAGAGAACTAGAGAGATGAGAGAGAGAACGAAAGAGATGAGAGAGAGAACAAGAGAGGTGAGAGAGAGAACGAGAGAGATGAGAGAGAGAACTAGAGAGATGAGAGAGAGAACGAGAGAGATGAGAGAGAGAACGAGAGAGGTGAGAGAGAGAACTAGAGAGATGAGAGAGAGAACGAGAGAGGTGAGAGAGAGAACTAGAGAGGTGAGAGAGAGAACGAGAGAGATGAGAGAGAGAACGAGAGAGGTGGAGGAGAGGAAAGAACACTGAAGGAAGCTTTGTGGTTTTGTAATATTGATGTAGTGCCACACAATATGCTTCAGATGAATACATTTAGTTGTATATGTGTACTGATGTAGTGCCACACAATATGCTTCAGATGAATACATTTAGTTGTATATGTGTAATGATGTAGTGCCACACAATATGCTTCAGATGAATACATTTAGTTGTATATGTGTACTGATGTAGTGCCACACAATATGCTTCAGATGAATACATTTAGTTGTATATGTGTAATGATGTAGTGCCACACAATATGCTTCAGATGAATACATTTAGTTGTATATGTGTAATGATGTAGTGCCACACAATATGCTTCAGATGAATACATTTAGTTGTATATGTGTACTGATGTAGTGCCACACAATATGCTTCAGATGAATACATTTAGTTGTATATGTGTACTGATGTAGTGCCACACAATATGCTTCAGATGAATACATTTCGTTGTATATGTGTACTGATGTAGTGCCACACAATATGCTTCAGATGAATACATTTAGTTGTATATGTGTAATGATGTAGTTCTGACCACAGAGAAGTATCTTCTGGTATAACCTAGGCATTAGAACTACAGAGGTTACAAACAATTACAAATAAAACATGAATAAAAATAAAAGTATTTTATTTTGTGGGTACATTTTCAGTGCCGAGTATCAAAATGACTATACTAATATTTTTCGGTTGACATTTGCTAACGCGAAAATAGGGTGTTGTTTTGCATTGCTGCGCCTTGCTGTGGTATTTTTACAATGTATTTATCTGCATACAGGCAGCAGACGATGCTGGGAGACTTCCACAGTGTATTCATCTGCATACAGACAGCAGACAATACTGGGATACTTTCACAGTGTATTCATCTGCATAGAGGCAGCAGACGATACTGGGATACTTTCACAGTGTATTTATATGCATACAGGCAGCAGACGATGCTGGGATACTTTCACAGTGTATTTATCTGCATACAGGCAGCAGACGTCGCTGGGGTACTTTCACAGTGTATTCATTTGCATAGAGGCGGCAGACGACGCTGGGGTACTTTAACAGTGTATTCATCTGCATAGAGGCAGCAGACGACGCTGTGATACTTTCACAGTGTATTTATCTGCATAGAGGCGGCAGACGATGCTGGGATACTTTCACAGTGTATTCATCTGCATAGAGGCAGCAGACGACGCTGTGATACTTTCACAGTGTATTTATCTGCATAGAGGCGGCAGACGACGCTGGGGTACTTTCACAGAGTATTCATCTGAATAGAGGCGGCAGACGACGCTGGGGTACTTTAACAGAGTATTCATCTGCATAGAGGCAGCAGACGATACTGAGGTACTTTCACAGAGTATTCATCTGCATAGAGGCGGCAGACGACGCTGGGTACTTTCACAGTGTATTCATCTGCATAGAGGCAGCAGACGATACTGAGGTACTTTCACAGAGTATTCATCTGCATAGAGGCGGCAGACGACGCTGGGGTACTTTCACAGTGTATTCATCTGCATACAGGCAGCAGACAATGCTGGGATACTTTCACAGTGTATTCATCTGCATAGAGGCTGCAGACGACGCTGTGATACTTTCACAGTGTATTTATCTGCATAGAGGCGGCAGACGATGCTGGGATACTTTCACAGTGTATTCATCTGCATAGAGGTGGCAGACGACGCTGGGGTACTTTCACAGTGTATTTATCTGCATAGAGGCGGCAGACAACGCTGGGGTACTTTCACTGTGTATTTATCTGCATAGAGGCGGCAGACGATGCTGGGATACTTTCACAGTGTATTTATCTCCATAGAGGCGGCAGACGACGCTGGGGTACTTTCACAGTGTATTTATCTGCATAGAGGCGGCAGACGACGCTGGGGTACTGTCACAGTGTATTTATCTGCATACAGGCAGCAGACGATGCTGGGGTACTTTCACAGTGTATTCATCTGCATACATGCAGCAGACGACGCTGGGGTACTTTCACAGTGTATTCATCTGCATAGAGGCAGCAGACGATACTGGGGTACTTTCACAGTGTATTCATCTGCATAGAGGCGGCAGACGACGCTGGGGTACTTTCACAGTGTATTCATCTGCATAGAGGCAGCAGACGATACTGGGGTACTTTCACAGTGTATTCATCTGCATAAAGGCGGCAGACGACGCTGGGGTACTTTCACAGTGTATTCATCTGCATAGAGGCAGCAGACGATATGAGGTACTTTCACAGAGTATTCATCTGCATAGAGGCGGCAGACAACGCTGGGGTACTTTCACAGTGTATTCATCTGCATACAGGCAGCAGACAATGCTGGGATACTTTCACAGTGTATTCATCTGCATAGAGGCTGCAGACGACGCTGTGATACTTTCACAGTGTATTTATCTGCATAGAGGCGGCAGACGATGCTGGGATACTTTCACAGTGTATTCATCTGCATAGAGGTGGCGGACGGCGCTGGGGTACTTTCACAGTGTATTTATCTGCATAGAGGCGGCAGACAACGCTGGGGTACTTTCACTGTGTATTTATCTGCATAGAGGCGGCAGACGACGCTGGGGTACTTTCACAGTGTATTCATCTGCATACAGGCGGCAGACGACGCTGGGGTACTTTCACAGTGTATTTATCTGCATACAGGCAGCAGACGATGTTGGGGTACTTTCACAGTGTATTCATCTGCATACATGCAGCAGACGACGCTGGGGTACTTTCACAGTGTATTCATCTGCATAGAGGCAGCAGACGATACTGGGGTACTTTCACAATGTATTCATCTGCATAGAGGCGGCAGACGACGCTGGGGTACTTTCACAGTGTATTCATCTGCATAGAGGCAGCAGACAATACTGGGGTACTTTCACAGTGTATTCATCTGCATAGAGGCAGCAGACGACGCTGGGGTACTTTCACAGTGTACTCATCTGCATATAGGCGGCAGACGACGCTGGGGTACTTTCACAGTGTATTCATCTAAATACAGGCAGCAGACGACGCTGGGGTACTTTCACAGTGTATTCATCTGCATACAGGCAGCAGACGACGCTGGGGTACTTTCACAGTGTATTTATCTGCATAGAGGCGGCAGACGATGCTGGGATACTTTCACAGTGTATTCATCTGCATAGAGGCAGCAGACGACGCTATGATACTTTCACAGTGTATTTATCTGCATAGAGGCGGCAGACGACGCTGGGGTACTTTCACAGAGTATTCATCTGAATAGAGGCGGCAGACGACGCTGGGGTACTTTAACAGTGTATTCATCTGCATACAGGCAGCAGACGACGCTGGGGTACTTTCACAGTGTATTTATCTGCATAGAGGCGGCAGACGATGCTGGGATACTTTCACAGTGTATTCATCTGCATAGAGGCAGCAGACGACGCTGTGATACTTTCACAGTGTATTTATCTGCATAGAGGCGGCAGACGACGCTGGGGTACTTTCACAGAGTATTCATCTGAATAGAGGCGGCAGACGACGCTGGGGTACTTTAACAGTGTATTCATCTGCATACAGGCAGCAGACAATGCTGGGATACTTTCACAGTGTATTCATCTGCATAGAGGCTGCAGACGACGCTGTGATACTTTCACAGTGTATTCATCTGCATAGAGGCAGCAGACGACGCTGTGATACTTTCACAGTGTATTCATCTGCATAGAGGCAGCAGACGATACTGAGGTACTTTCACAGAGTATTCATCTGCATAGAGGCGGCAGACGACGCTGGGGTACTTTCACAGTGTATTTATCTGCATAGAGGCGGCAGACGATGCTAGGATACTTTCACAGTGTATTCATCTGCATAGAGGTGGCAGACGACGCTGGGGTACTTTCACAGTGTATTTATCTGCATAGAGGCGGCAGACAACGCTGGGGTACTTTCACTGTGTATTTATCTGCATAGAGGCGGCAGACGATGCTGGGATACTTTCACAGTGTATTTATCTGCATAGAGGCGGCAGACGACGCTGGGGTACTTTCACAGTGTATTTATCTGCATAGAGGCGGCAGACGATGCTGGGATACTTTCACAGTGTATTCATCTGCATAGAGGCGGCAGACGACGCTGGGGTACTGTCACAGTGTATTTATCTGCATACAGGCAGCAGACGATGCTGGGGTACTTTCACAGTGTATTCATCTGCATACATGCAGCAGACGACGCTGGGGTACTTTCACAGTGTATTCATCTGCATAGAGGCAGCAGACGATACTGGGGTACTTTCACAGTGTATTTATCTGCATAGAGGCGGCAGACGATGCTGGGATACTTTCACAGTGTATTTATCTGCATAGAGGCGGCAGACGACGCTGGGGTACTTTCACAGTGTATTTATCTGCATAGAGGCGGCAGACGATGCTGGGATACTTTCACAGTGTATTTATCTGCATAGAGGCGGCAGACGACACTGGGGTACTTTCACAGTGTATTTATCTGCATAGAGGCGGCAGACGATGCTGGGATACTTTCACAATGTATTCATCTGCATAGAGGCGGCAGACGACGCTGGGGTACTTTCACAGTGTATTTATCTGCATACAGGCAGCAGACGACGCTGTGATACTTTCACAGACAACGCTGGGGTACTTTCACAGTGTATTCATCTGCATACAGACAGCAGACGATGCTGGGATACTTTCACAGTGTATTCATCTGCATAGAGGCAGCAGACGACGCTGGGATACTTTCACAGTGTAGTCATCTGCATACAGGCAGCAGACGACGCTGGGGTACTTTCACAGTGTATTCATCTGCATAGAGGCAGCAGACGATGCTGGGGTACTTTCACAGTGTATTCATCTGCATACAGACAGCAGACGATGCTGGGATACTTTCACAGTGTATTCATCTGCATACAGGCAGCAGACGACGCTGGGGTACTTTCACAGTGTATTCATCTGCATAGAGGCGGGCAGCAGGCGTCACTGAATTGTTCCACATATTTAAGTACAGCTATTGTAAAAATGGCTCTCTTCCTGTTGTTGTTTTCAGGAGACAGATTTTATTCAAGCCTGAGGAAGTGGAATAATTTAAATACAGATGTTTTTCACTGTAAAACAGCTGTACAGATCTGGTGAGGCTGGAGAAGAGTGGGGGAAAGAGACTGGGGAGGAGAGAGAGGGGCTGGAGAAGAGAGAGTGAAGAGAGAGAGGGGGGCTGGAGAAGAGAGAGTGAAGAGAGAGAGAGAGAGGCTGGAGAAGAGAGGGGAAGAGATGCTGGGGAGGAGAGAGAGAGGCTGGAGAAGAGAGAGTGAAGAGAGAGAGAGGCTGGGGATGAGAGAGTGAAGAGAGAGATAGGCGGGAGATGAGAGAGTGAAGAGAGAGAGAGGCTGGGGATGAGAGAGTGAAGAGAGGCTGGAGAAGAGAGAGTGAAGAGAGAGAGAGGCTGGAGAAGAGAGAGTGAAGAGAGGCTGGAGAAGAGAGAGTGAAGAGAGAGAGAGACTGGGGATGAGAGAGTGAAGAGAGAGAGAGGCTGGAGAAGAGAGAGTGAAGAGAGGCTGGAGAAGAGAGAGTGAAGAGAGAGAGAGGCTGGAGAAGAGAGAGTGAAGAGAGGCTGGAGAAGAGAGAGTGAAGAGAGGCTTGAGAAGAGAGAGTGAAGAGATAGAGAGGCTGGAGAAGAGAGAGTGAAGAGAGAGAGGCTGGAGAAGAGAGAATGAAGAGAGGCTGGAGAAGAGAGAGTGAAGAGAGGCTTGAGAAGAGAGAGTGAAGAGATAGAGAGGCTGGAGAAGAGAGAGTGAAGAGAGGCTGGAGAAGAGAGAGTGAAGAGAGGCTTGAGAAGAGAGAGTGAAGAGATAGAGAGGCTGGAGAAGAGAGAGAGGCTGGAGAAGAGAGAATGAAGAGAGGCTGGGGAAGAGAGAGTGAAGAGAGAGAGAGGCTGGAGAAGAGAGAGTGAAGAGAGAGAGAGGCTGGAGAAGAGAGAGTGAAAAGAGAGAGAGGCTGGAGAAGAGAGAGTGAAGAGATAGAGAGGCTGGCGAAGAGAGAGTGAAGAGAGGCTGGAGAAGAGAGAGTGAAGAGAGGCTTGAGAAGAGAGAGTGAAGAGATAGAGAGGCTGGAGAAGAGAGAGTGAAGAGAGAGAGGCTGGAGAAGAGAGAGTGAAGAGATAGAGAGGCTGGAGAAGAGAGAGTGAAGAGAGGCTGGAGAAGAGAGAGTGAAGAGAGAGAGGCTTGAGAAGAGAGAGTGAAGAGATAGAGAGGCTGGAGAAGAGAGAGTGAAGAGAGGCTGGAGAAGAGAGAGTGAAGAGAGGCTTGAGAAGAGAGAGTGAAGAGATAGAGAGGCTGGAGAAGAGATAGTGAAGAGAGAGAGGCTGGAGAAGAGAGAATGAAGAGAGGCTGGGGAAGAGAGAGTGAAGAGAGAGAGAGGCTGGAGAAGAGAGAGTGAAGAGATAGAGAGGCTGGAGAAGAGAGAGTGAAGAGAGAGAGAGGCTGGAGAAGAGAGAGTGAAGAGAGAGAGAGACTGGGGATGAGAGAGTGAAGAGAGGCTGGAGAAGAGAGAGTGAAGAGAGAGAGAGAGAGATGCTGGGGATGAGAGAGTGAAGAGAGGCTGGAGAAGAGAGAGTGAAAAGAGAGAGAGGCTGGAGAAGAGAGAGTGAAGAGAGAGAGAGACTGGGGATGAGAGAGTGAAGAGAGGCTGGAGAAGAGAGAGTGAAGAGAGAGAGAGAGAGATGCTGGGGATGAGAGAGTGAAGAGAGGCTGGAGAAGAGAGAGTGAAGAGAGAGAGACGCTGGGGATGAGAGAGTGAAGAGAGAGAGAGGCTGGAGAAGCGAGAGTGAAGAGAGGCTGAAGAAGAGAGAGTGAAGAGAGAGAGAGGCTGGAGAAGAGAGAGTGAAGAGAGAGAGAGGCAATGAAATGATCAAATATACAGACAACAAATTCCAATTGGCTATACTAAAACTCTTTAACACCATGCTTAGCTCTGGCATCTTCCCCGATATTTGGAACCAAGGACTGATCACCCCAATCCACAAAAGTGGAGACAAATTTGACCCCAATAACTACCGTGGAATATGTGTCAACAGTAACCTTGGGAAAATCCTCTGCATTATTATTAACAGCAGACTCGTACATTTCCTCAATGAAAACAATGTACTGAGCAAATGTCAAATTGGCTTTTTACCAAATTACCGTACAACAGACCATGTATTCACCCTGCACACCCTAATTGACAACCAAACAAAACAAAACAAAAGCAAAGTCTTCTCATGCTTTGTTGATTTCAAAAAAGCCTTCGACTCAATCTGGCATGAGGGTCTGCTATACAAACTGATGGAAAGTGGTGTTGGGGGTAAAACATATTACTTTATAAAATCCATGTACACAAACAACAAGTGTGCGGTTAAAATTGGCAAAAAACACACACATTTCTTCACACAGGGTCGTGGGGTTAGACAGGGATGCAGCTTAAGCCCCACCCTCTTCAACATATATATCAACGAATTGGCGCGGGCACTAGAAAAGTCTGCAGCACCCGGCCTTCCCCTGCTAGAATCCGAAGTCAAATGTCTGCTGTTTGCTGATGATCTCGTGCTTCTGTCACCAACCAAGGAGGGCCTACAGCAGCACCTAGATCTTATGCACAGATTCTGTCAGACCTGGGCCCTGACAGTAAATCTCAGTAAGACCAAAATAATGGTGTTCCAAAAAAGGTCCAGTCACCAGGACCACAAATACAAATTCCATCTAGACACTGTTGCCCTAGAGCACACAAAAAAACTATACATACCTTGGCCTAAACATCAGCGCCACAGGTAACTTCCACAAAGCTGTGAACGATCTGAGAGACAAGGCAAGAAGGGCATTCTATGCCATCAAAAGAAACATCAATTTCAACATACCAATTAGGATTTGGCTAAAAATACTTGAATCAGTCATAGAGCCCATTTTATCTTGTGTCCTTTAACTATTTGTACATTGTATATATATATATATATATATATATATATATATATATATATATATATATATATATATATATATATATATATATATATATATAATATGACATTTGTAATGTCTTTACTGTTTTGAAACTTCTGTATGTGCAATGTTTACTGTTCATTTTTGTTGTTTTTCACTTTATATATTCACTTTGTATGTTGTCTACCTCACTTGCTTTGGCAATGTTAACACATGTTTCCCATGCCAATAAAGCCCTTGATTTGAATCGAATTGAATTGAGAGGCTGGAGAAGAGAGAGTGAAGAGAGGGTGAGGCTGGAGAAGAGAGAGTGAAGAGAGGGTGAGGCTGGAGAAGAGAGAGTGAAGAGAGAGAGAGGCTGGAGATGAGAGAGTGAAGAGAGAGAGAGGCTGGAGAAGAGAGAGTGAAGAGAGGCTGGAGAAGAGAGAGTGAAGAGAGAGAGAGGCTGGAGATGAGAGAGTGAAGAGAGAGAGAGGCTGGAGATGAGAGAGTGAAGAGAGAGAGAGGCTGGAGAAGAGAGAGTGAAGAGAGGCTGGAGAAGAGAGAGTGAAGAGAGAGAGAGGCTGGAGATGAGAGAGTGAAGAGAGAGAGAGGCTGGAGAAGAGAGAGTGAAGAGAGGCTGGAGAAGAGAGAGTGAAGAGAGAGAGAGGCTGGAGATGAGAGAGTGAAGAGAGGCTGGAGAAGAGAGAGTGAAGAGAGAGAGAGGCTGGAGATGAAAGAGTGAAGAGAGAGAGAGGGTAGGGCTGTTTTTCAGCCCTGGGCGTGGCGGCACGGCACATTACAAGTCTTGTAGACTGTAAAAAATAAATGTATTTCCAGAGGAAAATCCTACATGTATGTTAAAGATGAATCTTAGATCCAAGGACATGTTCCCATGTTGAGGCGTCATGGGTTAAATCAACAGGCATGAACAAATATCTGCTGTCCGCTATGCAAACAGAGCGATGGAGCTCCCCGATTAATGGTCTGTTGTAATGGCTGATGTGACCTGGGAGGGAGAGAGGTTAGTTAGAGTACCAGTTAGTTAGAGTACCAGTTAGTTAGAGTACCAGTTAGTTAGAGTACCAGTTAGTTAGAGTACCAGGTAGTTAGAGTACCAGTTAGTTAGAGTACCAGTTAGTTAGAGTACCAGGTAGTTAGAGTACCAGGTAGTTAGAGTACCAGTTAGTTAGAGTACCAGTTAATTAGAATACCAGTTAGTTAGAGTACCAGTTAGTTAGAGTACCAGGTAGTTAGAGTACCAGTTAGTTAGAGTACCAGGTAGTTAGAGTACCAGTTAGTTAGAGTACCAGTTAGTTAGAGTACCAGGTAGTTAGAGTACCAGTTAGTTAGAGTACCAGTTAGTTAGAGTACCAGTTAGTTAGAGTACCAGGTTAGTTAGAGTACCAGTTAGTTAGAGTACCAGGTAGTTAGAGTACCAGTTAGTTAGAGTACCAGTTAGTTAGAGTACCAGGTAGTTAGAGTACCAGTTAGTTAGAGTACCAGGTAGTTAGAGTACCAGTTAGTTAGAGTACCAGTTAGTTAGAGTACCAGTTAGTTAGAGTACCAGGTAGTTAGAGTACCAGTTAGTTAGAGTACCAGGTAGTTAGAGTACCAGTTAGTTAGAGTACCAGTTAGTTAGAGTACCAGGTAGTTAGAGTACCAGTTAGTTAGAGTACCAGGTAGTTAGAGTACCAGGTAGTTAGAGTACCAGTTAGTTAGAGTACCAGGTAGTTAGAGTACCAGTTAGTTAGAGTACCAGGTAGTTAGAGTACCAGTTAGTTAGAGTACCAGTTAGTTAGAGTACCAGGTAGTTAGAGTACCAGTTAGTTAGAGTACCAGTTAGTTAGAGTACCAGGTAGTTAGAGTACCAGGTAGTTAGAGTACCAGTTAGTTAGAGTACCAGGTAGTTAGAGTACCAGTTAGTTAGAGTACCAGTTAGTTAGAGTACCAGTTAGTTAGAGTACCAGGTAGTTAGAGTACCAGTTAGTTAGAGTACCAGGTAGTTAGAGTACCAGTTAGTTAGAGTACCAGGTAGTTAGAGTACCAGTTAGTTAGAGTACCAGGTAGTTAGAGTACCAGTTAGTTAGAGTACCAGTTAGTTAGAGTACCAGGTAGTTAGAGTACCAGTTAGTTAGAGTACCAGGTAGTTAGAGTACCAGGTAGTTAGAGTACCAGTTAGTTAGAGTACCAGGTAGTTAGAGTACCAGTTAGTTAGAGTACCAGTTAGTTAGAGTACCAGGTAGTTAGAGTACCAGTTAGTTAGAGTACCAGGTAGTTAGAGTACCAGGTAGTTAGAGTACCAGTTAGTTAGAGTACCAGGTAGTTAGAGTACCAGGTAGTTAGAGTACCAGTTAGTTAGAGTACCAGGTAGTTAGAGTACCAGTTAGTTAGAGTACCAGTTAGTTAGAGTACCAGGTAGTTAGAGTACCAGTTAGTTAGAGTACTACCAGGTAGTTAGAGTACCAGGTAGTTAGAGTACCAGTTAGTTAGAGTACCAGGTAGTTAGAGTACCAGTTAGTTAGAGTACCAGTTAGTTAGAGTACCAGTTAGTTAGAGTACCAGGTAGTTAGAGTACCAGTTAGTTAGAGTACCAGGTAGTTAGAGTACCAGTTAGTTAGAGTACCAGGTAGTTAGAGTACCAGGTAGTTAGAGTACCAGTTAGTTAGAGTACCAGGTTTTCTAAACCATTTTTCACTCATTTGTAAAGACGTCATTGAGTTACATTAGCAGGCAAACACTCCAGAAAACAGATTGAAATGTCGGACTTTGGTACAGTGGGCTAATTTCTTGAATGCTGTGGATTTGTTGAATACAGCTGTCTCAATTGAGCACTGTCACAGAGCTGTCTTTCTCGGGCATGTAAATAGTTGGGAGAGGGTTAGAGTGTTGGACTAGTAACCGGAAGGTTGCGAGTTCAAACCCCTGAGATGACAAGGTACAAATCTGTCGTTCTGCCCCTGAACAGGCAGTTAACCCACTGTTCCCAGGCCGTCATTGAAAATAAGAATATGTTCTTAACTGACTTGCCTGGTTAAATAAAGGTTAAAAATAAATAAAAAATACATGATGACTCTGAAATGGATACACAGAGGAAACATGCTTCCATGTGGTCAATAGGAAGTGAGTACTAATATTATCATTTCTTAGTCTGTCATTTTTTCACAAACAGATGTCATCATGCTCCCACATGTTTTATGTTTTATTTTGCATACTGTTGATATGTTTTGAGGCTTGCTTCTAAGATTACTGTAATAGGTGTAGGTGTATTTAATGTGACTGAATCTCTGCCCCTCGGCATACGATACCACATGTCCTGTAGTCAAGATGCATGGAGTCTGTTCACCGACTAATATTGCACTCCGCTTCATTGCTTTCCTTTAGTCTTTCGTCCACCCCTCCATTTTGGTAAGTGGTCATCAAAAGGTCAGGGAGGTGATGTTGTGAAATGGCCTGAGTGGTGGTGACCTATGGCATGCTGAACATACATTTACATTTACATTTAAGTCATTTAGACCTATGGCATGCTGAACATACCTAATGCTACAGCCTGCAGGCCTTCAACTGCCAATACCAGGCTGATTATAACGAATCAGCTCCCTCTTAACACAATAATGTGATCAATTTCTCATTCTGCTGAATAACTAACCCTGGAGATAGGGAGCTGTCTGTGACCTACAGTTAAACCCCTGCCTCGTTATTCATGTCAGGGCATGAAAAGAGAGGGAGGGATGAAAGAAACTGCTCAATTTGAGTTCATTATTTGATAGAAGTGGGGGGGGTGGCAGGGTAGCCAAGTGGTTAGAGCGTTGGACTAGTAACCGGAAGGTTGCAAGATCTAATCCCTGAGCTGACAAGGTAAAAATCTGTTGTTCTACCCCTGAACAGGCAGTTAACCCACTGTTCCTAGGCTGTCATTGAAAATAAGAATTTGTTCTTAACTGACTTGCCTGGTTAAATAAAGGTAGAATAACATTTAAAAAAGAAGTGGGTGGCTCTGCCAAATGTTACTGCTTGGAATGAATGTCATGAGACTTTACATTTACATTACATTTAAGTCATTTAGCAGACGCTCTTATCCAGAGCGACTTACAAATTGGTGCATTCACCTTATGACATCCAGTGGAACAGTCACTTTACAATAGTGCATCTAAAACTTAAGGGGGTGGGGGGGGGGTGAGAGGGATTACTTATCCTATCCTAGGTATTCCTTAAAGAGGTGGGGTTTCAGGTGTCTCCGGAAGGTGGTGATTGACTCCGCTGTCCTGGCGTCGTGAGGGAGTTTGTTCCACCATTGGGGGGCCAGGGCAGCGAACAGTTTTGACTGGGCTGAGCGGGAGCTGTACTTCCTCAGTGGTAGGGAGGCGAGCAGGCCAGAGGTGGATGAACGCAGTGCCCTTGTTTGGGTGTAGGGCCTGATCAGAGCCTGGAGGTACTGAGGTGCCGTTCCCCTCACAGCTCCGTAGGCAAGCACCATGGTCTTGTAGCGGATGCGAGCTTCAACTGGAAGGCACGTGAGAGAACTTGGGAAGGTTGAACACCAGACGGGCTGCGGCGTTCTGGATGAGTTGAAGGGGTTTAATGGCACAGGCAGGGAGCCCAGCCAACAGCGAGTTGCAGTAATCCAGACGGGAGATGACAAGTGCCTGGATTAGGACCTGCGCTGCTTCCTGTGTGAGGCAGGGTCGTACTCTGCGGATGTTGTAGAGCATGAACCTACAGGAATGGGCCACCGCCTTGATGTTGGTTGAGAACGACAGGGTGTTGTCCAGGATCACGCCAAGGTTCTTGGCGCTCTGGGAGGAGGACACAATGGAGTTGTCAACCGTGATGGCGAGATCATGGAACGGGCAGTCCTTCCCCGGGAGGAAGAGCAGCTCCGTCTTGCCGAGGTTCAGCTTGAGGTGGTGATCAGTCATCCACACTGATATGTCTGCCAGACATGCAGAGATGCGATTCGCCACCTGGTCATCAGAAGGGGGAAAGGAGAAGATTAATTGTGTGTCGTCTGCATAGCAATGATAAGAGAGACCATGTGAGGTTATGACAGAGCCAAGTGACTTGGTGTATAGCGAGAATAGGAGAGGGCCAAGAACAGAGCCCTGGGGGACACCAGTGGTGAGAGCGCGTGGTGAGGAGACAGATTCTCGCCACGCCACCTGGTAGGAGCGACCTGTCAGGTAGGACGCAATCCAAGCGTGGGCCGCGCCGGAGATGCCCAACTCGGAGAGGGTGGAGAGGAGGATCTGATGGTTCACAGTATCGAAGGCAGCCGATAGATCTAGAAGGATGAGAGCAGAGGAGAGAGAGTTAGCTTTAGCAGTGCGGAGCGCCTCCGTGATACAGAGGAGAGCAGTCTCAGTTGAATGACTAGTCTTGAAACCTGACTGATTTGGATCAAGAAGGTCATTCAGAGAGAGATAGCGGGAGAGCTGGCCAAGGACGGCACGTTCAAGAGTTTTGGAGAGAAAAGAAAGAAGGGATACTGGTCTGTAATTGTTGACATCGGAGGAGGATCGAGTGTAGGTTTTTTCAGAAGGGGTGCAACTCTCGCTCTCTTGAAGACGGAAGGGACGTAGCCAGCGGTCAGGGATGAGTTGATGAGCGAGGTGAGGTAAGGGAGAAGGTCTCCGGAAATGGTCTGGAGAAGAGAGGAGGGGATAGGGTCAAGCGGGCAGGTTGTTGGGCGGCCGGCCGTCACAAGACGCGAGATTTCATCTGGAGAGAGAGGGGAGAAAGAGGTCAGAGCACAGGGTAGGGCAGTGTGAGCAGAACCAGCGGTGTCGTTTGACTTAGCAAACGAGGATCGGATGTCGTCGACCTTCTTTTCAAAATGGTTGACGAAGTCATCTGCAGAGAGGGAGGAGGGGGGGGGAGGGGGAGGAGGATTCAGGAGGTGGCAAAGAGCTTCCTAGGGTTAGAGGCAGATGCTTGGAATTTAGCGTGGTAGAAAGTGGCTTTAGCAGCAGAGACAGAGGAGGAAAATGTAGAGAGGAGGGAGTGAAAGGATGCCAGGTCCGCAGGGAGGCGAGTTTTCCTCCATTTCCGCTCGGCTGCCCGGAGCCCTGTTCTGTGAGCTCGCAATGAGTCATCGAGCCATGGAGCGGGAGGGGAGGACCGAGCCGGCCTGGAGGATAGGGGACATAGAGAGTCAAGGGATGCAGAGAGGGAGGAGAGGAGGGTTGAGGAGGCAGAATCAGGAGATAGGTGGGAGAAGGTTTGAGCGGAGGGAAGAGATGATAGGATGGAAGAGGAGAGAGTAGCGGGGAGAGAGAGCGAAGGTTGGGACGGCGCGATACCATCCGAGTAGGGGCAGTGTGGGAGGTGTTGGATGAGAGCGAGAGGGAAAAGGATACAAGGTAGTGGTCGGAGACTTGGAGGGGAGTTGCAATGAGGTTAGTGGAAGAACAGCATCTAGTAAAGATGAGGTCGAGCGTATTGCCTGCCTTGTGAGTAGGGGGGAAGGTGAGAGGGTGAGGTCAAAAGAGGAGAGGAGTGGAAAGAAGGAGGCAGAGAGGAAAGAGTCAAAGGTAGACGTGGGGAGGTTAAAGTCGCCCAGAACTGTGAGAGGTGAGCCGTCCTCGGGAAAGGAGCTTATCAAGGCATCAAGCTCATTGATGAACTCTCCGAGGGAACCTGGAGGGCGATAAATGATAAGGATGTTAAGCTTGAAAGGGCTAGTAACTGTGACAGCATGGAATTCAAAGGAGGCGATAGACAGATGGGTAAGGGGAGAAAGAGAGAATGACCACTTGGGAGAGATGAGGATCCCGGTGCCACCACCCCGCTGACCAGACGCTCTCGGGGTGTGCGAGAACACGTGGGCGGACGAAGAGAGAGCAGTAGGAGTAGCAGTGTTGTCTGTGGTGATCCATGTTTCCGTCAGTGCCAAGAAGTCGAGGACTGGAGGGAGGCATAGGCTGAGATGAAC